>NC_142671.1:6143634-6456134 GCF_964200805.1 Pocillopora damicornis
AGCTCAGACATACCAGATCCTTTTTATCTCTTTGTTTGAGAGGGATCTTTACACAATCATTTAGTAAAGTAAAATCTTATTTGAGGGATTTCAGTTATGTGATCCTTCAGTATACAGAAACACATATCTGAGAGAAATTTCTGAGGTAAATTTGCTACCTAGAAGTATGTAAAAAATATTCAAATCTTTTATTTGTCAGAGACCACTTGATCCATTCAGATGATTTCTTATCCATTTACGATGGGAGCTTAACCCTTTACACCCTATCATCATGATGTATTTTCTCCCTATTGTTCTCTATACATTTCCTAAGGTGCTAACAAGGACACTTTGTTTAGGAATTGAGAACTTCTTTAGTTGGTGATCATTTCCTTTATTCTCATGACCTTTATGTGTGATTCAGGGTGCTATTGTGAGGAGAAATTAGACCTTTAAACTTCACAACAAGAGGGGTCTGTGCATGGGCCACCTAGGTAGTATCTTTCTCGCCTATCTTAGATCTTTAAAAGAACAACATGACATCTATCAAGGGCTATGACTACAGAATATCAAGATCCATTTAGAGCAACCTCTAAAAACTTTGTAGCTAATTTAAATGCTTTCCCTGACTGTTTGTAGCTACCAATGATAATTTTATGCTTTTAGATGGAGACAAGCAGTGACGATAAAGTTTCTATCAAAGGAAACAACATAGATACTTGAGTAAGGGCAACTACACATTTGAAAGCTTCTCCCACTGGTGTTGTATATATTGATGTATAAATTTAACCTCGGTTCTCCATTCATTTTCCTATATTTCAATCATTTCATCCTTTGAGAACACAGATTAGCTTTCCCCCAAAACAACAACCACAACAACAACATCAAAACTTAAAACCAACATGCTTTCTTCAACTCAATCCTCTTCCATGACAGGGATAAAATACTCACCTTACTTTGAAAAACAATATTTGCACCATCAATGCCAAGTCTGTAGCATGACACAGGCATCACATGTGGTAGCTTCTCTTTTATGCTGCTTACTGCATGCTGGTCAATGAAATCTTCCTTAACTGTCAAAGTTGCAAAATAATCAAGAGCTAAGTGTTTAAAAATTGAAATGTGTCAGATCTTATTGCCACTTTAATTGCTAAATGACTTCTATGAAGTACTGCACACTTTATTCCAACAAATATCTAAAACCACAAACTGCAGAAGTTAGATTCTGTAAAATTTCCTGAAACCTCTGATATATTCCTGTTCAATGTGTTTGTCCAAACAAATGTCAGTTTATAAATTATGATTCCCTCCACCAAAATTCTCACACTGTAATTAATATACAATGGTTCTGAAAACCCAAAAGGTCATTCCAGTTGAATCCTCAACTGATTGAATTGCTGCATCTAAGAAGCAGAAAATCAAATTTCATATTTAATCTGGTACCTATTAAGGCTTATTCTGTGAAAGAGTGGTGGTTCATACAATAGAGATCTTTGAAATCTTGAAGAGGTGTTTCCTATATTTCATATTTAGTAGACTGACATCTCGCTGACGGTTACATCAAAAATTTGAAGAGACAACTTGATGATGACATTCTCTTAAGAAACCTACGTGAGGTCAAGCTTTCCTTTAAAAGCAAACAAAAAATTTCGCGTTTCTGACACTTAACTTTAGTTTATTAATTAAATACTTTCAAATCCTCGTTGAACTTGCTTAACCAATTTCAAAAGACTGAGAGACGATCAGAAAAAGACAAGTTTTCCTATGTCGTGTCAAGAGTTAAAACTCTTTTATAAAGATGACTTAAGAAATCAAACTAACCTTGAGGCGGTGGTTTCGCCTGCCGAAGGTTCTTCATTTTCTTCTTTTTCTTTTTCATTACTTTCTTGGGCGAGGAATCGTTATCTGACTTCTGTCTTTTTGTGGGCTTAGCGTCATTAAAATGCGAGGGCACATGCCTGGCAAGACCCTCTCTCGAAGAAAATGTCATGGAGCATCCACTTATCATACACTTAAATGGCTTAGCACCAGTATGAACGTTTACATGCTTCGCAAGCCACGTGTGTGATAAACTCGGTTTGTCAAACACTTTGCAGCCTTCCCACAAACAGACGAAGACGTCTTGATGTTTAGACATTGGCTCAACATGAGCAGTCTTGACGTGTTCCGATAATTCAATAGCGTTTTTTAAAATAACGTGGCAAGAAATCCACTTGCATTCTACACCACATTGATCCTTATTTACAGAAGATTTAGATCCTTCTCTCCTTGTCCTATCATCAGATGAAAAAATGAAAACCACTTTAGCAACGGTTCGGCATTCTGGTTAACTACCGTGCGTGAGTGCTAAAATAGCGTGACAGCTAAGCGGAGGGTTTAAACTGGTACTCTGATTGAACGAATGCTGAAAACAAAATCATTAGATTCGCATACTTACTCCTTCAAGTCCACTCCTGTAGATGGCCCTTTGAAATTGCCTAATTCTTTAATTTTGGGACGTATCAGAGTAGTGTTAGCTTCGTTAGATAAACTTGTCTCAGACGAAATGAACGCAGGAGAACCTTCGCGATTAGGGGATTGTTTTGAATCGTTTACTGAACAGCTTTCATTCCCTATTATCTCAAGTTCTGGTGTACTACAAAAGCTGTTAGGCGTTCCATCTCTCAGCGATCCAAGGCCGATCGTGGTCTGACAAATTGGCGACTCCAATCTATCTTCGACGTCCGCCATGTTTTGCTAAGGGAATCACGTGGAATTCAAAGTGTTTTGTATGATAGCAACCAATCAGAGGGCTCAACGGTAATTAATGACAAGAAAGCAAAAACAGCAAGGAATTTTACTAAAAAAAATTCAGATAGTTTTAAGTTTGGCTGTTAATGTGTGTCTTATTTTGATAACATAAATTCTTTTAGCTTGGAAGTTATATCAAGTCTTCGTGAAGTAAACGACCTCTAACGAACTCTCCGACAGAACAGTGAAAATGTAATCGCCAAAATTTTGAAAAAATATGCTTAATTTACCAGCTCTGTTGAAAAGAGAAATATCATTAAGGAGTCAAAATGATAAGATTCTAACAAAATAATCGGAAAGAGTAGTAAATATAAAATGCGAAATGGCGCGCTGATTTCCATATTAGGACATATGAAGCAGCCGCGCCTGATCTGGACACGTGTCGGCGTTGACGGTCCTAAGTAGCCGCCATCTTGGTTAAGCAGGGCGAAGCTTTGTTGATATATCGAGCAACTTCAGCTAAAACTCGCTCTTTACATTCAGAGCAAGGATTTCTAAGCTAAAGGCGCCATAGGATACCAGGCAAAGTATGCGCTATTTCACTGTTAGGTTACGTTTGCAACTTTCTCGTAGGGATTTGCCGTAAGCAGTCGCGTCACCTTTTGAATACAAATTGACAAGCACGCGGTCGTCTTGTTATGAAAAGTGCTGCATTATGTTGTCCTTAAGTTGATTTTGTTTCAGAAATATCCCCTGTGCCTTCTAAGTTGTAGAACAAAAGTTTTAATCATATTTTAGGAAAGGCAATCTCCAATTTGTTTTCAAACTCTTTGAAGGTTATATCTTGTTTTGTTTGTGTTTTGTATTAACGATGAAAACTCCCCAGACGTTTTGCTGCTTTTACAATGCTTACTTTGCATTTCTCTGAAGACTGAAATGAATTAGTCACCTTTTAACGAAAGGTTGTTCAGTGATGACAAAACGAAGAGGCTTAGGCGTCCTTACGTTATGAGATGAGCTTATCTTTCATACTAAAAGCTGACTTCTTCAAAAAACACGATTCTCAAATAAACATATACTATGTACTTAAGGTGTCACTGAATCAGGTACTTCTTATTTGTTTGGTTTGGTTAATTAGTTGTATGCTGAGGACTGTTTCTCTCAACAAAAGTTTGCGTACCTATACTATATGCATGCCCTGGCATTACTTGAAACAATGACTTGGCCTAACTAAATGCATTTTTGCGCTTCCGTTATGCAGCATTCCAGTACGCCAGATTTGCGTGGCGCAGGCAGCAGTGAGTTGTACGCAGAAACCTTGCGACAGGTTAGCAGACACCGTCTTGGCAGCATTTGCAGCACTAGTCTGCGATTCCATTTAATCTGGTGAGCGCACTTTGACTGTAAGCATTGAATTTGAGAGATAGCAAAGCGCTATTTTGTAGATCACAGTCAAACCTATTTTAAAAGAAATGTCGCAAGAATCAGAAAACAAAAATGACACCAACAATAACACTACTGGAAGGAGTGAGGAAGGAAGTGGAAATATCTGTCGTGATTATCAGCGTGGTGTGTGCTCTCGGGGATCAAAGTGTAAATTTAATCACCCAGATGGTATGGGAACAGAGGTTACAAACAGCCCAATGATATGCAGAGACTTTCAAAATGGAAAATGCAGCCGTTCAACCTGCAAATATTTACACCTTTCCAATAATGAAGAGAAGATATTTCTTCGCACTGGTCAAATACCTCCAAGGCGAGATGGTCCCTTCCCATTTAGAGCAAGAGGAGAACAAACCCGTGCAGGACCAAATGATCCTGTCTGCAAAGATTTTCTGAACAACAAGTGCACAAGAGGGCAAGGCTGTCGTTATCGTCATGTTTTTGAAGAGGAAGGAGAATTTATGGGCCATGGTTATAATGGTCATCCCAGTAAACGTCGCCGTGATTCTTATGAAGGACACAGCTACTACTACCTCATGGATGAAAATGAATCACTGCGTCGTCGAATATCTGATCTCCAAAGGCAGGTGGCTGACCTGAAGGCTACCAACGAGGTTCTTTTGGAACAAAATGCAAAGTATCGCAATCAGATAGGGGAGCGAAGTAGCTATAATGGTAGTGGAGGTAGCAGCAGTTCAAGGCCAGGTGAATATTCATCAACGTATGGTTCAAACCAGTCTTACAGCACTTCTTATCCACCAAGGGAGACCTACTCTTCAAAGGATGCATACAGCAGTTATGCCCCTCCAAAAGATCCCTACTCTACAACCAGTCAAAGTGGTTCATCTTACAGTGGATCAGGAAATTACACTTCAAACTCTGCCTATGGTGCTGGTTATACTAAGTTTGATTAGAGGGGCGAATGCTGTTTTTTTTTTTTTTTATCTATTTCTTGGAACTTTACATGCCCTAAGCTACAAGTAATCAACAACATGAGTTTTAAGCACACTCAGTTTTGCATCTGATCAGCAGTTCATGTCTTAGTTGGTCGGGTGTCTACGTGTGACAATTTTGATCATTTTAATTTTGTTCCTTGAGAAAACACATGCATTTAGATGATGTATGACAGTCACAAGAACTGGACTGTATCTAGATAAAACTGGGCAGTTTTTTATGGCCCAGGATAATTAGACTTTTGTTACAGTACTTAGCACTCACTTTTTTTTAAACATAATTGTTGTAGTTGTCTGAGTTGACATAGCAGGCCTGTTTATTCTGTGTGTATTATTATCAGCAACTAGTTATCATTGGATAGGTCTTTCCACGTAAAGTGATGGCTCATTAGTGACAAGAACAAGTAGTGGTCTTGGAGCCACAAATAAAGTTTCATGGAAAGTCTATTGAAATTATTTCAGACAATATGGACAATGAAGGATTAAATGAGTATGCTTATCTAAATGATTGATCCTTTCTCCTTAACCTTTGACTTTTTTAGTGATGTTAGATTTAATATTTGACATCCCAAATGTGAATTTAGTGCAAAAACAAGATTTTTTGGTATAGGATGTTTGGTTAACTCCCTTTAGTGATTAACTTATAACAAGTGATTAGCGTGTAACTTCTCCCTATACACTAGCGAACAGGTGATCAAGAATACTCAAATTTGTCACGTAGAAGTCATTTTCAGGATCTGACATCAAACTCTTGGAACTAATTTTTCAAGGAAGTATGTAGTGACTAGAGGGAAGAATTTAAGGATGGAAATATTGGTGATGGAAGTGGAGACACTACTTGTGAGGTAGTGTGGCATTACCCTCCAAGTTTTTATGAATGAATGATATTTGGTGTTAAGAATTATCTGAAGGATTCCTGTCTTTTTAGTTAATTTTTTATTCTTTAGCGTAAAATGTTACTTACACACTTGTTAATTTATGGGAGTGTGAGACTCCATCAGTCATTGTGTCTTTTTGTCTATTCTGCTAGTAAACCTTTTGTTGATTGTTACCCATAGCTCACTAGTCAATGGTGGATGGGTAGTTGAAGTTTAAACCCCAACTGAACAGCTTGTTTGTTTGTTTTTTCAGACTTTGAAAAGAAATGTTGTCTGGGTAGTTGAAACTTTTTCTTTAATGTGACCAAAATCATGATTAATCAAATGTACTTTGATCATGGTTTCATTTCTTTGTAGGGGGTTTATTGTCTAAAAATGGTTTCATTACATACATGCAGTTGCCATGTTTGAGAAGGGTGAATTTACTTTTTACTCAGCTGGGCCTTGATGCTCAAAGGCCAATTAGTGCTGACCCAATGTTAAATTTTAACCTGGGTTTCTTTAGTCATATATTCAAAAGCCTTTTTGAGATAATATTCTGTATCCTTTTTAGAGCATCCAATAATTATATTCTAGACAACAAGAATTCGACTGAATTTTCTTATAAGCTTTCAAATCTGAAATCAGATTTCACACCAACCCTGGGTTATCTAAAACCCAGCTTTGAACAACCTGGCCCTGGTTTACACAAGCTGAACGGAATCTCAGACTGTTGTGTGACCAAGTGCTCAGATCATTTCAGTCCTCACAGTTTTTTTTTTTTGTTGTTTTTATCTTAAACTCGAGCATGCACTTTATAATTACCATTCTCCCCTTCCTGCAGTAAAAGGTGTACATCCTTGTCAGGACTATTTCTAATGACATGAGCAACAAAGAGTCTATTAGGTTTTTCAGAAGACAGGGAGTCTGTCTAGATGATCTTATATCCCTATAATTGATTTAAATTCGACGTAGGATAGACTGGAATCTTGCCAAAAAGTGATCTTAAACGCAAGAACCAAAGGCTTGTCTTACGAATATAAGTAGTTCAAGAGCCGGATGGGTCTCGACATGTGCACGTTCTATGTCGATCTTTGCACTTCGTTCAAACGGAAGTAATGAGAGAAAATTTTAGAAACCTTTTCTAGTTCGATTTATTTGGTTGTATTTATGGAGATATTAAGTTGAGTGTTTCTCTTTTAAAGCTGGAAAGCCTTAAGATGCGCCCAGAGCGCTGGGGACGACGGAAATATGTCTGGAATGCTTTCGTAATGTGCAGAACCGTAATTTGATAACTGCTTCAGCTCTGATACAGCGCGTTGGTGATCCTAGACGCACGCATCAATCTTTTGCCGGACTATGACGCAAGCCCGAATTGCCAAGTTGAAGATTTGCTGTTATTGAAATCAGCTCTGACGGAAGTAGTACAGAAACTTTCTTTCCGCAAAATAATTTAAAAACGATAGCCCGTTACCCAGCTTACAACTTCCGCTCATGCATTCCATATAAGGGACTTGAAGTGGAGGCAAGCGCCTGGTAATGTGACTTCGCACTTGCGTCCAGTTTTATTTGGATTACCTGGTGTGTTGTAATTTCTTGAAGGTGGAATACGAGATCACTGAAGAACAGAATACACTTTGGATAACCAGGTTAGTACTGATTGCCATTTTTGAGTGCGCGAACTGCATCATGTTTGAAAGTTGATCGATGCTATCGGCGACTAACTAACTTCTCACTGCATCTTTGTCGATTAAGTTTCGTTATTTTCTTTCATTTAAAGTTGTATCCTTTGGCAAACATTGTACTCATTTCGAAAGTCATCTGATAGCATTCATTACTCTGAAAAACCTTATCGCGACGAAATTCGGCAATCGCAATGCTGACACGAACGTCGAACAAAGTCAACTGCTGACACCCGACTAGCTAGGTAAAATTAATTTCCTCCTAATTAATTTTGAGTACTTCATGAGCGTCATAACTAGCAATCGTTATTTTGATTATGAGTGCTTACCAGATAGTCATCAAAACTCGGGAGGTTCTGGTTTCACGCTAGGTTATGCTCTCTAAAGTCACAGGACATAAATTTCTTGATCTCGGCGCCGGGTTATTCGAGGTCGAAGACCATCGATTTAGCTGTCGTAAACAAGTTTCCACCCGGAAGTGAAAGAGGGAAAGATAGGTTGCACGTTTGTATACAGCTTCAACGAATGCTGTAGAGAAAAGTAATATCCGAAATATTCGTCAGTACCTTAACAGGGATTCAAAACTACATATTGTCGGTTCAGGAGCGCTATTTCTGGCTGTTATTTGAAAGGAAAAGCGTATTGGTAACCTTTCAAGTCTCTAATAGTTTTATTGTCAGCCAAAATCGCAATAACGAACTCGAATGTGAAAATATCGAGAGAGAGAGAGAGAGAGAGAGAGAGAGAGAGAGAGAGAGAGAGAGAGAGAGAGAGAGAGAGAGAGAGAGAGAGATTATAAACGTAATGACGTTTTCCTCGACTATTATGATTAAATTAGCCTGGTAACTTCTTGTACACTTCACTGCCTAAAATCTGTTACTCCACCCCTAGTAAAAAAGATATATTTCATTAGTGTGAAATTAAATTTTTGTTACTCGCAATATTATTCATATGCCAAAAACAATCTTAAATTGTGTAAATCAAAATTGATTACTTGCCAGCAGTAATATTATCAGATCCTATATTGTATTTATGAATCTGCTCTTTCCTAATTATTTACCCTTCTTAATAGGCAATGCATTCTCAAGATCTTGGGAATGATGAAGCCCTCGTGAATGGTAAGTGTATTGACACATGTAGAAAATTAATTCGAAAGTCTTGAAGCATTTTGGAGTGGTAAACAGTCATATTCGTAGATAATTTGGACTGATAAATTTTAGTAGCTGAGTGAATGTTGGGTTGTATAAACACAGTGACATTCTGATGAATGAAATGAACTGCTTTTGATAATTAAATGACGCATCAGAGAGCTATTCAATTGAGTAATTTAACACCAAAGCCAAAGTAATGAGCAATAGCCAATCAAACTAATGAAAATTATCAAAAGGAGCCAATAAAAGTAAAAACAAGCATTCAACTCCTTTAAGAATGGGAAAATCATGATTGACCAAGTGGTAATTGGTTTTCCTTTTGCATCCGATCAATGAAAATGGTGGTGAGAATTTTCTGCACTAGTCACAGAATGAAATAAAGTAATCCAATGCAGTCATGTCATTTTCGACACATGGTCAAGATTACCTTTTCAGTCAAGGAATATGCCCCATAGAACAAATATTTTTGAGCTCTTGCCATGCACTGCTTTGAGTTTTTGCATGTGGCTACCTTCGTAATAAAATTTGGAAGCAAATTATAATTTTTCTTTGAAGTAATTTTTGCATTTTTGGGGGGACACTAAAGAGATGGCTATTCAACCTGTCTATGTATGTATGATAATGTATGTATGTAATGTATGTGTTTGTATTGAAAAAATTTTGGATTAAATGTTGTTGATGTTTGTTATAGATCCTTTGATTGTCAAGGCAATTATCCCACCAAGAGTTCAGAACGATGTGAGTGTAAAGCAAAATTTTAGAAAAAGAGAGATTTTTTCTTTTATAATGATCCACTGTATGGTAAATTGGAAATTTTGTGGAGAAATTCTCATTTCTTTGAAAATATAATTCAAAGTCTTTGTAGGTTTAAATTTTTACTATTCAGTATGAAAATTTATATATTTATATTGTCTTGAATTCTTAAATGAATGTTGCATGATACATTTTGTTTATGTTCAGTCTATAAATGGATAATAAAATTCTCTAATTTCATAAAATATCTGTTGACATTCAATACACAAATGCAATGAGAATAAATGGAAGATCCTAAGTGGATGTCTTTGAATCTTGCAGGTAAAAGAGGAAATAGTGATTGTTTTTAATAAGCGCTTACCTTCAAAATCAAGAAGTCCATTTTCTGTTGATTTTGTGGGGACGGCTGGTGCAGTTCAAGTATCTGCCAAGCAGTTGAACAGCTCAACCCTGATTTTGGAGACACCAGGTGGGTACCAAGTCATAGGTGGCTAAAGTTTTTAAGAGACATGCACTTGGTGTATTTCCAACAGAATAAAGAGTGCAAATCCTGTGTCTGCTTTACCTCCCAGTGGTTTGGCCACGGATGGGTAATGATATCAGAAGAACTCACTTCAAGTCTTGCCTTAATATTTGTGTGATCCAGAACTCAAGATGTGAAGGTCTATGTAGTTGATGACTTTTTAATGGGCTTGTGTTTTATTTTAGGAGTTGGACTTTTTTGTGTTCAGACAAATTATTCCAATCTGGTAACTAAAACAATAATACATATTTGCCATTTGCCATTTGGCATCTATAAAAGTAAATTCTGGTCCATTATGGCTGGTATAGACCATCCAAAATAATAACTCCATCTCTTATTTATATATTTGTGTTAGCCTCGCAAAAAAACTGCCATGCTGTTAAACATTGTAACATGGACTTATATCTTTTATTTCTTAAGAATATCCTGTGGCCAGTGTTGTGACAGCCTATGTCTATCATGGAATAAATCGTAGATTGTTAGGCCAACACGCATTTGAATTTCTATCAAGAAGTGATACCTTCTACAGACTGCTGTACACAGAACTGGATCCTGTCAAGTTCATGTGTGAATCACTGAGTCTGTCCTCAACTGATGTCCTAAGTCTGGATTGTGCTTTGGCAGACACATTTACCTCAAATGCTCCTGAAGGATTCAATTTGCTAGGTATCCACAAGAATACTGAAGGTGAGAGTTTTATTGCATGGAGGTGAAAGATTATCTTTAGTTTGAGCCAAAATTGTTCAACATTCACTTATTCAGCTTTCCTGCTCAATTTACATCATTTACTAGTGATTTTTATAAGTTATTTCTTACTAAGTATTATATCTTTTGTCAGCTGGAGAATCAACTGCTGAGCATCCGACTCTTCTGCACTTTGCAGCACAATTTGGATTAAGCAGGCTCATTGCCACCCTTTTGCATTATCCTGGAGCTCAAGAGGCTTGTGCTATAAAGAATTATCATGGGAAATGGCCATACAACATTGCAGAGGATCATGGTTTTAAACAATTGGCAGACAATCTGCGTACTTTCCGTGTAAGTGTTAGCTCAGCTTGATTCAAAGTGTAAATTAAATAGTGTTGTAAATTATTTACACATTAGCCACTAATTGTGCAATTATAAAAAGAAAATGGTGATTTTATTAAGTGTAGATGTGATCCTATTTTTCTAATTTAAATTATAGTATAGTGTTTCTAATAAATCAAGAAATTGAAGATGGAAAATTTTGAAGATGTTCTATGTTTTTTACAAGCATGGACAAATAAAAGAATTTGAGTCTTGTTAATTTAGAACTCTAGCCATAGATCTTGGGATTTCATTGTCCATTTACAATGAGCCAGGCAGAACTTATTGGTAAGGAAGATCTTATAGCTAAATAGGGGATCAGAAATGTTGATAGGATTGTTTGAAAGTGTACTTGACAACCATTAGCTCAAAATACCCCTCTCTTTTAAAGAGTTATCTCTAGTTAATAACAATGGTAATGATAGTGATGGTACTTTTGCAAAGACTGTAATGATGATGATGATGATGATGATAATAATAATAGTAATAATAATAGGAATAAATTTAACTAATTACTGTAGTTATCATCTTTATCATTATTACTATTGATGTTTATATATATTTATTGATTATTTACATCAAGGACCAAGGAGATCCAAATCAGATCTATGCTGACATGGGTGATGAAGATGGTTACTATGTCAAAATGCAAAAGGATGATGGTTCATACAACTACGTACCCATGGGAAGAGAGGGCCATGGACTGTATATGTATATGAAAGGAAGGAAGTACATAAATTTGGACAAACAAGAGGATGAGGCTGGTTATTATGTGAAGATGCGCAACAGTGATGGATCTTATAATTATGTTCCTGTAAAGGGAGAGGAAAGCCACAGTGGTAAGTTATATGAAGATGTCAATGAGAAAGGGAAGTACAAGGTCACTCAACGATACACGGAATCTGAAGAGAATGAAGAAGAGGATGCAACATATGCAAATTATCAAGCTGAAGTTGGCGCTGATGAGGAACTTTATGAAGCAATGGAGGGCAATCCTGAAGGTGAAGAAACACAAGATGATTTTTACATGGACATGGAAAGAGAACGAGGAGAAGAGGATCCCTCAGAATTTTACACATCAATGGAGTCTGTGGGTAAGTTGATATAAGTACTATAAAGATGGGAAAAGAGAGCATTTTAGGAGCTTGGTGATTTAGTGAATGATTATGTTTTTCATTTAGTGAAACAACCTTACTTATGAAGATTTTAGATATATGAAAATTCACATATTTGCACTGCGGTGGAAAGATGAAATTAGAAGATCCTCGCAGCTAAGAACACTACTGAAACTAGTAGTTGTAAGTAGGACCTGAAAAAAATTTCAGGCCTGTACTGGATTTGAACCCATGACCTCTGCGATACCGGTGCAGCGCTCTACCAATTTATTTATTTATTTAATTTGTTTATTTGTACCCAATTCATTGACCAGCTCCCAGTTGGCTTGTTAGCTCAATTGGTAGAGCGCTGCACCGGTATCACAGAGGTCATGGGTTCAAATCCCGTACGGGCCTGAAATTTTTTTCAGGTCCTACTTACAACTACTAGTTTCAGTAGTGTTCTTAGCTGCGAGGATCTTCTAATTTCAACCTTACTTATAGTATTCATTAAGCAAAAAAAGAAATTCTAAGTGCTGCTAACAGCTCAGTTGAACCATGACCTTCTAATATGTAACTACACATGGTCTCTGGATGCTAAAGAAGACTTGAAGATTCAGCATTTAATATTGGTCAGTGTTACTTTTGTGCAGTGAATAGGTTATATATTTCTGTTAATAATATATAGTATTGCAAACATTCACCAATTGTCTCCTGTACACATTTTGCCTTTGAACCTACAAATTTGTAAATGTTCCTGAACACTTCATCTATTGTATATTTAATGGTAAGAAGTATATAAATTAAATTATATAGCAAACTGAAAAATTAGAAAGAACAACCTTCTAGTGTGTCTTAAATTCTGTTAGGGGGTATATTTTTCAAAAGGGCCTTGCTAGGTGAGAAATGTTCTGTAACGTCAAGACATTTATCATCTCTTTACTAACATAGTGGAACAACCAGAGGTTCCTCCTGGTTATGTTACACCAAAGTCAAATTTACCAGTTCATCCAGATCCAGGATTTTACCGCTCTGCCAGCATGGCTGCAGCTATTAGGGCTAAAGAAATTGAACATGAGAGGAAGACTCAGACCTTGCCACCAATAAGAGGTTTGTACTATAATAATTATTTACCACATAGCAAAAATAAATTTCCAAATCCATGCATGTAAAATTTAAGACTGTTAGCCATAGGCTAAGCATTTCTTTACCAATATATTTGAGACTTCCTGCCCAAAGTATCTACTATATTCGAATTCCTCACACTGAATAAAATTGCCAATTTAACCCTTCAATCAGATGTTGAACCAATAGCCTTTTGAGTAGTGGAAGAGGAAAAAATATCAATAACTTTAAGATAATTAGCAGTCTGAATTATTTAAAACCAAATTCTTAGAGCTTAAGATCATATGATAATATGATGATATTGTATGGTAGACATTGAACAAAATTCATAGTGGGATCTTGGGAGTGAAAGGGTTAAGAGATGGATAGCGTTTTGCAGTAGTGATGAATACTTTCAATATTTACCATTATCGTGATTACAATCTCTGATACTGCCTCTCTCTGGCACTCCAGCACAAGTTGCAAAGTTGTTAGACTAAGGCTGCAGCTAGTTAATAGATAATTACTGAGGCAGTCAGCATTATGAGATATATTGCAGCCAGCTAAGGGCATAGCCCGAAGGTGGCTGCAATATATCTCATAACTCCAACTTCTGCAGTAATTATACATTGTAATTACTGACCCATTGTAAAATCCTGTTGTGCTCCCTCTGCATTATATTAGCAATTTCAGGTGCTTTCTTGTCGTTTGTTGGTATGCAAACATTGAAATTAGTATGAATTCCCTATTGGAGGTAGAAATTGCATAACATTTTTTTTCATCTTTATGTGTGGTAAGAGAATATAAATGTGCATTGTCAACACTTAAGGGACAGCAAGTGAAATCTTGCAGGGAACATTTCCTAAGAAAGTTGAAAAGAATGTGGAGGGAAAGGAGGAAGAGTTGTTTGAGAATCATGTTAAAAAGAATTAAGAAAAAGTCATTTTATTGGGCATGTACTAAAAACCAGAAACAGCAAAACCAAACAACTGAAACAAAACTAGTGAAACAGGAGAAATGACCGAACAAAATGACCAAAACAATTAGAAAATTAAAAAAGAAGGAGTCAATAATAATGAAATGAATGTCCAGAGGTGTCAGGTTTCAGCCATCTTATTCATGTGGTTTTGATTATGGTCTACTCCTGATCTATCTTACAGGGAAACTCAGTTATCTCTTGATTGCCATTGACTTGGCATGAGGCCTCGAGGAAACCTTAATTTAAAAAATAATTAATTAAAAAATCATTGACATAGATGTTGTCAATGAATACCTTTATCTGTTTTCCTCTCCTTTCCATATATGCTTTGGTGTTTGATATGGCTAGCATTCCATCTTGGAAACTCCATATAAGTGTCAACTTATAGTTTCAACTTCTCATGTGGTGGAAAAAAAATTAAGTATTGTGAGACAGCCCCAAGTTTTAAAAGCCTTAAATGCAAGAGAATGTCTGAGTAAATTCTACATTTTCCATGACATTTCATCCTCCACTTGTTTCGATCATTGTAGTGGTTCTGTTTTGGTTGTTATGCTTGTTTCATTTGTTTTGTTTTGGTCATTTTGTTTCACTGTTTCTGGTCTCAATACATGCCATTTTACTGGCCCCAGCTTAAATTAATAAGCCTGAAAAAGGAACTGGCAAATCAATTTCCAAGTGCCAGCTCTAAAGAAAAATACTACTGTAAGAATTGCAGTTGTTTTATTTTTTGATCTTAGGCAAGATGTCACAAGAAGAACTCTTACGAAGAACATTAAAACAAAGCGGAGTTTATTCAAGTGAAGCAATTGAAGACATGGTGAGCCGTATGCATGTGAGCAGCTCATATTCTGCGGTAAGGAGGAACAACTATTGAAAAGAAATTGTGCCTGGTCCTCTGGATCCTTATCATAGATACTACAATTTAGCCACAGCTTTATTAGTGATATCGATCAGTTACTCATGTCATGTCGTAGCCTAATAAGATGCTGAATATGAACAGCAAAAAACAATTATGTTGTTTAATTTAGTGAAAAGATTTTATGTTTATTACAGGCACCAATTCTAAGGACAGGTTCAATAAGTTCAAGGAGCTCTATCTCAAGTGAGTAAAGTTTGTGTGGAACATTACATGTAGCGCAGTGAAAAATTGCTAAATTTGTCATTGATAAGAGACAGTGGTTACAAATTATAATAAAGAATCGTTATCATACTAAGAACTTTTGTTAACAAATGTAGTCGAATATAGTGGAAGAAATTACAGGTCGGAGTCTTAGTGCTTTGAGATTGGCACAGTTGTATTGATTTCTTGGATTGCTGGCATAAATTTTCCAATTATGAAGAATAAGAATAGTTGCTTGCATTAGCTAGGTGATTACAGAGATGTGTGTGCTCTGAATGGTGGAAAGGTACATGTAGGTTGCATATCCTATTGTAATCACTTTATGCAATTTGATTAAAATACTGTGAAGCAGTAATTTTCAAAATGACAGCCACACAAGTTGATTTTGACTCAATCTGATAAATAGTGTCAGCAATAATATACCTAAAAACAGTAATCTTCACAGTCTTGGTCTCTCTCTAAAAGTTTGAAACCTTGACAACCCTTATAATTAAAGTAAAATGTTTGTAGATCCCTTTGGGTAGAGAAGGCTTTTTACATTGCTAATGCTGTAAGCTCTTGCAGCTGTATAGATAAACTGGACTTTTTCTTTGACACTTTTTTTTCTTCCAGCTATCAGCAGTACTGGTAGTGGCAGTAGCAGCAGTAGTGGGATAAGCTCAGGAAATGAGGTATTTGAAAATAGCTGAAACCTAGTTTCAGGTTTCTTCAAATTATCCTGTAAAGGGGAGCACTTGATGCTCTGGGGCAGTTGTGGTTATTCATTGTGGTGAAGTTCAACATTAATACACTGTTTACTTGTTTTTCCCACAATTTGTTGACTTCACATCAATCCTGACAGTGATGATACATTGATATAGGCAAGGTTTACATATTCAAGCTGGCAGTGTCCCATGTTGTGGGTGTTCTCTGAAATGGGGGAAGATTGCATATGAAAAGTCAGCCCGGAATTCTATGTGGGAAAGTAATTTTATTTTTAAACAATTTATTAATTGCACATGACCACTGTGTTTAACTTACAGTTTATACACCATCAAGAGGACCCTAAAGATGTATGTCTTTTACAAGAAGAGGAGTAAGTATTTAAATTGAGTGAATTTAGCCAATGGAGGAATAAAAACATGTTGATGTTAAAATTACAAGGTATAGTTAATTTGTGTAGTGAAGTGTAACTCATGATAAATATTTGGATCTTTCACATTTCACCCTTTGTCTCAAAAAACTGCACATTGTATTTTCACTTAAATTTATATGTGCAGTATAATAATGACTAATAGCTATTTTGAAATCATGGATTGGAAACTCAGACATAAAGTGCCATTTCAACATATGCCTCAGAAATTAAACAGGGGTGTATAAACTTTCCTTAAAAAACATTCCACCAATGATAAGATCCATACAATATAAGAATGCTTAATTTAGGGTTCTTACTAAGGTTTTGAATAACAAGGACAAAGTTTGAAGAAGAGGGAACCGAAATGGTGACATATCCATGATGAAATGCTCAGTTATATGATCCAATGACTAATTTTAAGGGCAGTGCAATGATCAATTGTAACTGTCACAAAGTTAAATCACAAACTGATCATTGCAAGTATGCAAAATACCTAACATTAGCAATGAAATGAATAATAAAGGATTTCAATATTTAGGAAATGAGGTACAAATACTAATGACAACTAATTGCTTGAAACTCTTTACTCTGTCGAACTAGCCAAGACATAAATTTATACATCCTTTAAAAACCCTGCAACTAGATGTCCAGGACAACATTTTTAATTTTGTCCTGTTTTCCTTTGCTTTTTAGAATACACCTCACTCGAGAAGAACTCTTTCAGAAGTGTAGTATTAAGCCACACAAATCAAAGGTAGATTGATTATTCTTGCAGGAGAAAATATTATTGATAGATATTTAGAAACAGCATCTGAATGCTAACATTGCAGTCTTGTTACTGCAGGTATGGCTTTAAGATGTATACAGTTAACTATAACTTTATAGTTGTATAGTTACTGAACATGCAGTAAGCTTATGTCAATCATAAATTTAAAGTATTTCCAAACCTTAAGCATGGCAAAGCATACTATTATTTTGATGCACCATTATGACAAATTGCACCATGTCTTCTAATTTGTATTCTTGTGTTTGTGCCTCAGAAACATTTGTATTCGTTGTTATTAGTTTAAAAATTAAAGCACCTGTTGTTCAAATTTTATTTTCCCAAATGTGCAGCACCCCAAGTTATGTCACTCATAATTTATCAGTTGTTGCCTTCACTGATATTATAGAGTCATGATGATGACACACAAACTGGAGGTGCCCCACCCCCCCTCCCACGCCCAGACTATGATAAAAAGGAGAAAATCACAGGTTGGTTGTTATCACTTTTGATAGATTTTCAAATTTCATCTATGGTTTTTTATTACAAATTTCCTCAAATCAAAGAGGTTACTTTTTAAAAGATGAGCTTTTTCAGAGAAAGTCTCTACATAATCTACAGATAATTCTGTAATATTGCAATAACTTTCACTAACTTTTGAATCATAAGATTCTCTTTTGAAACTGTTGTAGCTAACCATATTGGCTGAATAATGAAACTGTGTTTAATTCATAGTGCATATGGAAGTGCAAATAATTCTAGAATATGATTTAGTGAAATGACTCAGATGTCCAAGTTTATGGTTTTTAGAGAGCTCAGCGAGGAGGCCTCATCCAAGACCAAGACCTGGTACAACACCTGTGGACAAAAGAGATCTTGAGGGATTAATCAAACCAGGGCCTCCTCCTCCCGTAAAACGACGGAGCAGCGAGCCGGGTGAGGCTACCTTCTTTTGTTACAATTACAATAAAAGGAATAAATAGTATTAAAACCATCAATTTTTCTTCATTATCCAAACCAAGCTGTAAAATGATATGTTTTCACCAATTGACTTGACATTGGGTTCTGTTAAAGCCTTTGGGTTCTGTTCAACAGTGGTTATCGGTTAAAACTTTAACAACTGAAGGAAATGTCAGAGTGAGACTTTCTTTATCATATGATTGTTTCTATTTTTCAGCAACCTCAGGTTTAGATCTCCATTCCAAGGTAATTTTAAATGCATTGCTTATAATTAATCTGTTCAGTAGTGCTTTGATTTTACTTTACTCATATTGATACATATATATATATTTGTGTAAACTTGTCTTATCAAAACCATAGTAACCAATTTCCTTTGATATATCTTTTTTCTTGAAACAAAAAACACCAATGACAAATCTACTACCACAGTATGAGAGAGCTCCTGCCCGTATCCCTGAGGAAGATCCTCCACCTCCTCCTCCTGCTCCCCGAGGACCTGTGCCTTCACCTGATGACTTAAGGCAGCCTAGAGCAGCACCAAGACGACCAGTAGGAAGTATTGCATTACCAGGTTTTCCCGGTATGTACAAACCTTCAGTCAATATATATGCAAAAGCATTCAATCAGAATGAAAACATGCTCCAATGTTTTCCTATGGACATTATAGACAACTCCAAAACAACTTAACTTTAACTTTATTGAAATTTATTACACGTACAGAATAGTATCGGCAACTGGAGAAAAAAACAGGATGATGTCCCAATTGATATTCAACCCCAAAACTTTGTTATGAAGTCTGCCATACACCATTCAAACAAATGATTTCTACCCTACATGCCAAACTATTACACAAATTGGTCGAAACCATGGACTTTATCTTGTAGAATGTTTTCAAAAGTGCATTAACAAAATGAATGACTGAATGCCTACAATTTGGTACTGCCTTTTAATTTGAGGTTAATGTATGAATTGATATCTATTGATTTTAAAATCGCTTTTAACAGAATGTACTAATTTACTTTCAGATACACCCCCTCCTCAAATACAACCAAGGGTTCCACCACGTGTTCCTCCTAAGTAAACGTGTCAGTTTACAAGCTATAATATTTTTCTTAACCAGAGAGTTGATTTTAAAGTCTTTAAAAATGTTATATTTAGTTATAATGAATTAGATATAAATGGAAGGCTTTATGTGTAGCGCTATAAGAAGACTAACAATAACAATAACAATTAAATAAAGTTCTTATATGGTTTTTAACATTTTGGGCTTGTAATCCATCATTACTTACGATTTAGAAATTAATTTATAAATAATGATTTTTTTTTTATCCCAGTAAGGTCGAGTGTAGATTGTACAATCAAGTAGTTTATGACAGAAAACACCGGTAACAGTTATAGAGTGTCAGACAAGAACAATAGCTTAGATTAGTTTATCATGTATGACCAGCAGGACTGGTCATGTCGTTTATTTTACACACTTAATTAGTTCCTTGAACCGAAATGAACATTTATCACCAGATATTCTTGAAGTGGGGTCGATTGGCAAAAAAATGTTTATGTAGTGTAGGTATAAACTAACACTCACAGGAACTGAATTGGTTGTTGTTCATTTGCTTGTCTGTGTGTGGTTGTCTATTTTTTTTTCTGTTGTTTCAGATGATAATTGAATAGAAGGAAAATTGCCATGCCTTCCAGCTTTTTTCTGAGATGCAGTTGTGAGACTTTCCGCAAGGGTGTGTCATGATTCCAGAAAATTATAGGACAATATCCAAAGCCGTGAAAGGATAATGGAAGACATCTAAAAAAAACAAATTGAAAAAGCTTTAAGTTTGAAGTAAATTAGCTTTACCTCTGAAGCATGCTGACCTCAGATCCAGTTGATCCAGTTGATCCAGTTATATGAATTATTTACGAGCATAAGTGGGCATGAGTTTGGTGCATTACCAAACTTTTTTTAGGGTGAATTTAATGGTGTTAGGGGCGGTTCTGTTCTGACCATGATTGATAAAATGGTACTAAGTGCTAACCAAGCTAGGCTAGGCCTTTTGTAAGCATAAAGATACTTTTTGCCAATATGTTGCTATATTAACTTAAGATGTATTAGGTAAGTATTAATATTAAGTGGTTCATTATTTTTTAAGACAATTGCATGAAAAAATTTTCTGCACTTGAACTTGAAGCGTGATTTAGGGTTATTTTTCACAGTTTTTTGAAAGTTATAAGTCTTATTTTGTATAAACAACTTGATGCAGTAACACTGCTTGGTTAATCAATCAAATTAGACTGAATGCTACTCAACAATTTGAGACTTGACAAAGGAAGTTATTCTACTTAAATAGTGGCTTACATAAAACTTCATATGGTGCAATAGGTCATTTAACGTACAACATTATAGTTGAATCAATGTGTAGGAATGATAGAAGTCCATTTTGCTGCTTTAGTTTACCCAAAATAACGTATTTTTACAGATATATAGTTTTTCACCTTGAGAGCGACATATAAGGTATGCTTTAATAAGTAGGGTAGAGTATTTTTTTGAGTGAGGGATTCGAGTTCCCGCTGCATAGGGAATGAAGCTTTCATGCCGTTTCTACCATAGTTTATATGATTATTTTATTTCTAAACGGGTATAATAAATATATTTTCTTAGAGTGGATAGCTTTTAAGAAAATCGCCTCGCTTTAAAATCGTATTCCGTTTGCCTTTGTATTTTACACGGATAGCCGATTAAAATTATTTTTACCATTATTTTGATACGCTCTTTCTTGAGTATTTCTAAGCAAACAGCTATACTACATGTACATGACACCTCTTATATATGAATATGGATATCAATTACAAGGCGGCGCGCACAGAAAAAAAAAAGACATGATTCAAACTAGTTCTCTATAAAAAAATCTAAGTTAAATTAATGAAACTCACCTTCAATATGCAACGTTTGTTTGGGATTTTACTTGCAGAGAGGGAAGGCAGAGCTCGAGGGACTTAAGCCCCCCACTTTTTGCGAAGGAGGACGGCATTTTATTTAGTATGAGATTCCTGTGAGGTAGGTAAAACAGAAAGAAAGAGAAAACAAAAAAAGTCCGGTTCATCGCAGATTATTCCGCGAGATCGCGATGAAGTTGGATTTCCTGTGAAAATTTAGTTACTGTCATAAAGAGGATACTACACGGTGGCGGGAACTTTTCGACAGAAAATATCTCGTGGAGAATGTAAAAATACAATTTTTGGGACTCTAAATTTCAAAATTTTCTGGGGGATGATGGGCTCGTTTTTGACCCCACCCCCCAGTTGAGAATTGGCTCCACAATCCCTGACTGAGGCCCAGAAGTGAGTGAAGTAGCATTTATTTCCCCGTTAACTGTGCAAAGCGCCTCATGAGTTAGCAGCCATTTTGTTATTTAAGTTGTATGTTGCAAGGACAGATAATGCACCTTAAGGAAGCATGTGTCATACCTGTCTCAGCGCCAGAATCCTCCCACCCTCTTTTTTTTTCTCTTTGCACGCTTGCTCTGATCCAAACAATGTGGTAATACTTGCCTACTCGTTCAATTTCCCTTTACGCGTTAAACAACTGACACCAAAATCAAAATCGTTATGGCAGGTGTTTTCACGTGACGCCACGTCGAAAACGTGTCGAGGGTAGTTCCATTGTTCCTAAATTTTTACTTTATTCAAAGCCGGGCATACATTCTGGTTTTGATCGTTTCAGAATGGCAATAGTTCAACAGAAAAAAGAGATTGTAGTGCTAGAACATGTGTGAGTTCAAAGTTTACGATATCAGTGCAGTTTCACATGCATCTTACAAATGATTGTAATTCTTCGTAATGTTTTGAAATGACCGGAACGACGACCGGAACCAGGGTCCTCAATCAAGGTTAAAGAACGGATGCACGGGCCAGAAAACATCGATGTTATGTTCATTGTCTGTTTTCTGTAGCTTATTCAGGTTTAGAAAACCAGAAAACATATAAATCATCAGTATGTTAAACCACTATTGTTGCCAGGAAATGAAGATAAAAATTTCATGAACTACACTTTAATTTGGTTACATTTTAAGAGGGTTTCAATGGGGTAATGGCTTTTACGACCAACCGATAAAATCTTGGCCATTTTACGGCTAATGGTTAATAACTTTCCGGTATCATTAACATAAATGTGAAATAATAATATCAATTATTTTAAAAGTTAACAATTGATTTTCAATGTCTTAAAACACATTTATGAACGGTCGTTTATTTCTTGGATGACGCGTCGTAGATGAGAAAAATTTTTATGGTTAACTTTTTTTACGACTAGCGGTTAAATTCATTAAATTTTACGCCTAACGGCATTTATTGATTAAATATGCATTAGTAAACCTTCCACCCGGCTGACAAGTCTTTGTCCTTGTATATCTACAATCCTGTTCACAATCAAATGATCTGACTAGATTTCTGTGAATTCTACTACCGAAGGTGCATGTCTAGCCCAGTCACCCGAGTGGCAGTTGTGTGGTGGTCTCGTCCCTCGAGGGGGACCATGTCTGAGCGGGAAGTATACAAATTAAACTATTATCAGCCTCCATACTGATAATCTTTCGCATTCCAACTCTTAATGTATAAATTCCTGATTACATAGTAAATATGATTTGCTTCCTCTCAGTCTGCTTTCCCAAAAGAGAAGTGAGGGATGGATGATTGTTCATATTCTTGGAATACGATTATTCCCCATCAAATGTGTGCGGGTGTCGATTTTTACGTCTTCTGACTAGCACGCCTTTCCTTTGGAAACGACTTGATGCTTTTTGGTCTCTCCACTTCAGTTTTCTTTCCCGTATATGAAGGAAAACTTGACTTACAGCAGCTCTGCCCACAGTAGGATGGGCAGAACTGTGGCGCATGCCGTAAGCATTGCACCGGGCAGGCCGGCTGCGAGGGCATGGGCGGAGGAGGCGGATAAGGAGCCGGTGCTGGAGCGTAGACAGGAGGAGCTGGATAAGAAACAGGTATTGCTGGAATTGTGGGACCCACAATAACCTGAGGAGTTGGAGCGACCGGTTGAATAATCGCAGGAGGACTACACGGAATCCCAGTCGAGCAAGCAATGCTGCATGTAGGCGGTGTGCAAGGAACTGGGCACCCCGCGGGTTTGCAGCCTGAGAAACCAGGTGGAAACTTAACTCCTGCGGGAGAAAGACAGAAACGCAAAGTTATTTTTACCCACGTTAAGCTTCGGTACCTTCATGTGGTTCATCCCTTGACGAGAATAGTTCCAACTCCAGTATAAAAGGGACTATATAACTATTGAGTCTTTGTTGTGATTTTGGTGCCCAAAACAAGCTGCTTGCCACAACAGGGTGGTTTTACATGCACGTCTTCTTTTTGCAGTTGCCTTTTTCCGTTAATCTTTATTGTAGGTGGTTAATTTATCAAATGCGTGACTTTCTACCGACTCACGGGCTCCTGTACTATTATTCAGAAACTGCCATAACTTGCGGCAAATTACTCACCTATCCCATTGTATAGCCTCAGTGGTAATTTATCAACTGGAATTCCTCCCATAAATCCAGTTTTCAGTAAGTTTAGTAACAGCTGCACGGGGTTAGGTATGGTGTTTAAGAACCTCAAGTAGAAATCTACCAAGAGACTGCCGGGACTGCCAGAGAACAAAAACAAGAGGTAATCAAATGCGATTAGATTCGTATTATCAACGCATATTAGAGCATATCCCGAGTATCGAAATTAATCTAGGACTGCTTTGATTTGCTCTCTTTCGCTCTGTAATTGGTCCAGAGAACTGGCGCCACTCTCTTAACCAATCAGATGCAAAACTAAAACCTATCACGACTTGACCGCACGCGTTTTCCCGCGCTTTAGGCAGTTTGATCTGTTTTACTTTGAGTTATCATCGGTTCTTAGAGGTATTTTCTTGTCTCCTCATTGGTCGTTGTGATCACCTTGGACTTTCTTTTACTATGCTCAATCGAAAAGCGTTTTAAATTACGGTCATTTGAATCAATCAGGAAATCGCACGGAGGTTACTGCTTACATCTTATGCATTTCAAAATATGTCGACGCCCGACCTATACGTTACTGGGTCATGTTCTACTTACAACTATTGTATATAACTTTTCAGGGTCAACAGGCTTCTTACCGCTCATGAAAAATCAGAAGTTAAATTCTCTTTTTATTACTGACGTGTAGAAACGGAATTTTTCGATTTTCGTAGAATTATCTTGTCTGGGTTATGATTCCAACCAGATCCGTAATTGCAGGTGGCCGTAAAATTTCAGTAGCCTTTAAGGATGGATGCAGTTGTTTCGAGAAAGGCTTTCAGAAAAAAAACGTATAAGTGCACGTAGAAACCCCAAAAAGTATTGTGATAAGTTTTCAGGTTACGGTTCCTTGACCTCACGATTTCAAGGAATCTGAGAAAATGTCATTGTAAGGACGAGACATGGCAGGTTTGATGAATCTATTTATTTATTTGACTTATTAAAATTTATTGATTACCGGATATCCAGATTACTTTTTCAAGATTGTAGCCTGCACTTTCATCCTTTTATCCGACAACCTTTCTCCAAACAGCTGTATACACAATTCATCTATGCTGTAAGCCTATATACCTATCCAAGTCTTTAATATTAAATGTTGGCCCTTGTTTTCCACTTATAGTAGTACCTACCGAAAACTTTGAACATTGCATTCTTTAACAGCTTTACCTCCCTGAATAGCTGACTTTAACTGGGGAAGAAAGCATTCGAACCAGCATGTTTTAAGTTCAGTTAGTTGATTCAGTAACGGGAAGAAGAAACGAATGTTTTGAAACATGTGTGAGGTACGCTTGTGCAACTTTTGAAATTACAAATGAGGCATAATTTACTTTTTTTGCAATGCAACAGGGCTGGACGATAAGCTGATAGGAAATTACAAGCTCTTATTCCATACTGATACTTTCTAAAGCCATTAAGGGACATTTGATTGGTCAGCGACGAGAGCGATCAGTGAGCTAGAAATCAAGCAGTTTTGGTTATTATTGATATGTTACCTTGTTACAGAGGTTCTTTGACAGTGTCTTGAACTGTGCTGATTTTTTATTGTTGAGTACAGGCTTGTGTGCAGCACTAGGTAATCTCACTACTGCATTGAACGACTTCTGACGAGAACCTTTCCACAGAAAGAGAGAAGAGTTATCTTCATGTGTCATGGTATGTTCCCGAAGTTCCATTGCTCTCCCCAAAATGTTTTATTTCCTTTCTTCCACGTTCGGCTTTTTACTTAGAGACCTAAACGTTTCCGTGGTGGATTATTATTATCCTTATAGCACGCATGGCCCTATGACTGAATTTGTTTCGAGAGACCGCTGTTCTAACCTCACTACATGGTACGTACGTACCTGGTTTATTTCCAACCGACGTTAACGACCCTGGTTTGGCGGTAGCGGCTGTTGTAGGTGTGGTGCCACCGGCTCCAGGCTTTGTAGACAAGGTCGGCTTTGTTGCCGCTTTCACTCCAGTTGCAGACGACGTCACTGATGAGGTCGCCAAAGATGTCGGAGCCACTGTTGGCTTACCGGCGGATTTGGCTGCAGCAGCTGCCTTAGCTGCTTGAGCCGCTTTAGCCTGGGCTGCTACCTTGGCGACTGATGCTGCGTTCTTTGCTGCAGACGCCTTAGCGTTGGCTACCACTGCTGCGGCTGCTGCTTTATTTTTAGCTGCTGCTGCTTTGTTTGCTGCGGCTGCTGCCTTGGCGGCTGATACAGCTTTTGCTTTCGCTGCTGCATTAGCTTTCGCTGCAGCCTTTGCTGCATTAGCCGCTTTGGCTTTCGCTGCATTGGCAGCAGCTGCTGCCGCCTTGGCTTCTGCCTGCGCCTTGGCATTAGCAGCCATTTTTGCCGCAGCTGTTGTTTTGGCCACCTGCGCTGCTTGCTGTTGTTTTTGCGCGTGAGCCTTAGCGGCGGCAGCTGCAGTTGATGCTGCTACCTTAGCAGCGTTTGCTTTCTTTGCCGCTGCAGATGCTATGGCTGCTGATGCTCCTTTTGCTGTTGCTAGAGCTTTAGCAGCAGCTGCACTTTTCGCAGCTGCTGCAGCCTTAGCTACTGCCACTGCTTTGATGGCAGCTTGTGCCTTAGCAGCTGCGGCAGCTTTAGCTTTGGAAGCTGCCGCCGCTGCTGCCGTTGCCTTGGCAGCTGCCACCTTCTTCGCATTCGCAGCTGCTTTCGCTTTTGCAGCAGCATTAGCCGCCGCTACTTTTGCTACAGCAACTGCTTTTTTGGCAGCTTGAACAGCCTTAGAGTTAGCCACAGCCTTAGCAGCTACTGCCTTAGCTGCTGTCACTGCAGTTTTGACGGCGGAAGGAGTCAGTTTCACTGTAGCTGCCGTAATTTTGGTCGTTGCCGCTGAGGTTGGCTTTGAATTTGCCACTGGTTTTACACCAAGTATAATTTTTAAGGGGAGCCCAGCCACGCCCGGACAGATGACATCGTTAAGGGGAGATGTGGCTGAAATTAGGTGTTATGGGAATACATGTTAAAATAAAAAATAGTGATGTAGTCGTCGAAATAATGATAATATTTTAAATTACAGTCAGTAAAGTTGACTTTCTTCTAAGACGCACTCTGGTTGTTGTTTTATTGCCTTGATATTGTAATATCGGGATACCAATGAAGCTCTCAGTTGAAAAGTGTCGTAACTGGCCCTATATTCTTACAGAAATGTCTGGGAAGATTTGTCATTGAAAATTAACACTGGATATTGACTTACTTGGAACTGTGAACTGAATAGACTGGTCCCCCAGACCATACGAATCTTCTAGAGCTGTGTGATTGGTTTAGAAAAAAGTTCCATCAATTCTGGACACCAAAGTAAGTTGACAAGTTTTCAGTTACATCGGCTCTCACCTGTGAGGTTTCGTTTTGTTCCTCCTTTTAAATAGCTACGTTTCCGCAGACATGGATCTGTGCGCAAAAAGATTTAAAAGGATATATTACGTACTTCCTCCCACACTACTAAGACGCTGGTTAAGTTATGAAATGTTAAATGCTCATTATACCTAAGGATACGGCGAAAGAAAATCTTCAGTTATATCAATCGGTGTGTTTGAGGTCAGATTAATGTCAGCCTCTAACATCCCTTACGTTCAGACTAACGATTGGTCTTGACTTCTGATTCAAAGCCTTGTTTTCTTAACTTGCTCCAAGGCTTTCAGAACAAAGAGAGCAAACCTAATGCTCAGTAGGGAGAAGCAATTGTATAGAACAAGGAGGAGAGGGTGGAACGACAGAGCCTCTGAAAATGTTTAAGACGCAGCTATCCACAAAACTTCCCTCCCCCCCTTCCCTTCCCGAAATTATAAGACCACTAGCAGTTCTTCATAAAGCGAGTAAATAACAAAATATATCACAATATTTTCGTTTAGGCGACTGATGAGTGGTTAAGGATACTAGTTCTTCGGTAAAAAAATTATCGACAAATCTTTTTTTTTGTTGTCATTGAACGCGAAACACCGTTACCATGGTATCAGTCTCAACGCGAAACGATGCTTACCATTCGCCTCTCTTATGTTACGAATTTTGTTTCCATCTCTAGAACTTGTGGCAAACAGAGCTAGCGAGGCGGGATTTATAACAGCTTGTCCTTGGTCATCACGATGGAGTTTTATTGCGTCCTCCAGTCTTTGGAGAAAGAAGTGTTTGGTAGCTTTTCTCTCTGAACGGAAGGCAAAGTTAAATAATCGCTCAATTAACCTCTTGACTGAAGTATACGTAGCCGGACATCTTGTGCTTTCATGATTGTCCCTAAGTGTGGCTGAATATGTCGTTTCATAGATAGCACACTTTTCCAATCGCAGTCTTTGCAAAAGCTCTACATTTGCTAGACTTATTTCTGGTCTAAACATTTGATACACCACTGTTTTACAGTGTGTCCATACAATTTCTTTTGTATGAGAGCAAAGGTGTTCTTATGACAATTTCGCCGAACATACAGTCAGTAAATCTAAATCAAACACGAATCAAATTGAGCGGATTGGCTTCTTTATAATCCTAAAACTTTGTAAAACTGGCCCTGTCCTCATCAAGTTAACTCGGCCCGTTGCGACACCAATGGTGAAAGTGCTACGAGAATTGTGACAGTTGAAGTAGTAGCATTTTTTTTTTTTTTTTGCGATGACAGCACAAAGGATAGAATGATCACTTTCTGTACCCCTGTGATATGACTCAAGTTGTTAGAGATGAATTCAAGTTTTCCCGTGTAGCTCCTTTGATCCTCTCCCCGCCGGTTAACTCGAACCCCTTGCTAACTCGAATAAGATCCGATTTCCCTCGGATTTGACCCCATTTTCCAGTCATTTACTATCGGCTAACTCGACCTCCCCGCTTAACTCGAATTAATTGTTCTTTCCCCTAGCTCAAATTTACCCAGATAACTTGAGCTTAAAGAAAAACGTCGGTCGCTAAACGTCACACTGTTAGAACATAGCTGATTAGTACGTCCCAACCTTCAGTCTGCTAGCTTAAATCCCGATTGATACAGACGTGATAACATTTATGAAAACTAATACATTTAACTAAACTTCCCAAACTCAATGTTCTTATAAAAAAGTTCTTAATTATGAAACAAACAAAATGTGCAAAATTGACTTTTGATAGTGCAAGAATGGTAAAGACATGATTCCTTACTAATCATTAACTGGATAATTGGAAGTCGAACACCAACCCCAACACTAGGAGTTCGAGTTAGCGGGGTTCTACCGAATCTCTTAGAGTCCCATGATACAAGAGCAAGCGATCATGTGGCAAACTTTAACTACCATATGATCAACGTTGCGCTAAATCGCCGGAAACTAGAATAAATAAAGTCAGCCTCATAGTGTTTAGCCTTGTTTGAAGAAAGTATTATCAGCTTTTAAATCTGGATATTTAGTTCGCCTGTCTGGAAACTTTGTAACTTTCGGCTAACAAAGTGTAAAGGTGGGTAGCGCACTTTTAATTTTTCAAGATGCAAGCTAGTGCTTGCCGTTAATTTGCGGATGGTCATCCGACTTTTATTTATTTATTTATTTATTTTTTCAAGAAAGCTGCAAACTATCGGCTTGCTGGTGTGATTCGATATGTTAGGCCTAAGGAAATTAATATGACTGATAAAAAAAGGAAAAAAAAATCCCAATTCATACAAGACTTTACCATACAGTAACGTGCCCTTTGCTATATTATTGTTTGGAGACTAGGACCGTGCGGTCTGTCTATTTGCTTTTAATTTCGAAGAAATACCAGTGAAGCGGGTAGTGAAACCAGCAACGAGTCATTCTCTCGATTCTCTTTTGATTTTTTAATGCTAATTTGCAAATATAACCGTGCCTGCCCTTTCGACAACTCAGTAAGTGGTGATCTGCCTATTAACCTTTTTATAGCTCAGATACCATAGAAATCTTGAAACTTAAACATTATTTGCCATGAACTAGTCCTTATCAAGATAGAGTGTCACGTATCCGTCGAATCTCTTAACACGGCTTGTGACCGATAACTGATCGAGCCGTCGGTCGTAAGTCGATCACGCATCGATCGGTCTTTCGACTATTATTCGGTTATTGTTTCATTGGGTCGTCAGGTCTTTTAATCGTTCGGGCAGTCAGTCAATTAGGTAACACAGACAATTGACTTTTTAAAAATGGGGGCCTAACAGCAACAAATTTCTGCGCACCTGAAGTGCAGCGGCTTACACCGATGCTGTACCCTGCGAATAAGCGGGCTCTTATTCACGCGGCGGGCCGGGAAGGACCAGTAAATGGAATATCTAGCACCAGAAGAGATTTATGCTCCGAAAATTCCTAGAATTCACGCTTTTACGCAAACCTGACTTGCAAAGTTTTTATTTTTTTTGATTTATTGAAGAAATGTAAAATGGTTTCCGTGTTTACATAGCCTGATGTAAGCACGCGGGAGGTTGGGAGAACACGAGATAAGCGTAGGAAACCACGACGCGAAGCGGAGTGGTTTCCAGCTTATCGAGTGACTGACTACAGTGCGAATCAAAAGTATTCTTATACTGATCCATAAACTCGAGGTCTGCATGTTTTCCAGTGAGCGAAAAAAATGAAACGAAAGTGAAAGTTAGATGTCATTTATCGTGATACACGAACAAATTAAGAAATTTAAAAGTTGCAATTTTCTTTTCTTGAGCGTGAAAAAAGAAAAACGAAAAGCAAAAACGAATTTTGTTTATTCACGCAATTAAATCAGATGTTATTAAGGTATATGGATGCTTCATGCCTAGACCTTAAAGAGTCACAGAGGACCGTTGTAATTTGCTCAAACTTGCGTCGATGTAGTGTAACACCTACCGTCCTTTCCACAGGAAATCCTTGTGAAAATGAATAAATATGTGAGAACAGCCAACCTACGGCAAGAAAGAAAAGATAAGCCTCAAAATGTAAACAAACCAAAAAGCTAACTTATCAATTTGATGTTCAAATAGAATCTCGTGAAAATAAATTGTAGTTGTGACAACAACTGCGAAGGCGCAACCAGCAGTTGCTTGTGTGGGAGGGGGGAGGGGGTTGAAGAGTTGAATGCTTACGTTCCCCTTCCTTGTAACGAAAAAGGCGATTATTCATAATGGTAAAAAAACCTGGTGAGTCCGATGCTAATAAACACAACCTATGAGAAGAATCCTTTCCGTCGCCTAAGCCAGACATTTCAGCACATTTCTAAAAGCTGCTTAGCCAAAACAGACTTGGAGGAATTTAAATAAGTGACGACCAGATGAATCCGTTACTTGGACTGAGAAAATGAGTGGAATTGCCAAAAGGAATGAAGATTAATTGATATTAAGTGTCCCTTTCATCCGTCAGCTTCATTGTGAGCTATGCCGTCTTGTAATGGAAATGTTGATTTTTCAGATTACAGAATTTCCAGTTACAGGGTACAATTTTTTATTTTATGTATTTTAGTATCATACGCAAACTAAACAATGTTGCGATTTAGTGAGACCTTTGCAGGCTCTGACGACATTAGAGAAGATGAATCCCTCCATTAGTAGAAGAATATAGTCAAATAATTAAAAAGATCATTTGAAGGTTATAGATACTACAGTAAACGGGCCAAAGCACCATTTGATATTCTGCTCTGGGCAAACTCATTTACCAAGCTAAGGATTGGTCTAACATCATTCCATCATATCGTTAGGGCAAACAGCAGTTTTGATAAAAAAGAACTGTCCTCGATACTTAAAAAATATTTTTCAATACATAAAAGTCTCGGAGACAACTCCAATTTTGGGCTTTACTAGAAAAGAAAAAATATTACAATTTCGACCAGCTCGATCAGAAAAAGCAAAAAAAAAAAAAAAAAAAAAAAAAACCAGCAAAACACCAGCACAAGCTGGCATAATAAACAATTTTTTCGTTGAAATACTCAGATCAAATCTCAGAAAAATCTCATAGAAGACATCCAATTTTTTACTGATAAACAATCTCTACTGGTCTATCGATTTGACTTTGAATAAAATTAATAGGAAAATGTGCTACGTCTGGACTTAAAAATTGGTTCACATAGAAATCGAATACATTGCTGGTAACAAGTTAGCAGAGAGAAATATTTTGATAACCCCTCACGGCCCAGTTTTTCTCTATTGTTCCATCATAATATTCTTTGTCGGTGTTATTGAATGTAACCTGGTCATTGAATTTTTACGCGCTCAACGGCTCGCCTAATAATCGGTCATCTGGGCAACAAGTCAAAGTTACTTACTTCATACTCCAGTCTTTGATGATCAGATTTCACATTACCCAGGTCAAGGAAAAGCTAAACACACCTCTGAATAAAGTTTCTCATGTAAAATGACGAATCTTGCGGGAGAAACATGAACCGAGTCCGTCGCATGAGGGGTATCGATTGCGTGGGTGTATTTTTCATACAAAGTAATGGTCAAAGCATTCAAAACAATAGCATTTGCTTGTGGCAAGGAAAACAAAAAATTCTGATTCTCTCATTAAAACAGCTTTGTTATGCCAAGAAAGTTTAGTTCCTGGGGAAGAGCTGCACTTTACTTTGCGCTAAAAGAGGGCCGGGTACACTCAAGGACATTTTAGGATGTCTATGGGAACTACTTTGCGCCTAGTGAGTGGTTGAATCAGGATGAGTTGGTGAAATATTTCAGTAAAGCCAAAAGTAATGATTTGCGCACAGTCCAAGTTTTATGTCTTTAGGTACGTAATCACTCGAAAGTGAGATATTAAAATGTGGTGATCATAATTAACAATTTGAGAATTTTAATTTACAATTAAAGAGGTGGGAGAGATTGCAATTGTAAGATCCTCTAAAAAATGCAAAACCACGTAAGTTTTGATTTTAATCTAGATTTAAAATAAACATTTTTTTGTCTGGATAGGTAGAAATTTGGGTTAGATATCAGCAGTAATTCGGTTTCAAGTGTCTTAGTGAATGCCCTTTTCCTATTCTCCTGATTGGTCAATTTCCTTAAAGAGCCCGCGATTTCCCGCCAAAACCGCACGCGTCAGCCTAGCGTGACGACAAAGGTGAAACCTGGACGAAACTAAAATTTTATTCCCTCTTTGGAAATTTACATTTTCTGATTCAGCATTATGCAAGGACGTTTTTCTGGAAATAGAAACATCAGCACTTGCCAAAGAATGTTAATTTCAGTTTTTAGAGGTCATTAGGGAAATATTAAGTGCCAGCGCTAGTTAAACACTTCACAGATCAGCTATCAGATGTTTACATCACGGACTAATTTAGTCGTGCATGTCCGTAATGTTGGCCTAGATTGTGATTAATATCGTTCACTTTCTTGATAACAAGGATATTTGCTCACTTTATTACTGAGAACAACTATGGAAGAGGAAGGAGGAAGAGCTGACATGGATTTGACTTCGAAGATTGCCGAGCGTTCAGAACAGGATCTGCTGCCTTTGAAGGAAGACCTAGCGGAATGGCTATCGAGAGTTCTGCAAGAAAAAATTACCGCCGAAAATTTATTAGATTGTTTAGATAACGGTGTCCTGGTTTGTAAACTTGCTCAGATCGTACAGTCAGCTGCTCAAGACTGCATAAAAGCTGGAAAATCAGTGAAATCACTTGCCCCGTTCTCTAACAAGTTTCACCAAAACGCTAAAGCGGGCACATTTTTTGCTCGGGACAATGCGGCGCATTTCTTGCAGTGGTGTCGACAGATCGAGATTGAAGATTCAGTTCTCTTTGAATCGGATGGGCTGGTTCTTCAAAAGCAACCAAGAGAAGTGATATTGTGTCTACTAGAAATTGCCAGAGTGGGTGCAAACTATGGAATAGAACCTCCAAAACTTGTCAAGCTAGAAAAAGAAATTGACGATGAGATTGCCGCGGAGGAGGAGAAGAAGACGGAATTAAAACCAATCAGAAAGGAAAAGAAAGTGTCGAAAGCAGCAAGCATTGACGCTGAGGTAAGCAGTCGATATTTTACTTTGAAAATATCACTCAATCGATGGGTGTGTAGTTTCATTCCTGACATTGCTATATCAAGGTAATTGCACCTGCAAGTTTTTAAAGTTCACGACTTATTATTGTTTACATCAATTAATTATGAAAGACCACTCGCCGTTTCTCGGCCGACGGCCTAGTGTTTACAACTTTGTGTTGTTCATTTCAATGATAAAGCGAGGAAATTGTCATTGAGATGAATATTATTGTCACTCATATGAGGGAATTTATATATACATGCCCACGCGAATTACGTAAAATTGTATTGATGGTTCTTCCGGCTGTTTCAATGCCTGCGTATAAACAATTTCAGTTACTTACGCGACAGAAACCGACGGAGGTTATTGAGCGTGCATTTATCACATTAGATCATTTATTGCTGATAAAAGAATGGTATTCTGCAAGGACTAATGCTGTCTACACAGTTATTAAATTTAATAGATCATTCGCACTGAAAAGAATATCAGTCAACTTTTGTTGAGCAAATACAGTTGTTGCTTCACGTATGATCTAGGGATCAGTATATGAAAGCTTTCAGTTTTAGGAAACTGAACAGTTATCAACTTAAATTTCATTTCTTTATGGCAAAAGAAGAGAGAGAGAAAACTTTAATTATATGCAATTTTCTGTGGTAGCTATGTGTTTTGGTGACCACATTTTACTATACCACATATCCTGTTTTCCCACTGATGTTACTTGGCAAGGCATCAAATATTACTAACACAGCAGCACAGTTTTTGTAAAAATATAGATTCCAGCCAGGGTTGTGACTCATTATTAAATCAACTACAGGCCCTGAAATATATTGGAATATAAACAAAACTCCTGTTTTTTCTCAAATAATGTTGGCTTTCAAGCCTCTCTAATGTATGCCCAATGAAATTCAACCAAACTTGACATGATTTTCAGTTGCAGTTTAAATGATTATTTAAGGCTCTGCTGCTGTTTCCATAACTTTTGACTTGAAATTGTATTTTAAGGAGTAGAGAAGGAAATTTAATGATAATAAGTATTTCTCTTAGGATATAGTAACCCTAAATGTTCCAATAAAGAATATATTGGGTTAGACTTGCTTCTGTGAATTTTTACTATGTGGAGATAAATGATTAAAGAATTGCATTCTGACTTTCATGAAATGCAGGTGTAACGAAGATTCATATTCATTTGACTCTATGGGGTGTATGCTTTGGTAAAAATGGCTATTTCTCAAATGTGCAACTAACTGCCAACTCCACATTAGTTTGCTTTGACAACTATGGTATATGTATTGGAGACACTTGGCTACTTTGTAATCCTTTTATCCTTGAATTTAAATTTTGACAGTTAATATTGATGTGATTTTATGTTGTAATGTAAGTAGCACTTGATGTAAGTGGAAAAATATTTGTATCTAGAAGAATTCTTCCTAACTCAATCTTCTACTTATTCAATCTTGTTAATCACTCAAACTTATATTAGTTCATTTCCTTTTCAAAACATCATGAAATACTATAATCTCCCTCTCTTCTCTAGTTATCTAGCCATTTGGTTGTTATTGTTTTGTACATTCTTTGAATGGCTGAGTATTATGATTGCATGCATATGCCAGATTACATGTAAAGTGTTTCTTTGACAGGTTGCAAGACTAGCTGCGAAGTATAATGTGAGAATTGAAAAAATTAAAGAAGGGAGATATGTGGTGGATGGAAAAATCAACATCTTTGTCAGGGTAATGACATGCTGTGTAATTTGGTTCTATACACAGTGACTGGTAGTGTAAACTATTCATTTTTGCATGTAATATGTGAAGCTAAGGTCAACTCAAATGTGCTTGTGTGTTAGCCTTAAGAAGCTGGTACTGCTGGAGGTTTTCATGCCAGAAATAATCTGAGCCAAGTTTTTCAAAACTAGGTTAACCATAGGGTTTACTGTAAAATCTGACCTCAGATCTGAAAGCTTTAAAAGAATATTCAGTATTATTGTTTTTGTCTACCATTTGCTGCCTGGATGTTCTAAAAAGAATTGAAGAAAATTATCTAAAGAAAGCCTTTGAATAGAGTCTAGATTGTTTGTGAATACTAGGAGTGAAACTGGGCAGACACAGTCATGCATGAGCATCAATGCAATCAGTGCTTTATCACTGTAGGGAAAGACTGAGTCTGAAACAATATTTGTACATGTATTTGCCAATTGATGATTGCAATTGGTAAACAGACTTTTATTGCAAAAGATAATATGATCAAAATCTTAGATCTGCACACTGTTTGAATGAATTTTTAATGTAACCTTGTTTTCTTGTGACTTAAGATTTTAAGGAACCATGTTATGGTGAGAGTTGGAGGTGGATGGGACACATTGGAACACTTTATCAGTCGCCATGATCCCAATAAGATAGGAAGAATTTTGACATGTAAGTTACTTTCATTACAGTACAAGATCAGTACTTTGGGTATATGTTCTCTCTCAGACTGATGTTGTGGTGGCTAGTGTATTCCCAGCTGGTAATTGATTCATGCAAGGCTTATAAATAATTGTGACTTTCTCATCTTTGAATTTTTCAAATAAGGGCATAAATAAGGGGCATAGATCTGAGACTGTCAAATGATTCAGACCACTAACACACCCTTTAGAGTCATAGTTTGTAATACATTTCAGCTGATGACTGCTCAAAACATTCGGCAATAAACAGAAAATGTGTCCAACATGGCATAATGGAGAAGAAATTTCACTAAATTGTCATATCATTTTGTCTTCCTAGCAACACCTCAGGCCTGTTCCCATCACCATCATCATAGTCAAATACCTGGAATGCCATGCTCTGCTTCAACATAAAAGCTTTGTATTTGAACCCAGTTAGATCCTTCAATTAAAGAAACTTCTAATATTTTTTAATAATTTTAAAATATGAATTTTAATTTTTATAGTATTATGTGTGTGCTGCATACATTGGATGCCTTTTAAATTTGGTATTTGCCAGTGACCTAAGTATGGCATGAACCTCTACAAGGTCAATGCGGCACAAACTTTTTCTTTATGTAGAGTCATAAAATGTGCAAGCTGTGCCAAGGCTGTGAATAGGGCAATTTTTTTGTGCATGTGCGCAGTTAAACAAAATTTAAGCAGGAATAAGGTACTAACATGTATGTATGCGATGTTTCATGGGATGGGTAAACTATATCTCACAAAACTTTGTATTTAGTTGCAAGAAAAGATGTTGATAGCTTGGCAGGTTAACCAAGAGAAGAATAATTTTATAAAACAAATTGACTTTTCCAAAAGCTTAAAGGGAGTTTTTTCTAAATGAAGACAATTGCTTTTGGGGTTTCATTAGCAAATTTGAATACACAATTGAGAATCAGGAATGACATACTGGTATTATTGGTGATAAGTTAAGATTAAACATTGTGAGCCAGTTATGCTATGGCTGATATTTAAATTAATGCAACTCAAGAATTGTAAGTTGCAATTTCAAGATAATGTGGAGCATGAAAATTTTATGGGATTACATTTGGCAGATCAGCAATTTTTTGTGCTTTAGGGAACAAAATATTGACAATCTAAGGTGGAATTGAACAAAAATTAAACAGGGATAGTTATTATTTGCACTGCTTTTTTTGTTCAAACAGAACTTAAATAGTCACTGTGACGGAAATGTAATATTTTCAACTTCTAGAACATGTTGGGTTGCAGCAGCCTACCCAGAAAGTTAGAGATGTATTTAATACTTATTGTTTTTATTACTAATCAAAAATTCTTTAAACTCTGTAAAATCTTGGAATCTAGATGCCTTAAAGGACTGATAAAACAATGAAATAAAATTCAATATGCTTCCCTCTGCCTTTCCTTACTCCAGAGGAGTTTTCTCGTTTGGTTTTAGCATGAAAATCTTTGTTGAGCTATGCCTAGTGAAAATTTTTGGCAGACATTTGTTTTTTTAGTTGAAGAAAACTTCAAAATCTTAAAAAATAAAAACTCACAAAATTTGCTACATTATGGAGTTTATTGGTGTGAAGATGTTTTTTATTGTAAATTAGTTGCAACATTTCAGAAAGGTTTAATAAAATTTGCCTCATTTTGGAAGTGCATAATTATTTTACTTGCAAGAGTTTGTCTTACTCTTGATATTCACTGAAAGAGTTTGTCTTATGCTTGGTTTAAGCAGTTTTTGGACTCTGGTTTATAATCCTTCTCTCAGCAAATATAAGCTAAAGCATGACTGGAAATTCAAGCCTATCATTCTTCTTGAGAAAATAGTGTCCTCGTGTTTTCCACCACAACAGTGTTGTTTCAAGCCTCATCCTGTCACTTGCGAATCAACACATTTCTCAAAAAAAAACCAAACACATTTTAGCAAGAGGAAACTGACAGACAACTGACTTTGAGTGGATTCTAGTTAAAACAGCTGTAACTTCTGAATTCTTTTTCACTGCTAAGCAATAAATTCTTAATCTATGATTAAATTTTGTTAGTACATACTAAAACAGAAGAAAGTGTAAAAGGCACACTCTAATTGGCTACTCAAATTCCAAATATCCAGGCAACACACAGGATTTGTAACAGGAATAAATGAGTTAAAATCATCTTGTACTGTATCAGCTCCCTGTTTTAGTAGATACTAAAAGGAATATCCACCTCAGTGTTAGCAGCTAGCTGTGGATATTTACCTTGCCACTTCCCAGCTTGTTTAAAATCTACCACTAGCCACCTCCACCATGGTAAATGGTGTTAAATATAACTCAATCTGACTTATTCCAAAAGTGTACTCTGTTAGAATTCAGATGTACAGTATGCAAGCTGAATTTCTAGTTTTTGCTTTGACCGGACTGGTGTTTCCTCAACACTTCTTTTGTCTTCTGGCCACTTCATGCCAACTATTCAACAATAAAGAGTATATTAGAGGCTTCTTTATTTGTCAAGTGAAACTAGCTTACAATGTTATTCTAACACGCCTGCAAAATTATTCCTGGCCATGTATTTTTTTAAAACTGATCAGAGATAACTAGTAAGTGACATCACTTTTAAACATTTTATGGCTTTTCTACAATGTTAGACCTAATGCATACAACTGTTTGGCACACATGATAAATACTGGATTTTAAATACTTTACCCAACTAATTTTCTAAAAAATTAATAATTTTTCTTCAATAATTCAATTCTCATTTGTGATTTGGATTGAAATTAAGGCAATTCAACCATCACTCACAGAGAAGAAACCAGAACTCATTACAAAGCAAGAATGCACTGATTTGAATTTTAAACTGTTAAGTTTCTTGCAGTTAATTGTTAATAAGTCCTGAGCATCACAATGAGAAATAGATTTACTTTAAATACCCTTTCTTTGCATAATAATTTGCAACAATCTATACCCATTTTAACTACAATTTTCACATTACCATTTTTTTTACAGCTTAAGTGCCTTTTACATCTACCTTGCAAGGTAATCAAGACAGTCTATTGGCAAATGGGCAGTCTCAGCCAAAGGGAATGTTGTGTTCATTCAAGTAGGGATGAAAATGACTAAAAAAAACTTTGATTTAAGCAGTCTGTTGTTTTCTTATACACATTTCTTTACAGCCTCAGCTTTAAAAATACCCACACACAACATGCTATGTAACTTACAAAGCAGAAAGTTATTTTTTCTGGCTGGCAGCTCTCTACTTTGACTACATATACCTACCTATAACTTTTATTATTGCAAAAAATTTCATGTGCACATTGGCTGTCTTTTATGTATGATGGTAAAGATTTGACAATAGGTGCCATACTTTTGTCCAAATAGTGAGAAATGAGTTCAGTAGCTCACCAACAGGCAGAGACAGTGGGTTAACCTGGGTTGAACTCTAGCCATTCTGACAAAATAAAGGGCTCATGCTTGAAATATTAGCCTTGGAAATTCTTTATGGTGGCCAATTGACATTTTTATCTACTTAAGGGATAACACCAGATTATCAGTGGACTTAGACCCAATTTCAAAGAACCTTCAAGAACTGGCATATGTCATGTTTGCCCACTGGCTGATAAATATGGATATCTAATTATACTCTAAATATTTTGTAACTCAGCCTCCTACAACACCTGAGTGAAGTAGTCCAGAAATCAAATTTACTTGTAAGTAAAAATTGTTTCTGATCAGTAGTAACACTGTTACTAGAGATTTAGATATACATAGATATACATTTTTTAAACCAAATTGACTTTTCCAAAAGCTTAAAGCTTACATTAGATATACATTTCCAAAAGAAGACTTTGAATTGAAATTTCTCATGCAAGGGTATCTTGAGGGATTGTCCTGGTCCTAAAGTTATCCAACAGTCCACTGCATAGAAAAGATTGAAATGATCACAGTTAGAAATAATGGATGAGATACAAAAGTGTGCCGTCATGTTTTACTTAAATCATAACATAAAAGTTGCAAATAACAGTTACTTTTCAATCAAAAGTTTGCTAAGCACATGGCATCATCTGTACTTATTTCATAAATTGATTTCTCAAACTGCTTAAATTGTCTTCCTCAACAATACATTCATCCAACAAAAGGTAAATACTAAAAATAATGAGATATTGCCGAATGACCCAGCAGACTGTCAATGATTAAATATGTCAATACATCCCACTGATTTTTTCCTTTTAAGTTTAGGGTAAGCAGTTTTTGTACTCCTTGTAATATTTTAACACTGTTTAAAATACTCCTTAGTGGAAAGAAGAAGCCTTCATGTTATCTGGTTGTTTTGTGTATAGTTTGAAGCTTTGAGTGGCAGAGTTGTGAAAACAGGTGTTAATGGTTTCTCTAACCCTATTTCAGCTCTGCCGCTCTAGATTTCCACCCACATATAATACCACTTTGCAGAATACATGTACACAAAGGCTGCTAAGCTACAGGTACTTAGGTCATCAAGTGACTTATACCCAAGAAACTACACACTGACCCTGTTGAATAAGACCACTCAAGCCAAACTCACTGAGTAAAACATTATAAATAAATCACTTTTGATACAAAAGGCATCCATCTTAAAAGTAATTAAAAATATAAAAGATAAACTTGTTCATGCCAAAATGTGCTAACCTTCAATCCCCCATCAGAAGGACCATGCCTCAAAGCCTCCCTCTCAGCATCCTCTCTTCGTTTCTGTTGTCTCTTGAGTCTCTCTGGATCCTTAACTCCGCGACCATCAGCCTAATTAAGAATGAGAAATTTATAAGCCCTATTTTGGTATGGAGGTACCAGTGAATTCCCTTTCATGAAACAAAAGGCTAATTTTTATTTAAAAGACAATCCAGGAACAGTAAAAGTGCACCATCACAAGTGCTACCAAAAAAGAAATGTGGCATTAAAGGCAAATAATTTCCTGATAGAGGAGGGATATTATTAGAGGAGACATTTGACCCACTCTACAACATGTGAACTAAGGATCCAAACCATGACAAATTTCGCATATTAAACAAGAAAAAGGCAATAAAAAATACAGACAAATTTGGTAAAGGTATACTGAGTAAAACTGAGATATCATTACCTGTAAGTAGTAAGCAAGTGCTTTACATAACATGGTAAATGACCTGGAAATAAGCCCTTTTTCAGGGGACGGAGGAAGGAAATGATGGTTTCTTTCAGTCAGCTTTTCAAGAGGAGGGGTCAACAGGGAGGAGGCAGAGAGAAAAGAAGACAGGAGGCAAGAGTCAAAGGTGCAGGAGGCTGGAGAGTATCAAACCAGAGAATTCTGATCAACCCTCCTCCCATTCCTTCAAACACAAACAGCTAGAAAAGCCTAACGCTTAGTGACATGATTTAAGCTTATTCCGTGCAAAGAGAATTACTTCTGCCAGAATTCTTTGAAAAATTATTTAGCCTTACTTGTTGCTGTCGTTTCAACGCAGCCTCCTCTTGCTGTCGTCTTCTAATTTCCTGTATATCAAATACGCAACAATGATGTCTTCCACGGACCCAAAAATACATACAAAAAAATGGCGCTCAAAGAAAAATATTTATTTCCTGTGTATATCTGCTCAAAAGCCCACGTGATTATAGTGAATGTTATTACGATAAACTTAGAATAAGCCAAGCTACAAATCTTTGCAGAATAACGCGTTTTTCACTCACCGGATCCGGGGTTTCAACCTCTGGTTGTGGGCTAAAACAATCGTAGCAATTTCCCATTACTGTAAATTGTCTCTACATGTCAAATTTCGAGAATTACTTGTATTAGAAAACCATAACGAAGGAAAGTGAAGACACTGGCATGAGTACAGACTCCTCCTTTGTGGAGTAGGTCCAAAGCTCATGTAAGATACATAAGGTGTCCTTTTAAAACCTCTCGCTGTAGGAGGGGTTGGTAGCATCATTAAGTCGCTCTCCGCTTGGCTGCTATAACATAACAGTGATGTTTGAAATATCATTTTTTAATTGAGATGGAAATCAGTGATATCAAACCATAGGATTATCTACAATATCAAAGAATTCCTACCCCTATTTACTCCAAGAGTCTCTCCTTCCTACAGGTTTCAAGTTTACACGAGAGGGAAGGAAAGGAGGGGGGAGGGGGAAGGGGGGGGGTTGTAGAGTGCAACTCAAATTAGTGAGGTTCTTTGCCGCTTCCAGTCTGAAAAGCCAAAAATTCTGAAACTAAGGTTCGAGATTCCCGTCCTTTTCCACCCTCTTAAGGTGGGGAAAATGTCTTACATAAATATAAAAAAGTATGAGGCTTTCTGAAAACTTAACGTATGCAGTAAACGCTTCTCAAATTTTCCAAGAATACCCTTCTAACACCTTGGTTTTAAAATTTTTCTTTCCACCCTCTACATACCCCTCCCTGACCTCTTCCTCAGCATGTACAGCACATTTGTTAACCACATCAAACCATTGTTGGTTTTGAATAAAGGGGGCTAAGTTTCTAAAGAAACTGTAGTGCTGCGTTGGTGGGAGAGTATAACAAGGTAATTTAGTGTTATCAACCAAGTTAAAAACGTAAATTGGCCATGGTAAAGAGTTTAAGTCTTGGTGGACAATTTACTTTTTTAACTCAGTTGATAACACTAAATTACATAGTCAGTTTTGATCTTTTAACTTTATTTACAGCTTTGAAACCCCAAATAACATAGGGTTAATTGTGGAATTAATTGGTCAGAGAGGGCTCGGCAGGTCCTTCCTTCAATTTTTTTTACTTTTTCAAGAGAGGGAACTTAAGGTAAGAGGCACCCATAAAGGTGTTACAAGTTATGTGTGTAGTGTAGTCAAGAAAAAAAGAGAGAGGCAATTGATAAAATGACAGGAAATCACAAGAATCAATACAATTAAAACGAGAAGTAACCAGATGGTAAAATAGTTTAATCAAAGACGAAAAAAAAAAAAAAAAAAAAGAATAAGAAACAGTAACACTGCCATAGCAGGATGAGCACGCATCCTGAAAGGAGACATGAAAACAGAATTTCACCTAGCTCTCCAATCACAGCACTTTACTGAATTAAAAAGTCATGTTGTTATGTGCATCAAGGTGAGATGTATCAAGTCTCATAGTAGTGAGTATTTTCTTTAAATGGAAACACTACTATAAGTTTTAACAACAAAACAAGTGAAAGAGATCCCTCCATACACACACAATACCTTTAAATTTGAAAAATATTCTTTCTTATTATAATCTATTTTTGCCAAACATTTACTTGCTAATTTGTTAAGCTAAATAAAGCACATACCGATGCAAACTAGAGAAAGGTAAATTATCAAGAAAATGTCTTGAACTCATTCATGTACATGCTGTACTTCTAAGTTATCAATTCCTGTAACCCAGTGATGGATGCAAACAGTTTTGTAACCAAAACCTGTTTTGTTATGTGAAAAACTGGTCAAAATCAAATAATTACCCTGTACAAGGCTCTCATTCAATTAAAACTAGCCAAAAACATGGAATATTGAAAATTGGCACACTTCTGGGAGAGGGTTGTGGAGATCACCTCTGTCTTGTTTGCTGCCTGGATTGAACTTCTTCACCAAACTGAGAGTCTTGCACACGCTAATCAACAATAAACATGTGAACAATTTATATGATTTGATCAAACACTATCCCATGCATCTTAAAAACCTGATTTAGATGTTTAAATGTTAGGAATTAAACAAGTCTGTATGGTGCATGAATTTTATTTATAGAATATGTATTAGAATACTTTCAGTTTGTATGCTATTTTTGACTAACTCCTTTTTCAAAACAAGTTCAGTTGGTGTGACTGGGTTCTCATTGACAATGAATTTGAGAAAAAGATTAAACGTATTTTGAGAGTACCATCAACTTAAAATGCAATGAATATTACAATTGCACTGTTATTTCAATTTTATTTTATGTATTGCTAAAATGCTAATTTGACTTTCTGAACAGTTTTCTATAACTAAAGAGCTATGTGAATAGTTAAAATAGTTTTTTTTCCTTTCATTTTATTTTCCTCCCTGGGTAACATCTTAATCTAAATTACACCATAAGGCGGTATCAAATTATTTGCTTCTGAAAGAAACAGTTTCCAGAAATCTTCACAATGCTGTTTTATCATTCAACTCAATCTGCCTTTATAATAAAGTTCTTACCACAAGGGAATTTAATAAAGCAATTTTCATTTAAAATTATTCTGAAGTTTGTTTCTTGTAACAGATAATTGCAAGGATTGCAATCCCACAATCATGTAACTCATCAAAAACAGATTTCCTCCAGAGAGTCATCAAATTACACTTAGTATAGACCATTTTGAGAGAATCTAATTATCATTCAAGAACTCCCCAACCAAAGGAAAAGAATAAAATGAAATAAATACTCTATCGAAAAGGAAGGATTCTGCCTTTGTGACTTTTCCAATTCTATCATCCTTTGGTAAGATTATTACCAAAGATGATAAATTCCCCTAGTTAATTGCAAAAGCTTGAAACAATCTTCAACTGGACCCACTGTAACGATTCTGAAAAATGAAAGAAAAGAAAAGTTAAAATTTTCATCACTGACTTAACACGCGGTCCTTGTTCTATTTCAAACAAAAGAAAGACAATACTCTGTTTTACTGATGCAAATGATTAGACTAAGCAGGAAAAAAAATTATTGTGAAAGATTGAGTAGCTTTTTTTAATTCCATTAAAATTTTTGACATTTAGTCATCATTACTGTAAACCCATAAAATCATGTTACTTTTCAATTTGTCAAATAAGAAATAAGCACGTGCCATTCCCACCAGCAGGCTTTGTTTCCCAATACTTGAAAATAAACACATCATTCTTGATTCTTATTAATAAAAGCAAAATCTTCATGTTGAACATAAAGTCCTTCACTGACCATGCTTGTTTGGTCAAGATTTCTGAATATTAGCCTCATTCTTTTTGTGTATTTGTTTTGAGAGACCTCAACTTTTCTTGGACCATAAACACTCAAAAGAAGGGCCATCTTGACCTCACACTTGGTCAGTAATGCATATATATTGAGAACTGATTGCAACATTTACCTGTATTGTTCCTATCATTCCTGAGGCCATACTTGACAACTGTAACAAGAATCAGAATAATGTCACAGCAAACAGAAATACTTATTGTCAGGTAAATCTACAATTAATGTCCAAATTTTTAAAGTACAAGTAACTAATTAATAAGTAATTATTAGGGTACTCCTCTTTCACTTCTATAATCTCTATTGTTAGTATCACTGTCATCATTATTTGGTATCAATTATGTCTGGTATACTCATTTACTCAGCATTCAATATCTATTTATTTGTAGACACTTTCTCCTATCATCTTTCTAATCTCTCAATTACTAATCACTGTTTTAATTTCTTTATTTCGTTATGGGGCTTTTAACATGCTACAGTATCTTAACATCGATAGTATTCCTACCTTTCCAGTCACTCTAGCAACTCCCTCTTTCAGCTGTGAAAGATCTGCTGATGAAAAACTGCCAGAGGCATCTGAGTGAAGAATAAGGAAAAATAAAATGCATACCATGATTAATTTGGACAAAAAAATCAAGAGTATTACCACAAGGAAAGGATAGTATTGAACTGCAACCCTTTCAAGTTAATAGCAAAATGATCTCCAGTATTAAAAATAATAAATGTTTACCAGTTCCTGTGATACATACCCTTACACATGAAAGTAAGTTCTAAATTACATTATTGCATGCTTAAATATAGATATTTCCGGGTTAGTTTCAGCAACTCATGATGACCATAGTCTCAAAGTCTGTCCTTAGTTTTTCAACAAAAGTAAATAATACTCAGTCAATTTGGTAGACTGATTTTGTTGCTAATAGTCATCCCAACAAAATTTCTTACTTGACCGAGAAGGTCTGCTATCATCATCACCAAAGAGGTCTGCACTTGAAAGACTGTTAGATCCTTGAAAACGATCCAGTCGTGACTTGATAGCATATTCTTCCTATAATACCATGAAAACCAAAAACACACACAATAAGCTTTAGAAGTACTCAGTTCTGAGGCTACATTTACATGGTAATTGGTGCTATGTGAATACACCTCATTTACTCCAAGTTCAACTTCTAAGCAATGAACGTAGTATAGAGTGTGTATTTACGGTATGTCTCTAATGACCAACTTGAGCACAAAATTGCCCAATGGTGCACTATGGAAATGACTCCGCCAAAACATTATGGATTTCATCTTACAGATCATTACTTCATCATACCTGGTCATTGCCAAAGAACTGAGTTGATGAAATGCTCTTAGAGTTTCCAAACTTTCTTTGGGCTTCATCTACATATTAAGGATGCGTGTTAGCAATATAATGCTCAGTCAACAATTGACAGCAATGTAAAATAATCAGAATTTTTACCTGTTGATGACACATTCACAGGCTCTGAATCTCTCTTTCTGTTTACCCTGCAAAATATAATAAAAACAGTGCAAACATTTGAGTTTGAGGTTCCAAACTTTAACTAAAATTTGCAAGAGTTCCTCTTATCAAATGTAGTGGCAAAGAATTTCTAAGCCCTGTCTGCATGTAACCCCTCCAACTGCAAGAGCTCCTGTAAGCAACCATCTATTGCTTACACCTCTAAATGAAGCCTGACAATTAGCAGTATGAGAGTGGCTCTTGGATGGGGCCAGCTCCAATCATAGTCACTTTTCTTTATTCAGAAGGTGTGGCCTTACGAGAGTTTCCTCTGCATAGCACTTGAAAATATCAATTATAGAATGCTCCAGTAATGAGGCAAAATGAAGATGAAAATCAAATCAAAATCACAAATAATCACCTTTCTTCACGACTGGAGCGCCTCTCACTGGAGAAAGATGAACCTATTTCATCCCTGATAAGTGCAAGTGACAAATAAAGTATGGTTAAAACCCAACATTGGTAAAAATAACTTTGCAAACTAATTACAGTACTTATGAACAAATAATCACCAGCCCAGGCTATGTATAAAACAACAAATTTCATTCAATAAAATAACCATTTTCATCTACTCTGTAATACCGTAATTTCCGGTCGTTTACCAGCACGGCCAATTACCCGCACCGGCCGATTATTGCATACGGCGAAAAAAAAAGTCAACAGATTACCCGCTCTGGTGGATAACCTGCACGTTGTTATTCAACTTTTTGGTGGCGAAAACGTGACATTAAGGTGATACATTTCAGTCTTTTAAAAGTTGTCTGATCCAACTTTCGAAAACTTGAAAGCGACTTTGTCGAGTTTAAAGGTCAAAGAAATTCAGACATGTGCACAATTCTGTGTCAATATTAGCATGCACTTTATTGATAAGATTATACAGTAAAAACACTAGCGGCCCATGCCCAAATCTCAAAGTTTCATACTTGACAGAATGCAAATTTGTGGCCACATTTTGTGCGAGCAATCGTTCAGCGCCATGTTGATTTGTTGAAAAAAAGCTGGGTGAGTATTAAAACTTGAATTATAAAGTACTGTCAGCGATTTCTGAAAAAATCGATATCTCCGGTTCTATTGGGCCTAACAAGTCCCTTAAAACGGGAAAATTCTCTTTAGCTCAAGCTAGTGTTAAATGGAAATTTGTTACTGATGCACCGGATATCTATGGATAATTTTTGTCACCATCAAGGTTTTGTTTTCACGCGTGCCGATAATAATTTGTTCGTCGTGCAACTAATTATGCGTGAAATAAACTCGAGTCGGCATCATGTTTTCGTGCCGCTTTGCGGCACTATTAACACAATAAAATTTACTTGAGAGGTGGAAACGCATGTTGGTGATATTTTTTTCAATTCAACTACCACTGGATTTTAAAATTGTCACATAACCCACACCTCCCTATTACCCGCAGTGGCGTGCGTTTAATGCAAAATCAACAGATTACCCGCGGGTAAACGGCCGGAAATTACGGTAATCATGGTCAGTAAAATATCTATTAGTAGAGGAACTTGAAGAGTCTTACTCTCAAAGTCAGAATACCCTGAGCACTGAAAATACATCTACATGTATTTCTGGGACATTCTTGTGTTGAAAACATTTGAGCCAATCCAACTTGAAATACATTTTACTTAAAAAAAGGAGGGAGTAATCACACAGTAGTAACAGGAAGACTATGAATGGTGGGTTGATGTTTGTGTGACTGGTTACCATAACAACCATTCTTGGATTACTCAAGGTGTGCAAACAACATTTAAAATTTACTAGGATAAAATTAATGTAGCTCTTCCCATTTTCTAATCCAGGCACCCTCTTAAAAGAGCTACAATGTAAAAGCATGCTAATCACATTAAACATACCTATCTCGACCTCTGTCCCAAGAGCTTGATCCAAATGGACTATCATACCTAATCCCAAGAAGAAAGTAAACGGTAATGCAGTTAAAGACAGTGAAAAGAACAACCTATTGTTGAGGTCCAGCAGAGTTCATGATTTTTCAGTTGTAAGCTGAGGCAAATAACTCATTACTGAAATAGCTTTGTTGTTTATAAGAGTTTATGGAAATAACTCTCTAAGAGCTTAAGGAGACAATATACTGTACCATTTTTCAAGGACAAGCCAAAAAAAAAAGAAATCATGCAGGAGTAGGAAAACTGATAAGAGCTAATCACAGTTAGAAAGTATTATGCATCAGTAGACAACTCTTTGCTGCTCACCCTCTTGATTCTTGACCAATAAAAAGGGGGAAATATGCATTTTGTGATAATAGTGATTAGTACTTGTCACAGACAACACCATGCACAACTTTTGGACTAGTTTAATTAAACTACAAAGGATCTGCAAATAAGATTAGGTAGTGGCACATCCACAAATTAAAAGCTCTTCCACAACTGTTTCAAGGTAGAATTGGAATTCAGAGTAGACTAATTGTGCTTTCTTGCACATACATGTATATTGTAGAGGAAAACTGGTTCAAACCTATGTGAAGGTAACAAGATAAAACTCAACCCAAGATATGGTGATAGTTTAAATAATGTAACCAATACCAGTTAACACTTGTTGGAGGCAAGCAATTTCCAAGTTGTTTATTGACTGAATTGATTATTGATTGTATTACTTACAGTGGAGGTGGTTCAGTGAAACTTGTGCCATCCATTCCATAGCTACATATAGAAGAAGAAAAGTATCTTAGCTCAGTAAAGAGAAACAATGTGTAACTGCTCAAACCTACATGTATTAATGTACATCAGTCTTTTATTCCAAACTAAATTGATGCATTTTCTACAGTGGATATAAGCTGACTCTTATGATCACCTACAACATATAGTTTTTAACTTACATCTTTTTATTTACCAAACATTACTTATCCTGCATTTGGCTGCAGCACCAATTCATTGTTGCTGGCCTAGTTAACAACTACTATCAGTGTAACAACCCAAATGAAATGAAAGTGTTTCAACTGCTTGTGAGGGGGAATTGGACATTTATCATCTCCAGATATTACCTATCAAAGAAATCCATATTAGAGTTTGAAGACACTCTGAGTTTGTCAGCAAAAGATGGCTGGGTCTTAGTAGGCTTCACTTGTTCAACAGTTGCCATAGCAGCTGATGCTGAGTGACCTCTACCAGGAGTTGTTGTCCCTTTCCTGCCTCCACTGACACCCATTCCAAGGCGTTCCAGCTGAGCAGCCTTTTTGGGATCAGAGTGACGCAGCTTATCCTCCTCTTTCTTAAAGTTGACTGGGTTGTATGCTAGATTTGGAGAAATAAGCTCTGCTTCTGCTTCTTTGGCATTCATAAGAGCTGCTTTTTCCTTGTCTTTGTCCAGCTGTTGGGCTTTTGACTCCAGTTCATTAAAGTTTGTTTTCACCTTTGGGAACAAAAATTTTAATCTATATTAAAAGTACAGACAAAAGAAATCTTTTCTTGAGGTTCCAGACCTCCACTAAGAGGGTATAACCCAGTAACGCCAATAATCTGATAAATAACTCCATTATTTATTGTAAATCACATATGAGGATTTGGTTTAACATCAAGTTGACAAACATAAGTGTTAAAGAAACAAACCTTTGTTGCTCCTAACCCGCCCTTCTTTGCTCCAAGCTTTAAGGTAAAAGCAAAGTAAAAAATGTAATTGTCAAAAAATATAGAATACACTTTACATGAACTAATTCATTATAACAAGTAGTACAAAATTGACACTAAGCAAGCTACCATGCAGTGTAAATGTGCATCACTTTGTTTCAAACTGTGATCAAAGAACATCTCTTTACTCTATTAACTGGATTAATTTATAGCCAAGGGAATCTTCAAGTTGGTTTCAGCTTTTATTCAAACAGCAACACATTGTAGTAGCATGAAACTAAAGGATCAATAAAAATGCTCAGACACAATTTTGGTGGTAACTCTTCAAAATAAAATTGATGACATGAAAAGGACACCTCACCCCTTTCTTTTTGGCTGTAACTGGCTTCCTTGTTCCTATTGTAGGCACACGGGTTTCTGAAAAGGAAAAGTATATTTACAGACCTGTACATCTTTCAGTACTTTGGAGTTTAATGCGTGCTACCCAACCACTGTTGAGATTTCATAAATGTGTGCAATTAAAATCCATGAGTATTCTCAAAGCTTTTGCTTGAGTTATCAAGCTGTTGACTGGTTTTGTTAGAAGAGGATAAGTACATACACATTACACTGTATCTGAAGTACATGTAATAAACATCACACAAACCTTGCTGCTTTGGTGGTGAGACACTGAGATCTTCCATGTTCTTGCTTAAATCATTTCCTAGCAAAAGAGATTAAACAAGTTGAAGTAACAGAAGACTCTAAATCAATTAACAGTTTCATCATGTTTGCTAATTACACATTTCCCAAGTCAATACACAATTTTCATTTACCAGAGTTGTTTCCATTCTTTCCATTTGTTGGTATCATAACTGTCTGTTGAAAAGATTGACTCTCTACTTCCTTAAAGAAATCTTGTTCTTTACGATCAGGAGAGTTGGGTGACTGGGGTCCATGGTGACTGTCCAAAAGTGCCTGAAGTAGAATGAAAAGGTACATGAAACTTACAAGAATATGTATAGAGTTTAAGCAGACATTAGCACAACATAAAAACCTGTCTCAGAAACATTTAAAAAATACTTTCCCTCACCTGGGTTCCATATTGTTGTAAGGCCTTTGTTGCTAATGTTGCAATTTTTTCCCTGTACATCGCAGCCACGCGGCTTTGCAAATGAAAAATAAGAATACAGATGCACTTAAATCAAGGATCTGCCTCATTTCTTTTTAAATACTGCAGATTTGAGTTTGCTGCCCAATGTAGTCACCTAAAGGACTAGCAACTTCACTAGGCATACCATACCCCTAGTGAACACAGATGCAATCAGCTCACAACCTACATGAAATGTATCAAATACACCTTATTACTAACAAATGATGATATATACTCAGTAACACTGACAATAATCATGGTCAAAAAAAGTTTTGATAGTCAATAGCTCACAGAGGATGATGAGAAAAATTACTTCTTGTTGCTATGTTGATAATTTTCAGTGGTTGAGAAAGAGTTAAGTAGACAAGTAGTTCTACAAATCATATTTAATTTACAAAATATCTAAATATGAGTTTAGATTTTCCCCTTGAGAGAAGATCTTGAGCTGTTTCTTTTGACTTTTGACTAATGCATACTGTGAAAATAATAATTTGCAAGGTTATTGTAAGAAACATCAGAGAGAATTTGTGAGAAGTTCTGTTGCATTTGTAATGATGCAAGCTGTTTGGATTTTTATCCAATGAGTACAACAAAAGGTAAGAAGCTTCAACTTTTGTTAATAATCAATTCCTGTAAATTTCTTTGTTTCCTTGTTTTGAGACCCTGAACTCATTTCAAGTATTTGGAAACTCAACACAAGCCTCAATCCTCAAAGTTTTTGGGAATTGAGGATTAACAATTGAGTTTCAAGGGACTGCCACCTTACTTTAGAGTGGTAGTGTAATTAACAAAAATTCAACCCAAATTTAATTCATAAAATATTTAAATGTGCACTAAGATTTTTCCTTTAAGAGAATTTCTCCAGATGTTCCTTTGCATTTTGATGTTGACTTTGCATTTTGATGTTGACTTTGCATTTGCAATAAGGCTCCCTACAAAGGGAAAAACTGATTTGTTGCTTAGTAATGCACATCTCTTAACAAACAGAAAACTCTTCTTTTATCTTTAAATTACCTTTTGTATTTAGCAGATGTGTCTTCAGTTGAGAGACCGTGCTGTCTGAAGAAGGCATTCTAAGCATAACAAAATTAAACATCTTTAGAAGAAAATTCAAAATCCATATCAAAACTACCTAAAAAAATAGCTTTACCAAGATCTGATTATCTAAATGTGAACAACATGGCAGAGAGCCATGTCCCTCATATGACTGCACTGAAAAGATTAAGTCAGGCTTTCTCTCAGACAGGGGTTAACTAAAAACAAAAAGGTCATCTTGCCTTGTTTGTTTAATCACAATTGTAACAAATTTCGATAACACTCCTGAACCACCAAAAACTTTTTAAAAACAATATTACTAAATAGCTAAATACAATCAAGCCTCTCAGAGACAATATCTGCTCTGACTGAAAAAAACTTCATTCATATCTTGTGAAGCAATCTGACACAAAGTGTTGAGAGACTGTTTTGGTTTGGCCATTGATACACATATACAAATGCTGTGGTTCAATATTTTTAACATCATAAACTTTATCTTCAAGTTATTGTTGTGGGTGTTGTCAAAAATTGTCTGTAGATTTCTCCAATTCAAAAGAATTACAAACGCTGCTTTCTTCTTTGAGCACCCATTTAAGTAAAACTGACTAAAGTTAAGATAAAGATTTTAATTCTTGAAGTGTTGCGATGACAAAATAAACTTTATCATCAACATAAGACCTTGTCTGTGTAAGCATTCAACGTTATTTACTATTTTAAACTCTAACCTTCAACAAATAACCCAGTCTATCAAAAACTATTTATAAGCAAAAGCGAAAATTAATATTTAACCCTGTGACTAGTCAACAGGTCGTTTGGAAAACCGATCATGAATAAAATTTGTAAACTGAAAATTTAAAACTGAACTTTTATACAACCGGCTTCTAAAAACTTGTTATAACCGTGTTACACTTAACAAATGTAAATCAAGTGAAGTGCTTGTAGAGGAGATTTTATCCCTTATAATCACAACCTCAATCAAAGTAATCGACGCTAATAATCGAACCACACAACACTGTATCACGTAATAATCTGGTGTTGATTTCCCTACTTTTTTTTCGAAAACAGCTGAATCACGCCATGCGAAACTACTATTAAAACCCTGATTTACCAAAGAAATCCAACCACCTACAAAAAGACGGAAAAACCTTTGAATAACTTAATTAGTCATGTCTAAAAGCAAGTCAGGATCACCCCCTGACACAACTGATCAAGAACCTTCTCCTCCAACTATCTTACCGCTTTTGCGTTTCCGCCAACTTGCATTGCCCTCAGTTGTAGCCATGTCCAGTTTGTGTCCAATTGGGTGGATCTTTGATACATGAAAGACGAGATGAAATAAACATGTAAATCTAATCCATAGCGTGTTACCAAATGAACAAATCATTCGAAAAGGAATTTCGCATGAAAAAAAAGTCGTTTCGAAGATCTCCGTATGACGATCATTCCGCTTTGTTTTCTTAGGAGGATTACTCCCCTGTGAAAAGAGAATCTGTTGAAAAGTAACGTAATGTATTTTTCTTTACCTAATAAAGGTTAAGTGAACACCAAGTGATCGGTGAACAGCGGAGCAGTCGATACATAGAAATACTCCGTAAGTTACTGATGCCCATGTTGGATTGTTGTGTCCGCAATCAAAGCACGTCTGAAAAGGAAAAGAAACTTTTAGACTCAAGCGAAAAGGAGCTAAACAATAGAATAAAATAACCACAAAGTTAAATCTTAACCTTATTGTCGGGTTGAGATTTCAAACGTTTGAATATTGTGGTGATGTCTTTCGGACCAGCAATTGCATCCGCCATTTTTTCTCTTCCGAGAGAAGTTTGGAAACGTCATCACTTAACAATATCACGTGACAAGAATTGTTCTGAGAGAGGAAACTGGGTTTCGATAACGCACTGTAACGAGGCACTTGCAGCCCGCTAAAGTGGCGGGAAATTTAGATTATCCAAAAATATTTTTAATCGTAAAGAAAACGAACATCGATCGGTTATGTTGCCATTTGTGGCTTTTTAAATTGTAGGAACATGCTCTTTCTTCTCTCTGAAGAAAAGTGATGTTAACGAAATGCAGTCACACGCCCACAGTCAGCTGAGGCATCACATTCAGCAGCCTTTATTCAAGCTGACAAACTCACTTTCTCAATCTCAAACTCATTCAACAACAGCCTCGCAATTTGTGAGCCCAACTGTCAACAAATCTCCGTATCATGGACATCAATTAAATATCCGACCTGTGAACTCACCCTCTAACAGCAATTTTCGCCCAAAATCACCAAGACAGAAGGAAAAAGGTAAATTTATCTGCTATAACTTTACTTTTGCGGTGATGCAAATTCTCGTTGGAAAAAAAAAAAACAACAACAACAACAAAATAAAAAATTTAAATAGCTACATTATTAAAAAATTGGAGTGAAGGCTAATATATTTACTCATAGCTAGTAAATTATGTATTACTTGTTAAAGTTCTTTTATTTATGAAGCGTTAGAGCATTAGTGAAATTGAAGTAATTGTTCATATTGGTAATATTGCAGAGGCAGACAAAGCGGAAAAAGACAGGACGCAATCAGCTGAACGAATTCATTCCCTTCACACCCGTCTCCATCAAGAAGCAGAAAAAATCAGGAAATGGAAAACGTCCACAGAGATAGAAATTAAAGAAAAGGTAATAAAATTCAAGCTGTTCACAACCACGATGTTTCTCAAACCGTGGATATATTACCATTGTGTCAAGTTGTGTATTTCAATACGTAGGAGAAAAAGTTACTGGAAGCTGTTCAAACCATCGATTCTCAGAGGAAGTCAATTCTTGATTTACAGGTAGCCTTATTTGTTTGTTACTTTATTTTAGTAATTAAGAATGAAATTTTATACCACACAATTTTTTTTTTCATTTTGCAATTTTGCGAGCAAGTGAAGGTAATCGCATGAGGCTGAGTAAAATTAAGGATTGATTTCATGCGTGTTTTCAGAAGTTTCAAAAATTGCACGAGTCACAGCAACGAGTGCAATTGTTGCAACTTCTTAAAACACGAATAACATTAATGCTTAATTTTATGAGGAAACAAGCGATTCACTGTTTATGATATTAAGAGCAAAATTTTCTCTTATAAAGAAAGATCAACAACGCACGCTGTTGCGCATTCTCGTAGGAAGCCATTTAGTGTCCAGTTAGCGTCAGTGAAATGTTAAACGAACTAAGCTGCTGAATGAAATTCTCTTTTTGCACAACAACGCCAAAGTAACGGAAACAACCCTGCTGAAGAACATTCGCCATCAATGAACTTATAAAAGTTTTAATCAAAGTTGAGCCTTTTTAAATGTTTCTAAATTTTGGTAACTGATCGGGGTAATTACTAAAATTAACGAAAATTGCCATTGTCTCAGCCAATCAGCATTTAATAATTTTGCACATTATTTTAATTATCTCGCTATTATCAGTTTATTGCATTCCTTTTCGACTCCATTCAATCATGCAAAGCTCTGTGTACTTTTTAAAGTGATAAAGCTCTCAAACATTTCGGTGTGAGATGAACATCATTGAGGACTGTGCAAGAATTTGCAAATTTATAGGACTGACAAGACGTCTAGGAGATGATAAGACTTTGTAAACAAATCAAACAAGCGTTTGCCCAATGAAGACTCGGATTTTTTCTAGCATGAGCATGTCTAATTTGTTATACTGAGATGCCAATAACATGGTTCAGTTTTAAGAGAGTTTTTCTCCGGTCTATCTGTATGGTCCACCCGTGTTCATCAGTCCAATAATCAGTCCTATATCCTTGCTTTGAATGGTGATCACAAGAAACAAAAGAGTAGATGGAACAAGAACAACGTTTATTTTTTACGCGAAGGTCAGAAAATGCAAAAAGAGGTATTCGAAGGCTTTCAAGTGGTTATGAAAGTTTATCAAAATGATTACCATTTTACTTGCACGCCATAGCCAAGTATTATTGTTTCTATTGTGCTTTATATAATAAGCTCAGTTATGCACGTATTCTGATTGGTTCTCACTTATGATCTATTGGAGGACAGACTATAGATGACGTCATCATTACACTTTTTTTTCCGTATATTTTTATTCTTTATTATATAAAACAAATAGATTCCAAGTAGATTCCATCAGTGACACACTCAGCTCCGCCTCGTGTGCCACATTTTTGTTCTTACCACATTTTGACGTTATCTGTGATCTATTACTGAACAGACGCACGACAACTTGGAATCTATTTGTTAAATAGCAGGCAAAAAATTTTATGATGTATGCGACTAATAGTCTATTATAGCAACTTCTATTGAAGATGTTTTTTTTTTTAACCGGCTGTACTTAAATTTGTTTTTATAGTTTCAAAATGAAAGCCTCAGTTCAAAACTTCAGGAAGAGCTTGCAAATAGGGAGGAGGTGGAACACAAGTAAATCAACACATCATGATAAAGTTTGAATTAAAGATGGTGATAATAATAATGAAAACAATATCATTAGTTTCTGTATAGTTAGTCTACAAGCGGATGAAGACGGGCAGCGGCATACAATGATGCAAACCTGAGTTAAGAGTAAAGAACTAAATGCTGTTGACAATGAATGTTATTCTAAAATCTCAAGATCCAATTTACTGACACGTATGTTAATATATCACAAATGTAAATATAATTTTTTGTTTTAGAATCGTTTCTACCAGAGATTTGTGCAATGTATTGAAAGATCACGCTGCAAAGGTGGAGGAAAATATTCTTAAAGGTAGGTATGTGTCGAGTTTCTGAATTTAGATCTCCAATGAAGGTGAGTAGTTAGAACTATCAACAACATAAACTAAGAGCTATTTTTTGTTTTTTTGACCCATGCAGGAGAAGCTGATCGTGACGAACTCAGATTTGAAGATGAAAAGCGTGTTGAGCAATTTCAGGTGATGCTGAATTCGTAGTTGTTGCTTTTCATAACATCCAGATGCTATAGCAACGAGTTTAGTAGAGGAATCTACGACCAGAGTCACAGAGAACTGCTAGAACTTTTAAGACCTTCAAAAACAGTATAAAATAAATTAATCTTTGGGGCCTTCCAACCTAACTTTTTAATTATTGTTATACTATTGTTACTTCATATGATTATCGTTTTTACTTCTTTGCATAACGTGGATTTGTTCTAGATTGTATTTTATGATTCTAACTTTAATTTTTTTAAATTTTTAAATTTTCATTCATATGTTATGATATTTACTTTTAAATTGGATTTTGATTCATGTAGAATGCCTGATAATAATAAACTTGTATTGTATCCTAGTTACAAATGTCCGTATTGAATTCGCAGTAACCTAACATGCATTTTTTTTTGTCAGGAAATGGTCATTAAGTTCCAGGATCTACAAATCGAACACACAGCAAAATTAAATGAAATGAAAACTAAACGTAAGCGTTTGTGTTTTTTTCCAAACCGATGGGTTCTTTCAACGTCTGTTATTGACCTCACCTACACTACGATGTTCTTTCAGTTAATGGGCAGAGACAAGAGCACGAAGACTTCGTCATGGAATATACAGAAAAACTCCAGAAAGCAGAAAATCAGGTATCGGTGTGATGTCACTCATCTGCTCACCTTTTACTTTAAAAACTGAACACACTTTCACTGATTCAGAAACGGAGTTCTTTTGGAAGGCATTTATTTAGGAAACTACATATCATACAATCTACCGTTGCTTCCTTTAATCATTCTTTAAACTTGCGCAGATACTGCTCCTCGAAACTGACAAGAAAACGAAGGAGAACCAAATTTCCACGATGGAGGCAGCTTTAGAGAAGAGCAAAGAGGAATCTACTTCTTTGGAACACGAGCTAGGCAATTTGCTCTGTTAATATAAAAATTATGAAAATAAACTTTGCATTAATTTCTAATGAAATGGAAATAGATATGCATTTCCTTTCATTCTTAGAGTGCAATGCCCCCTTCAAACTTCTACTTCTCAGGTTCTTTTCTTTTCTTCTATAGCTCTTTTGCAAGATAAACTGAAGAAATTGGAAAGTATCATCACCTCGCAACAAGTCCAAATTCAAAATACAGAGGACATGTTGTCTTTCAATAAGGTGCGAAAAAGTAAAATGCTGGCTTCTTCATAAAATACCATCTAAAGTTATGGGGAACGGGCGAAGAAGAAAAAATTATTTATTCTTCACCAAATTACTGTGTTAAAACATTTCGCGTTTCATTTTGACTCTGTAACGTTCTGTTTCGGTGTGCACTTCAGCAAGAGTGCAAGAGAATCGAAGAAGAGCGAGAAGCCATCCAATCACAGTTTGAGGGTGTCCAAAAAGAGAACCAAGAATTGAAAGAGAGTAATCTCGAGATGAAAAAGGAGCAACGGAAAATATTGGACGAGCTAGAAATACAACTTTCTTCTCTGATAAAGGAAAAGAAAAAACTGGAAGAGGAGTAAGTATAAATATATGTCGTTAAAATAAAACTGGTATGGCCCAGAGACGAAACTGATACTGGTACCACTATGTGACGTTAATAATTTGCTATTTTATTCTGTCAAACACATAACACTTTTTCTTTCACAATCAAGGCTACAAAATCTTACCAAAACCAACGAAACGACAACAGATGAACTGAAAAATCTACGGGTAAAGTTTGGTAAGTTTATGAGTTGATTGCTTTAAGCAATTTCCTATCGACTCCTTTATATAGGATTGAGGCCTCTAGCGCTGGCTGATAATATTTAATAAGCTTGTCATGGCAGTTGTCGCGCTTTTGATTGCGTTCTTAAGCCTATTTAGATATATTACCTATTTTAGTTAAAGAAAGAGTTAGGGACTTGCTTATCTGCTAACAACCCCAACAGTTTTTCATGATTACTCGACCTTATCGTGAAGAAATGTTTTATTGCGTTGCAGAAGCTCTAACGAGGGAGAAGGAAAAATCAGATACTTTAAACGATCACATTCTCAAAGAAAAGGTAACTTTGAAAAAACTGTCCTGACCTCAAGAGAAAATATTTTGCCAATATTGTTATGGATCGTTTTTGTCTCCCTATCCAGAATGATCTGATGAAAGCTTGCGCAGACCTGCAGGAGAACTTGTCAAAGGAAGCGGAGAGGGTATCATCGAAAGGAGATTTGTTGCGGCAGTCAAAAGAAGAGCTCGGCGAGCTACAGGTCATAGCTTTTATTTATCGGTTTAATGTATTTTTTAGGGTTCAATTTATCGAAATCTCTCCTGAACTTTTCTTATCTTCTTCTCGAACCATAGGTTTCTGCTTAAAGTTTTGTTTCTTTATGTACGATCTTCATTTTCTCCTATCATTACTCAATAGTTGTTTGATGTTTAGGAGACCAATTCCTCCTTAATGAATGAACTTGAGCGAGTCAACAAAGTTAAACAGGAATTAGAGGAAAAGATCTGCATATTAACACTTGCCTCCGAAGAGAAACAGGTAAATGTGCCTGCTGATTTAAACATTACTGTAATATTACCAGCTGAAGTAGGTGACATTCGTTAATAATTTTGACTAATATTATAACCCCTTTGTAGAGGACAATAGGCGATCTGGAGGTGAAATTCTGCAATGCAAATTACAATGTGAAATACCTAACGGAAAAAGCACAAGATCTTCAAACAAAGCTTGAAGATGAGAGGTACCCTCTACATAACAAAAACTAACGGTACATTTATCTAAAATGTAGATTATTGTCTTAATCGGACTCTATCTGATCTTAACCATATATTTAGGGCTGTTTCAGTGTATTGGCTTTCTTGAACTGAATTGATGTCTCTGGTGGTAGCTTTTAAAAAATTATTTTGCTTTCGTTTGTGTTGCTTTAGGAAAGAAAAAGAGCAGCTCCAAATTTGCTTAGAAGACTCTAAGGTATGGTGTCTGTTAAGTCAAGGTTGTAAGTGAGATCCATTTTATTCGTGTAAGGCCTCGCCAGCATAACGCCGGATAATTTGAAAACGTCACTCGGTTTCTTCCATTCCTTGGAAATCGGATCTTTCCGAAAACGCTCTTCGTAGTAGTTAAATTGAAAACTCGGCTCTGATGAATATTGTTTGTACGCGATTCTTTTAATCTCGATCTTTTAACGTCTGCCGGACTTGAATAAATGGAGACCCACAATATGAGTGATCTAAGGTCAGTCCACAAAAAGCCGGAAAGATAGAGACGGAAGTCGCTGTTTTCAATTCTAAGAAACTCCACTCCATTATAGCGTACTTACTTCAGTTTCAAGTCATATTTTTTCAAATATTTGATAAATCTGTTTGTGTTTTCTCTGCCTTAAATAGGAATCTGAGAGAAAACTTAGAAATGAAATCAGTATTTTCGAAGGAAAAAACTCAGTACTGGACAAGAGCTTAGCGGTATTTGTTTATAAATTCTTTTTTCTGTTTGCTTTGATGTTTAATCATTTTTTTTAAATGAAAAAGAATATATTTTTGTCGCAATTATTATACCAATTCATGTTTAATCAACAGGAAGCAACAAAAACAGGAGAGGAGTCCAATAAACTCATTGAAAAGCTAGATGGAGATTTTCAGAAACTTCAGTAAGTTATTACAGCTGATTAGGGCCGATTAATTCTTCCCCTCCAGACATGAAGCATCAACTACAGCCGAGAAAGGAGGGATCAAAATAATTTTGACGATAAAAACGTTTTCGAAAAATTGTATTTCTTACACGAGAATTTAAAATGCGAACCCGTTGCGAAAAACGTTTATGTTTCTGTGCCCTCATTTTCTTTACTGCAGCGTAAAACCTCTAAAAATATTCAATCCAATGAACCTGAAATTTAGCATATTACCTTTCTTGTTTTCTTGAAATCATCAGGAAGAAATACAACAAAATGATGAGTGACGGAAGAGTTCAAGATGAAGAAAGGGCGACAGTTTTAGAGAAAGAAAAAGACAACGTAATTGACCTGGGTTGTGGTCATTTTTATTAGAAATTTCAAATGTGGTTGAAGCTTGTTCATACCAATTTATCTACTTAGGTGCATTTCAAGACTTATTTTATATTACCAAATTTAAACAGAATCGATATCTAAAAGATGACCTGAAAGAACAGACCAAGAAGTTGGAAATCTTAGAAACAAAGGTAAGCAAGAGTTTATTATGTCTTACTTCGATAGCCACATTGAAACGTTCAGAATCAATTTCGTTTCGATCATGATTAAATCGATTAATTTTTTAGTGAATTGCAAAGCCAATTCTGGAAATTTCATGAGCATAAATTTGCAATCGTAAGAGTTGGGTCCTCTTCCCTCCCATTTTAAAACACTTGGTAAAACTTCGAGTGAATTGCTTTTGTAGGCAAAAGGTCTCCAGGACCAGCTTACAGCCAAAACTAAACAAACTAAAGAACTGCAGCAAGAAGTAAGTATATATCCAGAGGTTATTTGACAGAACCCTATCACCAAATTAGACTAAGGTTATATGACAGAACTAAATTAGACAATCTGAGTGCTTTTAATGACTGACCATTGATGTTACTGTTTTTTATTGCACAAAGAATAGGACGATGAAAAGCAAGGTTACCTCCCAAACCAAAGCTCTCGAAAAGCTAGAAAATCAGGTAATTTTACGATAACCCGGAATCCTCCTCCAGAACGATAATGTATGTATTCACTGATATTCATCCTTTTGCTTTAGAAATCAAAGATATCCAGTGAACTTGACGCTTCAAAAGAACAGATTAAAGATTTTTCAGAAAAGGTGAGCATAATTTAAGTTCCATGTTATACAGCTGCGATTTAGATCGTTTACACCTCCCATTTTCAGCTGGCTTCTTGAGTTAAATAATAGGCACGCATGTTGTTAATCTGTTTATTTTACTTAAATTAAATTGTCACAAAGAACGAGGGACCGTACTGAAGTCATCGACAGACAGGTGTTGAGTGGTTTTAGGGGCTTTTTACTACGAAAAATCTTGGTGCTACTTCCAAAACGGATTGTTCAAGTTGTTTTACCCTCCAATTCGTATTTTCCTTCAGGTGTTCTTATTCTTTATGACGTATTCTTGAAGTTTCTGGAATCGTAGTTCGGTAATTGTTTTAGTTATGTTGGAACTTCTACATGCTCATCCCATTACAAACAGAAAAATAGCAACAAAAGAGCTCTCGAATAAGCAAGTAAAATTAAGCATTTTTCTTTTTTATCGGAGGTTCAAAACTCAGTACAACATGTCAGGTAAAAAATCAAGGCGGATTAAAGAAAATAGCGATGAATCTAAAAATGCGTGTTGCTTTTCAGTTGGAGGCTACGAAAAAGGAAATCATCAAGAAGTCTGAAACAGCGGAGTATCTTGAACAACAAGTAAGATTAATAGCATTTCACCAAGGGCCCCCGAATTTTAAACTGATGTATGTTTTCTTCTTAATTAACCAAGTTACTTTGTGAATTTGTAAGGACACTGCCAGGGTGATTCTATTCCCCTAAATCTACTACAGTTTTGAATTGAACATAATTAAACAGGTTCAACAATTCAAGGAGGAAAAAGAAAAAGCAATACAAGATAAAGAAACAGTACAAAAGGAATCTGAAAAGCAAATGAATGAGTTATGCGCAACATTGGAAAAGTACAAGGTAGATTAAAAAAAACAAGACTTACAAGACTAGTCTCTAACGAGAAAACTGTTTGGTTTAATTGAACACAAAGGAACTCAATAGACATTTCTGACTGGGGTTTTCCTATAATTACCTATGAAAATTTAATTTAGCTAGATACGCTTATACATTTTAATGCTTTATAGTAAGGGAATGTAAATTAAAGTATTATTGTTGTTGTTGTTGCAAGAACATAGCATCCTTTAATCCAGTGTCATGATATCCCACCTGAATAGTGATGGCACGTTAACTAATGGTCGAACGGCCTTAAAGTCATAGAAGTAAATCATAAATTAGCCCAGATATATTTACACTGCGTGAGAGAAGGTTTAATTTGAGCATTAAGAATGCTGAATTTTTTCGTAAGCCTTTCCTAGTATGTGCATAGTGATAATTTTGTGAAATCCTCCAAGATCAATCACGCTTTCAAAGATAAATTTAATCGTAAGTATAGTTGGGTTTTTTTCCTCAAAAAAGGTAAAAAGTGCAAGTTAATTTTCTTAATCGACAGCTGGAAAACGAAAAAATAGTGGCACAAAAGGAGCGAGAGCTGGACCTCTTGCGTGCTAATGCAGAGAAAGAATCGCAGGAAAAACATGTAAGTACAACGAGGCTGAGCGAACGTTTGTAGCTATAACGAGCAGTGGTGAAAAGTAGGTCCCATTATTTCAACAGTTTACTTCTTTTTCTTTTGATTTTTTCTTCCCTGCAGGAGAAACAACTTATAGAAGCCAAGAAACAAATAGAAAAATTAGAGAGAGATATATGTGATCTTAAGGAGAATCAGGTATAACTCTCCAAGTAATTCCTCCTACTGGGGCTCGGTAAAATATGTTGTCGTTGTTATTTAGCTACAGTGACCATTTCTGTTCCATAAAAACAACTAAACATACTCACAAAACAAAAAACAAACAAAATAAAAGCAGAAAAGGAAATACTGCTTATTTACTGAATTCAATCAATTATTAGCTACAAAACTGACCGACTTTCGAGAAGAATTGGGGATTTTCCTCTTCGTATGTATTGTTTACCTAAGTAAATGCAATGTTTTCCTATCTATATCACTGATTTTCGATGCCTCCAGGAAAAAGACAGGAAAAGATTAGAGTTCGAAAAATCTGAAGCAATCCAAGTTCTGACGAAACAACTAGAAGCAAAGGTAACCCTACGAAATATTCCGAGTGTCATCTTAAAATTTGTCTCCATCGCCGCTTTCAAGGTCGTTAATTCTATTTTTACTGCTCTCCTTTTAACTACCTACTGAACTAATACGTTCAGAATGAAGATATGACGCTGTTTCAAGAAAACATTGGCGAAAAATACCACAAAGTAAGAGAATTATGCAATTTATTCAGCTAGAATCATCTTTGTGTATCTCTCTCCTATGATCAATATGATTATGTGTAAGAAGTAAATTATACGCTGATAGCTCTTGAGTTAGGCTTACATAATTTGATCATTTTAATTTCTTCAGACTTCTTTTTAATGTGCTGCTTAGCTTTGGGGAATTGATAAACCTTACCCTTTCATCACCTTTTTTTTAAATAAAGAATCACATTAATACTTTTGGTTCGATTTATCGTTTGCCTCAAGTCTACCAGAAGTTCGCGAACCCCATCTGTAGACGGGAAACTCAAGACGCCAAAACTACCAGATCATAACGAGGTGGAAGCGACGCCTCAAGATTCTGCGGTGGTTCCTGAAACTCCAAAGCAGCCTCGTGGAATTCTTAAACTAAACGAAGCCTTTCAGAAAAAGAGGAGGGTAGCTTTCACTACTGCAGGGGAGCAAGAAGAAGGAGACGAGAAATATACTTTTAACCTCACCAAGGTTTTTAAGTGTTATTTTGATTCCAGATATTAGTTGTATTTCATCAATGCACCATCCACACAAGATCTCTGCTTGTTTTTTGAGGACAGGTCGGAAGAACAAGTCCTGGCCAGGAAAAAGTGAACCAGAGGAACAAACTACGATCGAATGTTCGATTTTCTCCAAAGCCATTTAGCTCGAACAGTGAGCCCTTGTCCACAAATTCCCCATATCTGGAAACGCATAAACTCAAACAAATCCCACGAGGAAAGCCAATGGCTCCACAAACACAGAAGAAGGTGATAATAGTTACTTGACTATAGAATTAATTGTTTTGCATGTTTTTCATCATGACACTCGACGTGGGTGGGTTAAAAAGCTCTGATAAGCCTTAATCGTTTACTTTCTTTCAGTCCTTTCTTAACATGTATTTACATGGTTTTCTCATACTAGATGAAAATCCAAAGTGAGGAATCCGAGGAAATGGCCAAGTTCAAGGAATTGTTTCCAGACATGAAAAGTCCGGATTCCTTGTACGATAAGTCTCCGGTAAGTTGGGAGGGCATAACTAAAATGGTATTGCCAGAATTTCATAAATAATTTATCTCTGGAAAAATACTAGAGCAAAACATCCCAACATACTGCCCATCGCTTCTTTTTCGAATACTGTATTCATGTTTAAACGTAGTAGTAATCTCTATATTTTAAATACCATGGGGTGTGATATTTCTTTCACCAGGTGAAGTCTCGTGGGTTGCACCAAGGAATGAAGCCCCCATTCAAGAGCAAAATAACCAAAATAAAACCACTTGCGCGTAAAAAGAAAGAGAAGCAAGAAAGTATTGCATGGTTTGACTCCGACGCACTATTTGGGTTTGGAATGGATGACGAATAATTGTAGAAGGCCTGAAATTGGCCTGAAGATTTTAAAAACCTTACAATTTTGTTTTACTGAGTTTGTCGTGGTACTCGTTGTGAACTTCGTACCTTGAAATTTCGCTTGGATTACGAATCTTTAGGACCAATGTTGTGAAAATTTTAACAATAAAAACAAGAGCAAATAATCCGATTGCTATCCGAACCATATTGGAAAAAACGTTTCTTTTCTTCTCTAGGAGATTCATGTATGATTCATGTATAGTCAATTGTGCTGCGATAATGACAATCATTCAACCGAAGGGTCGCAATTTCAGAATTTTCATCTCACTCAGCTCTAATTACTCACACCACATCGTAAAAATTGTAAGACTTACTAACAAAACACCACTAACTTTCGAATTCACCATTTACTCCTAGAAAAAACAACAACACTTTCTCAGAAACACTTTCACCAGCTCGTAATACGAGAGAAGCCAGGTAAAACACACATGAACACCTTGCTTGTCTCTAAATATTTATATAATACACAAAACAAATCGTAAAACTTATGGTTTCTATCACTGCTTGACAAGAGAGATAAATGTGTAATGATATGTCGTGAGTACGCTACAAAGGGTGTTTTTCATTATCTCATTCGTGCTTAAATCAGCTCAGCTACATGACTAAGTCTTCTAATTGAGAAACTTTACGGGGACTACTTAGAATTGTTCACTCAATCGGCGAGAGCTTGAGTATCTGTGCAGCTGAGTTTATGCCATATGCAACAATTAATATTTGCTTCTTGACTTCTTCCTTGGTAACTAATCCTTTTCGAGCACGATAAATGGCGTACACTACGCCACCATACCAATTGTAGTAAATGGTTGGGCTGTGAACCAAAACGACGTGTCTAAAAAACGCAGAATATTCATTAGCTTCACGTAAAAAAAAAAAAAAAAAAAAATAGCAAGTCCGCGGAAACTGAAAAACATTCAGGCTAGATGGTAAGGCTGTAGCAATTCTTGTAGCAATTAGTAGAACAACACCAATAACGCCTTTAATCTCGTCAGAATAAAAGGCCCTGGAAACATTCGACGGAATTTCACAGTCAAAAATGGACAACATTTAGGAATTTGTGTTCAACTCTCACTACCAAGAATTTTACAGCTAAGCCTGTTTCAGAATTATTCTTCCTAATCTTCAAAATCTTTTCTTCACCTCGGATCATCTTCCGCCATCTGTATTCCATACGAAAACTTCAAACCACCTCGGAAGGAGGAATTTGATGGCACCACATCGCGAGTAAGAGTTCTGGATGACCAAAAAATAAAACATGAGAATACGGACATTCCGAAAAAAACTCGTACAAACTGACAAATAATTCTGAATATAAAAATTGTTGGAAAATGTTGCCTGGCTAAACGTGCTTACGCTGTTAAATGCAGATTAATAATTGTAGAACTTGCGTGCTTACTCACCTGAGCAGGGGCTCAGCATCTTTATAAGAAATAGGATGCACAGGAAACTGAGGGAGGAGTTTCTTAGCCTCCTCCACAGGCAGGCGGTACATACCCTCTACAATCAGAAAATAGTATCGCTATGTAAAAATTTCAGTTCTGTACTATGTCATTCTGTAAAGACCTCGTCGCTTTTTAAAAACTGATGTATTCTTATGTTATGTCTTAACCGGCGACTTAGCGATAGAAAACTGGGTCAGTTATCACCATCTTTATGACCAATCCGTCTTTTAACAGGTGAAGTATATCAGTCCCAAGCAACAGGGAATCAGAGGTGACAATAGTATAATGACTCTCCAGGCCTTTTCCACGCTCTTGGTCTGTTTTACGGGAGAAACAATTGAAAAAAAGCGGGCGATCGAAAACCGGCGTTCGTCATGGTCCACATAAACGTCATTTTTCGCACACCGTATTTTTCAATTGTCTCCATTTATTGGAGAGCTTGACACAGGCTACGACCTTGCAGGACTTTCTAAAGGGAGAGAAGATTTCCTCCTCTTTCACAAATCTAAACTTCTTGAGCGTTAACTTCGATATCCTACTTACTAACTTTACTAACTTCTTACTAACTAATTTTTCCAAAGATGCTTGGTACTTGCTGGTCACTCCACCAGGTATCATATCACAAGGAGGTAATAAGAAACTTCTGAAGCTTGCGAAGACGCGATTTAGCAAGTTAAGATTGATTTCAGTTTTGCATGTGACTCTCGAATGGGGTGGCGCAAGTTTTCTACAAAAATTAGAGTGAGAAGTGAAAAAAGTAATATTTTTCCAGATCACTCACGAACACGAAATTGAAAACTTATCTATCATTTTTTTAGGTGGACTTTCGTTTATTTATATACTAATCGTGCGTGTGACCAAGAAAGCACGGAATAGCACAAACACTAATTGACACTCACCCTGACGGATCCTGATGGTGCATAAGCGTTGAAAGGTGGGACCACATTGCTGTTGTTCTCTAAGGGAACAAGGAATTTTCCTTGAGGAGCTGACTTGTGGAGTAGAGTAGATCCATTGTACAGTGCAGCCGATCCTGCCTTCATATCCTTTGGCCGGGACAACAAAATGGTGTAATTCTTCCATATAACATCGATGCCATATTCTTTCCATTTTTTTGCCATGCCCTCCACCAGTTTAAAGTTCTCTGGGCCTCCAGGAAAGTGTGGCACTTTAGTGAAACGCCTGCATGCAATTCAAGAAAGCGTTTAGTATTACTTTCCAGAACTTAATTAAATACAAGTGGTATCCATAAAAATCTCGCGCCCGCAAAATATTAACAAACTAATGATCAGTGTCAACTTTTTTTTTTTTTTTTTTTAAGAATAATTTAAATCAGATCATTAAACGTTAAAATCTATGTATAATGCTTCATCTGAATCAACAGTATTAACATAATCCAGGGAGGCTTTCATGGCATATGCACTGATGCAAACGAAGAGCAAAAAGGTAATGCAGGTCCTCCCAAAATAAGTTTGGTTATAAAACACATTCACACAAAAAAATCGCAGTAAAAAATTCGTTGTAACTGGCAGTCATGCTCGTTTCATGAATTCCTTTCTCGAAAATTCTAAGCTGACGGTTGAATCGGTTTCAGCAGTAGTCACCCCACGATCATTATGGTGGGTGTGTTTGTTCGGGAGTGAAAATGTTTATTTCACAAAGTAGGATACAAAATCGACATCATGTATTTTCAATAAGTGAATGGAGTTGTTACAACTCGGGAGAAGTATCTACAGAACTGGAAATTCAGAGCGATTCAACTCGTTATCTTCGCGAAGCAGAAGGTTGAATGGATTTCCAAATTCAAACTAATGGGAAGAACAAACAAGCAAAGAAAAATACGGTTATCTAAAAAAAAGAAGTGCAAAATAATTAACGCTGCCGAAGTGTAATCCTTCCTGCTGGCTTCATCCATACATGTTGAGATTTAACGGTAGGATTAACCAATTGTTATGAGTTAATTAACCATATCTAAAATCCAGTTTTCATGCTGGTTCTTTTGTCCATAAGCTAATGAAAATTTCATGGTCGCAGTCTTTTTAAAATGAAAACGAACTTACTTAACGCTTTGCAAGGCCAAACAGTTTTACAGCATTAGCCGGCATATTAACCCTCAGTTACTCAAGAGACTAACCTGTCATAATTAAATGATCGAAATGCATCTTACATCTAGCAATGTCTCAGAGGAAATATTTTTTTACTCTCTTATTTTCTGCAGTGGAATTAATCGCGAAGTTGTTTACTAGAGGCTTGCTAAGTTATGGTATGTAAGTAAACTTTAAAAATTCAAGGCTCTCTCCTTGTATGACAAATTTAATTCTGTGATCATCTACGCTTTTTAAGATGTAAGCAATTAGCTGGTTTCTCTTAAGTTAGTATTATGACCTCTGGAAGGTGCCTCTTAGTATGACCTCTGGAAGGTGCCTTTTAGGTTGAACGTGACCAGAATGAGTATGTTATTTTAATTAGCTAAAAATTGTTTGTCAACATTAACACAGGCTTAGGATGCACTCGAACTTCTCATAAGGGTAGTAATGCTGCCTTAGGGAAATACCTTTCTATTGAGATACAATAGCCTGCACTTTAGCCTCTTCGGTCTCGTCTAGGATAACCGCGATTAGGTGAATTTTTGTAGTGAGACCGGAAAATAATTCATGAACAGTTGATCCAGGTTGATTTGACTCTGGGTTACAACCGCTAAGCGTCTTACGATTCATGTAGTAGTCACGATATCCAGCATAATTAACCTCCATGGGTAAAAGCTTTTTTATCTTATCACCGATAATTTGCAACTTTCACCGCCATTTTCAGTGATGAAAACTGATTGCTGTATGCTGATGCACTGACCAAAGAAGTCATATTACTTGTGAAACCTCACTCCAGGCGTCGAACTTGACAAAATAAATAAATTCCTGGACATGTAGCCCGGCTACTGCACGTAGTCTCCTAACACTTACTTCAAGCTATTTTTCAGCTCCTCAGTAGAAATCATGTCGACCGCTCTCTTATGGAACTCTTCAAGCTGTTCTTGGGTATGGCCCTTTGGAGGGTTACAGCCGTCATTCTTGTCGCCATCATCACAACTCTTCGCAGTTCCACGTCCAATAAAGTAACCAGCCAGTACACAGATCCCAAACAACACAAGAAAGATGAGAACAATCGACGATATGAAATAACATCGCCGCTTTGGTGAACTGTAAACGAACGCTTTTTTCTCTTCCATGGACAACATCTCGATGCAGTTCCACGATTGTTTAGAAGCGACCGCCAGCAACAATTTTGTAGTTATTAATATTCTCACGGACGGGTGTTGTTTAGACAGTTGAATGTCGCCTATTTTCAATGCCATTTTGAAATTAAAATATTAATTAGTCATATTACGTCTCTTAGCACTCAACTCCCAGACCAGGCCCAGACAAAATGCAGGATTATTTTGAAGGTAAGCTTTACCTACAGCTAAATTACGCATAGGTGTCACTTTCTATCACGTTCACGTTATGCATGACGTATACTGAAATCTACATGAATAAGTAAAGCTATTTCTGGACTTCAGTCTAGCTATGCTCTCTGATCGGGTGGAAACGGGACCTGGGTTGAGCTTCACGCGCGAGGGAGACGCACGCCCTGGCAACTCAAAATGAATTTTGATTACAAAATTTTGAGCAAATTTTACACAACAAATCACAATTAAACCTCTTTGGCTAAACAGTGTCACCGTAATTACAAGTGTCTAAGTTATTTATCAACCCGATAAAGCCTGAGCACTTTTAACTTATTTCGCTTTTGATAAGGACAAGCGCTTGAAACGAGTTATCACTGACACGAAACTCGGCGACAGATATCTAACGAAAGTCCAAGTCCAAACCATTTTATCTTTGTATAGTCAATTGAATTGCAGAAATCAGTGTTACATTCATTCCAGCTAAAGGGTCGCAAACTGGAAGGTTTTTTTTTTATCAGGCTTTACTTACTTGTAACACATCGTAAAACTCATTGCAAGATCACTAACCAAAAGCACTGTCAACTCTAAGGGACAACAACACTTTCTCATGAAACTATTTGTAAAAGGTCATTCAAAACGCATATGCCGGGAAACCGTGCTTGGTTCTTGATATCTATATGTATTTGGAAGACTTTTCTTTAAAATTATGGTTTTTGTTACTACTTGACTGACAATGGAGATATACGTATAGTATCTCACGGGTATACTTAAAGGAATACATATCCTCACTCTTGCTGACATATACAAAACAGCTTAGCTATACGACACTGTTTCCTCACTGAGAAACTTTACAAGGAGTTTTGTGAAGCGTTCACTCAATCGGTGAGAGCTTGAGTATTTGTGCAGCTGAGTTTATGCCATATGCAACAATTGATATTTGCTTTTTGACTTCTTCCTTGGTAACTAATCCTTTTCGAGCACGATAAATGGCGTCCACCACGCCACCATACCAACTGTAGTAAATGGTTGGGCTGTGAACCAAAACGACGTGTCTAAAAAACGTAGAATATTCATTAGCTTCACGTAAGAAACTAGAAAGCATTCACGCTAAATGGTAAGTCTGTTGGTACTGTTTGGTTCTGCTCAGGGAAGAGGGAAAATCAAAGAACTTTTAAATAAATTGTGATATCCACTTTGAGAGAGAGAGAAAAAATATATGGAAACGCTTAACGATATGAATAATGCTACCCCACATGTTGGGGAAAATAAATAAAACAATCTTACTTACCTCTGCAATGGGTTGGCCTGCAGAATTCCCTCAAGATTTATGAATGCCCGTTCAACATTAAGCAAGCGTGTGTTGATTTTTCGCACAACTGCAACGCTGAAAAAAAAGCAACGAAAAAGAGACAAATTAATGAACTTGTAGTCGGTAACTCACAGAAGCATGTCGCAACATATTCTCGTGAAAGACACTGCTTATCTCCTATATGCAAGGCATCTCTTTCCCAACGGAAATTTAAGATGTGTTCCACGGTATATAAGTCTAACGGAATAGTGCAAGAAAATGTTCCAGTGGTACTCAAGCATAGGGGTTAAAGTAAAGGCTTTCTCACTTTTCTTTGTCTGCTCCTTTCACAAAGTCGTCAAATTCTCGGGAAGCACTCAGAAAGTTTTCCACAGCTTCGTCAAGAAACTCTGCCAATAATGAGTATACGCATTACACATATTGGTTATATCAGTCAGCCGAGCATTCATAATACCACAATATACAAAAAAATAAAATAAAATATATCGTTGGAAGTCTCATCTTTCCAACCATCTCTAAAATGATGATCATCTCTATCTTCCCATCGATGTCACTATCGAATTTCCGTTTTCTTCTGAATCATCAGGAGAGCCGGCTTAAAGAGTCTTGCAAAGAGCTATCTTTTCTGCACGTCCGGAGAATGCCAAAATCCTTTCAAAGAAGAATTGCTTCAAAAAACTGCGCACATCTTTTTTGAAGAATGCATACAATGAGCTAATTCTGAAAAATAACAAACTGGAGGGAACTTAGAAAACACGATCATGTTTTTTCTCTAATCTTGCGTCGACGTTATTATTAATGAAAACGGTAACTTACTCAGATCTTCTCTTGCATTGTACTTTTTAAAGTCTTCCTCAAACTTCTTCTTTATTTTTATATTGTAAATTTTCATATTAACGCCATAATGAGTCACGTTAAATGGAAGTATCACAGAGTCAGCCAGCACCATAGTAATCTCAGTCCAAACCCTTGTAGTCACTTGATGGTATTTAAACTCGGGGTCAATTAAAGTTGACATCCACCAAAAATTATCGTGAACTGTGTGGTATAAAGGATTGCTGCTAGTTTTCTGTAAGAAGAAAAACGATGATAGCTATGTAAGTAAAAAAACATAGCTACGGGTATGTTAGATCAACAGTTGCTCTCGATATAAGTCAAGAAGATTCTAAGGCCTGTTACAAAACCCGTATGAAAGTACAACTGATATTCTTCAGGTACATTATAAAATAACTGATAAGTAATGAACATCCTCATTGGTCAAGAACCTATCGTTAGTTGCACCGGTAGACCCCATATAAAATTGAAGTTTATTTCATCATCAACGTATTAGATTGTGGCCGGTTTTCTGGCTCGTGATTTATAATATTTTCTCGTGTTCTTCTAAAATCCCTCGTGGGTTTTTACGCCGGTAAACTGATAAGTGTGGTCTAATGCTTGATTTTAGCACGGTAAAGGTACCGCAGGTATTTCAAATACAGCTAGCTATGTTACCTTGTCACTTCCCCCTCACCTGAGAGGTGCGGCGAATGAATCTGAGTCATAGAAAAAGCGTTACCAATGGCATGAGTTACCATACCATTTGCCTCATTCAAAAATGACTTTAGGGCACAATAGAGGTCAAGCGTTCAATTGATATGAGCCTTATCAGCACTCTCAAGCACAAGGCCGATAAATCACATCAGCGAAACTTGCCGTCCTATTCAAACAAACGACTTACTACTTACGCTGTTGTATGTGTAACGAATATCCACAATGGGAATTCCAAGCCTTTGGATAAAGTTGACATAATCACTGCCTGCTCTTGGTTGCTGAAGTCTAAAAAAAATTAATGAAAAGAATAATAAGTAAGTATTAACAAATAATAGGTAACTATCTAGAGTGCTCAGATTACTTGGACATATTTACAACAATGTTGTTGTTTTTTTGTGGTTGTTCACTTTTCCGTCTGTATTTCCTTCTTACGAAATGTACTAGAAAAATTAACTAAATTATCGAGTGATGACGTACCTTGGCAAATAATTTAGCCCCAACGTGTTTGGAATTTTCCTGATCCATTCATCAAAAGCCGTTTCGTTTCCTAAGGGGCTTGGTACCTGAAGAAGTGAGAGCGGTCGTTTAGCTCGGTAACCTATCCGATGTGTTACCTTTTCTATAATATACACCCCGGAAAAGTTTTGAAGAATTTTAAATTAGAAGTACGATGTAAATTGAATTGTGAGCAACAGACTAAACCTTCACGTCTGCCTGATGCCTTCTGCACTCTTGGCAAGTAAAGTAACATGAACAACTAGAAGTCGACATAACATTCAGGTCCCTCATCCCACTTCTGCTTAACACTTATGCTCTTATCCCGTATCATAGAATAGTTAGATACCAAAATGACATCAAAACAGTATACCCGGCTAGTCTTTCTTTGTTCCAATTTCGTTCCTAGTGCGATTTACGACAAGCATGGTTTGAGCAGCTAAATTTATTTATGTTTGGCACTAACCTTCATTGCTCCTCTGGCCAGAACCCAGTCCATGAGAGGCGCGGACTTTGCTCGGAAAGAATAGTTCCCTTAAGAGATATAGTGATAGTCATCAACCAAAAGACACTAAACGACCACCAATTTGGATATATTAAATCACAAGTTAAATCATTTGTATTCAAATTATATTGATTTTATATTGATTATCCCTATATGGTCTTACCGTCAACTGACATGTCCACATTGAGATACGCCACGGCTCGGGCAGACAATAACCTCGAATGCTCCTTTAACAAAACAAAAATATAATTTTTTTCACGCGACTGGTTACTTTTTGAGAGTTTTGTTAAACCACAGCAACGTGCATCCCTTTCTTTAACCCTTTAAATCCCATGAGTGACCAAGACAGAATTTCTCCTTACAATATCAAGACAATATAAGGCAGACAAGTGATGAGAATAAAGAAAAATATCAATTAGGGGAAAATTAGTTGATCTAATACCAAATTCTCCAAACTAACTTCACAAGAACTGTATGGTAGACAGTAAGGAGAATTACTAATGAGATCTTGGGAGTTAAAGGGCCAGGTCAATTGAAAAAGGAACCCACAGGAGGTAAATTATTTTTTAAGCCGAATGAATTTTAGAAGCCTCCTCTGAATAATCCGAAAGTTATAGAAAAGTTGTTTGGTATCGAAATGACCCTTGATTACATTACGTTTTCACTCCTTGGCCATGTGACTGGTCTAAAAATTGAGGTCACTCTCTCGATGAAGATCTGATTGGCTGAACTGTTTCGCGCTTGGGGTCAGTGTTTGTTTTGAGTTATCATTGTCTCCTTGTGATACACTGCTCGACTGACCGCTGTCATTACTTCGCTTTTGGTTTATACCACCCTCAGTTTAGAGTTTAGACCCACTCAATATCACCTTGATGGCTCGCGTTTCCCGGGATTTGTACTATGGCCTCTATGGGCAAGGAGCACTCCATATTTCTAAACCGTCTACCAGTAGATATATCAACGTACCTCCAGCCACTCAACAGATCCCATATACTTCGGTTCCTCAGCTCCCCAGCTTAACAAGACTATAGTGCGCTTTGGTTTCCATCCTAAAATGATAAAAAAATCCCATCAATTTTGAAGTTCACGAATTAACCAATCAAAGACACATTGCGATAAATCGATCATATCAACGGAACTTGTTTTACAGTTAAAACATAGTCGCTGTACCTTCCTTGAGCTGTGCTCCAAGAGCTCTGGACAACTCCATCAAAGCGGCAGTGCCACTAGATGCATCTGCAGCACCAAATACCCAAGCATCCCGGTGGTTACCCAGTAACACCAATTCATCTGCGAAAAGTTTGAAACGTAAATCATAATCTAGAAGTGCTTTGAAAGTGAAACTTAAACATTTCTGCAGCGGACCACCTCACCAGCTCTTGTAATTCGTCTAAAGCAGAAGGGGTTCTTTCATTAATCTCCAAAAACCGAAATTCTCTAGTGTCATCAAAAATGTGACTAAACAATATCACCTCAGTGACGCCGGCCCATTATCGCAGGCGCACTTTTCTCGTGTTCTCCATTATTACGCAGGTAAACTGATAGAATGTGCGATCAGTTGCTTTAATGAAATGCCTGTGGGTTTACTAGTTCAATGAACGATAGCTTTTTTTACCAATCAGGGCGCTGGTAGTATCTCAGTCATTACATAAAAAATGAACATACGGGCACCTTGCACTGCACAGTTTTCTTTTAATTTCCTGCTGGTAAAATTTTAAAAACAAAGTTCCAAGGCTAAGGATGTGCGTTAACTGTTTTGTGAATTGATTATGACTCCTTTGAGTAGCTCAGACACATACCAGGGTGAGTGGATCCTTGAATTACTCCCATCAAGTTGTAAACATCTGTTACATATAGTTCATTGGTACAATTCACCTCGATCTCCCTGGGAGAATGAGGAAACACAAAACGAATTAACACAAAAGCCACCGAAGCCCCAAAGGATTGTCAGAAAATTCAACCCACTCTGAAGGAACTTTTCAGTCCTCCTTAGCCTTAGCAGAAGTTTAATTCAAAACAGACAACACCTTTATCACCTTCTGGCATTACAGGTGGCCATAACTTATCCTCCTCCACCATCACGTGTTGAATGTCAAATAAACTCCAACTTTTCTCCTATTTGCAACCTTAGTTTTCCAATACAGTATTTAGGTGACGCGGTTCATCACCAGGAAATGAAATTTCGCATTTGGTCAAAAATTGAAGAAAGATCAAATTTATAAAAGAGATAGCAATCTCTTGGTTTGGAGAATAATTCTTTGCGTCGCACCGACAAATAATAAAACATTTATCAAAGCAAATTTTTAATTTCCGGGGGAATCTATGGATCTTCTGTTGACGCTATTCCTGTGGCCACAGAATAACACCGATAACATCCAAATATAAAGGCCTTACGAACACTCAATGGTATTTGCTATGTTATCCCAAAATATTTCACCGGATTTTGTCTCTCACTCTCTCTAAGAATTTCATACCCAAGCCCGTTTCGATATCATTCTCTGTACTCTTCAAAATCTATTCTTCACCTCGGATCATCTTCCGCCATCTGTATTCCATACGGAAAGTTCAAACCACCTTGGAAGGAAGAATTGGGTAAGACCACATCGCGTGTGAGAATCCTAAATAGACAAAAAACATGCCGCACGTTACTTTTGTAAAGAAAAAGTAGAGGAAATATCTCACAAAATAAAAACTTGAACAAACTGACAATACAGCTGTAAATATAGTCATTAATGGAAGGTAACTGACTAAAGAAGCTGTTGCCTGACTAAAGAAGCTTACATAGAATGCAGATTGGATCCAGCAAAAGAGGGATTCTTTCCACAACTTACTACGCCATTATGGACATTTGGAGAGGTTTCTTTTTTCACAATTCAGAATTAAGATTGATGAAAATGTCATTGAGAATTAATAATACATCGCTGTGCTCTAGGATTGCAGAACTTACGTGCTCACTTACCTGAGCAGGGACTCAGCATCTTCATAAGAAATAGGATGAACAGGAATCTGAGGGAGGAGTTTTTCAGCCTCCTCCTTTGGCAGACGATACATACCCTCTAGAATCAGAAAAAAGTATAGCAATGTAAGAATTCCAGTTCTGTACAAACGTATTTATAGTGTATGACCTTGTCTCTCTGATGAGTGGTGTGCATGCTCCTATGTCGCTTAGCGGTGTCTTCATTAGTGGCTTAAAATCAGAGATGTTACGATGGGTTTACCTCCTTCTACATAACTAATCCGTATTGAAACACAGATTAATTTACTTGAAGTATTTCCCAGGCAAACAGGAGATCAGAAGCGAAAAAAGTATAATGACCCTCCAAGCCTTTTCCAAGCTCTCAGTCTGAGCTATGGGGACACTGAACTACAGAAAGAAAAAAAACCGGCGAGCGAAAACCAACGGTTACCATGGTCCACCCGACCACCATTTTTCGCTTGCTCTTTTATTTGATAGTATCTTCCTATTACAGGGCTTAGCTACGACCTGAAGACCTTGACCACGACCATGAAGAGAGAAGATTCTCTCCTCTTTAAGGCATCTAAACGTCTTGCACGTTAACCGGCTAAGACATCCTACTTACTGACTGAAGGGTAGCCCGGCGTCTGTGGATCGCCTCTTATTGGAGTTGATTTGATGTTTCCTCGTTGAACTGCAGAATTAGGCAGCCAATTGTACTTTGGGTACACCTTATCAACACCTTGCTTTGCATAATCCTCAGGATCCATGTATAATATCACTCCGATAGCTCCTTCCTTGTGAGCACGTTTGGGCTAAAGGAAAGCGGTCTGTGATTTAGAGTTGACAAGTTACTTACTTCTAGCTGTATCTCTGCTATTCTTCATCCGAGGAGAACCTCATACAGGATCCGAGAGGGGAGAGGGGATAAACTGAGGAGTAGACCAAGAGAGAAGCCAGAAACCTGCTGATACGCTAAGTTAAAAAACTGAATTTTAGCAACATTCTCAGGAGCTTCTCACACCACAACAAAATGATTTCAAATTGTAGACAATCTTTACCCAAAGGATACCTTTTTTTATGGGCTAATTACATTTCGCTTCAAGGTACAGTCCAATCTTATCCATGACAAAAATGATTATCACATCTTCAAGCATTTATTACAACACTCAGAACACCTGGCCAACTTCATGCCATCCGTTTCCTGGGTCATTCATTTAAAAGACAACAATAGCTGGATTCACCTTTTCACCCTCAACAAATCAATACAATTTTCTGCATTGTTTTCCCAACATTTCGTATCATTTTAACCCTCAGAGTGGGGTATCAAATCAAACGATATCCCATACATTATATTTTTCTTTCTTCATATCACCTTACTGCTTGAAAAGCTTTCGATACGGTAAGGAGAAATTGCTTCATGGTCACTCCAGAGAGTGAGTCAGTCAACTTCTCCAACACCAAACAAGAGCTAACCTTAGTTGAACGTCCAACCTTTCCATATCGCATAATGACGATTTTACCACTGCAGTTAACTCCAAGTTCTTTGAGTTTCTCAAAGTCTTCGTCTCGCCCATAATTAGCATACACGAGTTTCCCCTGGAGATTCAGAGCAAAAGAAGTGCGGTGATGAATATCATCATGAAAAATATAACTTAAAATTAAGCTTGTGTGGTGGTTGTCAATCGTATTTCAAATTAACTTTTCAATTTAGTGGATACTAGCGTTAGTCTGTGACATCCATGAATACTCAATCCGCCACGGAAACTCTGAGGTGTTGCTTTTTCAGAAACTAGGGAAGCTGGTTTTCGCACTCTAATGCATCTATCTGAATGCACCCTCTGGATATAATGGTAGGGAAAAGCCCTTTTACATAATCATATGTTTTATCATTGATACTTTGAAAAGCTTCGTTAAAAATGCCATACCAGTTGTTGGGTCATTTTAATCTATGTCATAAAATTAAAACCAAAGTCATCACAACGACTAATCTCTGCAAAAACGCAGAATGTCACGAGAAGGTCATGAGAACGTAACCCTGAAACTCCCAAGTTATGATTGTTAATTCTCCCCTGTAGCTGCTACACATTCACTTCGAATCACTTTTGGGATTTAAAAGGTTTAAATACAAATATGCAAACTACCTGAAGCTTGGGAACACGCAAACTATCGGGTTGAGAGTGACTGGCTAGCGTCAGTTTTTAGAGCAGTCACAATGCAAAGGAAAAAAATCAAAGTTTTCTGGATTACTTCCAAAACTCATATGAAAATTGCTCCAATGCTATTGACGTGGGATTTCGGTTTTCACGCTTAAGCTGAGCAAACCAGTCAAGCAAGCATTTAAACTGTGAATAGACACTCACTTTTGCGGATCCTGATGGTGCATAGGCGTTGAAAGGTGGGACCACTTTGCTGTTGTTCTCTGAGGGAACAAGGAATCTTTCTTGAGGAGCTGACTTGCGGATCAGAATAGATCCATTGTACAGCGCAGCTGCTCCTGCCTTCATATCCTTTGGCCGAGACAACATAATGGAGTAATTCTTCCATATAACATCGATGCCATATGCCCTCCATTTCTCTGCCATGTCCTTCGCCAGTTCAAAGTTCTCTGGGTCCCCAGGAAAGTGTGGCACTTTGGTAAACTTCCTGCAATTCAAGCAAGTGTTTGGAATTACGTTCATGAACTTGATTAAATACAAGTGATATCCATCATACCTCACGCCAGTAAAACATCTTAACTCAGGTTTTAGTGTCGTTGAATAGGATCACTAGAAATTGACATCGATGTATAATGCTTTATCTGGATCAGCAGATTTTACAATGAAACAATCCAAGAAGACGTGCATTAATACAGACGTTATGCAAAAAGATAGTGGAAGTCCTTTCAAAGGATGTTTGGTTAAAAACAAACAAACAAACAAACAAGTAACAAAACAAATTTAGGCGTCGGTTTGGTTTAAAATTCTTTTTAACTCGTTTAAGTTCATGTTTGTCTGCGCACAAATTACTTGCTCTAAAATATTAAACGGATGGTCGAACGGGTTACAACTGATGTCGCCGTCATGAACATTCCAGTAAGCGTAGAGTATGTGTGAACGTTCGTTTTATGGAAAAAAAGGACATAAAATCGAAACTATTTTGCAATTAATGATGTACATGAGAAAATTACTCAGTTCTGATTGGCTGAGCCGATAAATGCAGTATTCAGGTAGTGCAGAGGAGAGTTAATTCAGGGCAAAGAAGTAACAAACCAGACATTCTGATTGGTCAATAATCAAAGAAACTCACAGATAGCCAATCAAGTGCGAGCCTTGGATGTCACAACATTTGGATACGCTGAAAATTTGCGAGCGAAACAATGGCCGGCGTATTAAGTAGGTTTCCTTTGGCCACCGTAACAACAATACAGCGGCTGAAAAACAGCTCTAACAACGAAAACACTGTAAAAAGCACTGCTTTTTGGGTTGTCGATTTGGAAAAAGTGGTCTTCAGAGAAAGGAATTGCGAAAGGAAAGGAAAATTGAGAAAGGAAATCGAAAATTTCGACCCGACCCAGCTTAACACTTTACTCGAGCGATTCTACGCCGAAATTAAAAATACGGTTTAACCTCGAAACGACGATTCCATTTCATCGAAAGTAATTCGGACACAGACTGAACAATTCCTTGAACTGTTTAGCCGGACTTTGAACTTTTTTGCGCCTTAAAGATGTGAAAATTTCATTATATATTATTGTTTTGATCGTATGCGGTTGTTTTGATCGAACACACAAAGTTACTTGCAGAGTTGAATAAATTATTCTTGCACTTGATTCGCGCGCTTTGCTTCTGCATCAATTACGATAAGCTATCTCGTATTTTTTCATGTACATTATTAGCACGTAATCACATGACTTTTCTCGTGCAATTTGGAATAAGTAGGAGTTTTAATAACCTGGGAGGAGAAGGCGAAAAAATTGAAAATTCAGGGTCTTCGAATGTCAGAATAATAATAAGAACAAACAAGTAACGAAAAAATTAAGCCGCTTCCGTTTACCTTTCTTTCTGGAGTCAAAACATTTTGAGATTTCAGGGTTGAAACAACCGATTGTTGAGACGGAGTTATAAAACCATCTCTTCAACTAGATTTTCATGCTCAATCCTTTGTCCAAAGTTAATGACAAGTGCTTGGTGGTCTTAGTATGAACTAATATAGCTAGCGCTCTTAATGAAAACACCCTATGTCTTGCTAATGTCGAGTTATTTGCTCTACAACTTAGAATCATTCTGCAACCGCCTTTCTTCGTTCGCATCTTTATTAAGCGCGTAATACGAAGAAAGGAAATAAAGATATTCAGGGATCAATTAAACAGCGATTAGGAGAGTATCTTTGTTTTTTATTTCTTTCATATCAGGAAAAGAAGAGACAGGTAGGTCATAGGAAACGGAAGAGGGCATGATCACACGCTAGGGATTGGTAACAAATGTACTTCTTTACTGCTAAATAATTAAAACACCTATTAACCGATCCGATAAATACATGAATGCGTCTCTGCTGTGGCACCGATTTGAGTTATGGACTGCCGTGTATAATTGACATACGAGGCAGCAACATCCGCCGACAATAATAACTCCTGGTTGATTGATTAAACAGAATCCCTTTAAAGGACTAACCTGGCATCATTAGATGATCTAAATGCATCTTTTTTTCTAGAAATGAACCAGTTTAACATATATCTCCAGGTTGTTTACCAAAGGCCGGCTCAACTATCGTATGCAAATATATTGAAAAAAGAAAGGCTTTCTTTGGGTGGCTGCTCGCTGTGTGACTATGCTTATCATGTAGTCATCTACGCTTTATGAGATGTCAACTATTTACAAGGTTCTCAAAAGTTAGCTTGATGAAGTCGCTTTTAAAGCTGGAGGTGCCTGTTAGGTTTTACATGACCTAGGTGAAAATGTTATTTTCATTTGCTAAGAACTTTCTGTCAACAAATAACGTGGGCTTAGGATTAGGAGGGTGTACTTGAACTTCTTGTGGGGGTATTACTGCCGCCTTGGAGAAATACCCTCTTGGTAAGAGAAAGTAGCCTGAATTCTAACCTCTCCTGTCTCGCATAGACAGCCGCGATCGGGTGAATTTTTGCAGGGAGAGACCAAAAAATAATCAATTGTTGTTAGTTGATTTCACACCGAGTTCAAACGTTTTCTGATTCTTCGGCATTTTGGATTGCTAAGTGCTCTATAAATTCGGGTGAATCCGGATCAATATATGATATTTCACGGCAACAGTCGTAGTATGATCACAGATTCACTTTGCATCCAGAGCAGACATGTCTGCGTCTGAAATTGTGCACCCTGTTTAAAGGAGATGGGGTGAATGTCAAACCCATATCCTGTTACTAACCGTGTGTTCGCTTAGGACCTCCGGAGCAAAGAAAAATTTTAAGATTCACGGTATCCTGTACCATTTACCCCCAAAATAAAAGTTTTGCAATCGTACAACCGAATTCGATATCAATTAGTTCTAACTTTCACCGCCATAAATAATTGATTGCTGCTGCATTCTGCAAAAACGTCATATGAATTTACTCGTTGACCCTGACTTGGCAATCAGGTTTTGTACACAGCTACTGCATGTAGTTTCTTACTACTTACTTCAAGTTTTTTCTCAGCTCCACAGTAGAAATCATGTCGACCGCTCTCTTGTGGAACACTTCCAGCTGCTCCTGGGTATCGCCCTTTGGCTTGGAGCGGTCATTCTTGTCGCCATCATCACAACCTTTGGCAGCTCCACGTCCAATAAAGTAACCAGCCAGTATACCGATCCCAAAGAAAACAAGAAGGCTGAGCACAATCAGCGCAATAGCACACTTGCGTCGTTTTGGTGAATTGTAAAGCAACGAATACGATCCTTTCTCCTCCATGGAAATCTCGATGCGTACTGAAACTGTTACCTTAACCTTAGTAATAATTAACATAAACAAGAGTAAGTGCGGTTTAGATTTCAGACAGTTGCATGACACATGATGTAAATACCATCAAATTGACTTTCACGTCATTTAGCACTCAAGTCATTCTCATCACAGACGAAGTGGATGCCGGATAATTATTAAGGTTATTTTATTCATAGACCATATCAGTTATCAGCTATCGTTATTGATTTTAGTCTCCCTAACTAATATACATGCAGGTGCCCCTTTTTCCCACGTAACGCATGACTTATCGTGAAAATGTACATAAGCAGGTAACGCTGAGTGTTGTAGTTTCCTGCATGCAGGTGAGAGTGAAAAAAGAACCATGCGCGAGATGACAGGCGTTCATCGCGCTCACCTACAAATCACACGCTTCCATTAAGGAAGCCTGTCCTATATAGAGCCCTTCACCAAGAACAAATAAAATATGGAAAATACACAAATGTAAAAGACCATAACCTCTGTCACCGTACCTCATACTGGCGCGGAATACTATCTATTATTGAACACTTTTTTTCATTTATTCTAAAGCAAAACAAAAAAACAAAGAAAAACAATGGGGGTTGACTCGACCCCTGAGGTGGAACAGACAAAGCTTAGTCAAACTAAATAAACCACACACAATTCATTTTGAGGTTAATTGATCACTGATAATTTATGCGAGATACTTCAACCGTAAAGAAGAAAGATTTCAAGCCCTTTACTCCGGTTTGAGCCCACTATCTTGATGCATGATGTCAGGGGAAATCGAACGTAACGGATGCTTAACTGTCAGAATTGAAACTTACAATGGACTGCGTCCCGATCTTGCCTTCTCAAATCTCCGAGAGACGTGATTTTTTTTTTTTTTTGGCGCTTAATAAATAAAAAAAGCTATAAACAGCGGACTCCATAACACGGGTGAGGCACTTCTCCAAACAGCCAGTTAGGCACGTTAGGGAAGAGGTTTGCGGTACATTGGATCAAAGTATGCGACTTTTTAGCATCCAGTTAGGGGGCATATATAAACTTGTATTAGCTGAAACCCCTCTTAACGTAAACTTACTAGACTTAAAGGTTAAATTTACCTCCCCCTCCCCAGTCCTTTTCCATTCCAAAGCCCCCCCGACACATTTCATTGCCACATTTCTCAAGCGATAAAATCACCCTACTCTTTTCATTGAGCGTAAGTTTCATCACTGGCATGCAAAAGGGTCAAATTATTTGCAGATTCAAAACCGTACAGAACGTTGATTAAATATGGGTTATCCGAAGTCTCTTACTACCTGTGGAGCTGGAAGTTTTTGGAATTGTTAGGAGCCTCTGAAAGCCATGCTTTTCGACAAGGCTGCGTCATCGCCGTCTGCTTCTTTATTTTGTATAATCCAAATCCTTGCTACCTCACGTTTGACGGCTGATTATGACCAGTTGACGCTTAGCACTTATTAGATGTGTGGAAGGGTTTGAAGATCACTTGGGGCCAACAAGAAGTCCTGGGTACCATAGGACGGTGATGACAGGTGTCAGCGTTCTTCCACATGAGGGATCTTTTCATTTTCCTGCCATCCGAGTTTCGTGATTCTTTCCTCTGAGTAACTTTTCTTTAAGTTTCAAAGTATGGCACGACAAATACCTCTAACATGTAGCGGACATACAAGACCGGTGGTTCATCTATCTTTCTCAGATATAACTCCTTATGGGTACTTTCTTATAAGCGCGTGTAAAGGTAAGTTACTTTTTACGTATATTTAGAGCAGATAATTATCTCTTCTCTGTCTTTTTCGGTTGTCTACATATCCTGCCTGAGAAGGACAAATAAACTGCAGTTATTGTACGTGCTTTACGGGTTATTAAATTTGGTAGGGAAATATAGACCTATTCCTAGGACGTGACATGGTGAGGGAGCTTTTGGATTTTATGGGGAGAAGCCGAATTTACGCGCGCTGTGACGAACTGTGCCGGCAAATTGCTGTCATAAATTTTAACTGGAAAAAAGGTCGCTTCGTTCGGCATCCAGCTCTCTGCATTTTACCCTTCTTACGTCGGACTCAATTTTTACACCCACTTCACAAACAACAGTCAATCAGCATGTACCGTATCCTCATTATCGTTATTGATCAAAGGGAAAGACCTTTTGATCTCAAAATCGTCGTCGAATATTGTTAAGTTAATTCCCGTAAAGATTAAACTCGATCGAATTCAGACCCCCCTAGAGAAACCATATATGCAGACAAGTAAGAGCTATGTTAACCATTATTTAAATTTGAAAAAAAAATGTTTACATAACGTTTTTTCATTATCTAAGTTGATGGCCCACACCCCAAGTGTTACTTAATGGTATCATTCACTTTCAAACTGACCTTCTCATAACCCTTTTACTCCCAATAATGACCAACATGTCACTTCTCCTTAAAATATCCATACAGTATCCAACAAACAGGTAATAAGAAAACACAAACTAATCAGATGGAAGTTGTTACCTCGAACAATCAAATCTTGGGAGTTTAAGGGTTAACCCTTTCACCCCTAAGAGTGATAGCACCTAATTGGTCTATACAGTGTCTCTGCTGAATCAACTCTTAAATCAAAAAAATGAAAGAAATTATCAGCACCCCAAGAGGCTCTTATTGTTAGACAGATTCTCCTTGTCAGTACCTTGAGAAGTGTATAAAGAACAGTATGGAGATTACACAAACTGATGTCAGGCACTAAAGGGTTAAATAGATCAATGGTATTCCTTTCAGCTATATATTTGAAAGCTATAGAGGATGCCAAAAAATTGAATTGAATATATAGGAATTTCTTGTTGAGCACACTGAGGAGGACCAAGGAGACAAAGACTCTGGAAGACAAGCATCTCTATTATTTTAGGGTAGAATCACTCTCCCTCTCCCCCTTTATCCTATGGGGAAAAGATGCTTTAGAAGAAAAGTCATGGACCCATTAAAATTAATGTTTGTTTTTTTTTTGGATTATCTGTAAATCAATTTTCATTTGTTTTTCAAGAACTAAATTTTTGTACTATAGTTTTTGGTTACCACAATTAGTTTAACATTTTACAACTTATCAATGCCACCAAAAGGATGAAAAAAATTCCTAAAGCTGAGGTGTTCCAGACTGTTACACTCTCTTTTTTCTAATGAAAAGGAGAATTTGTTCCAATCACTTAGTGCTTTCTACTCTTAATTTTAGTGTTATGCCACTATATTTTTCTTATCCGATGTTCTATTTTATTGTTCATTAATTGTGCATAGTACCCTTGTGAAGAAGACACTGAATACGATGTATAATCTTTTACTGTTTTGTATGTCTATTGTTGCCACAGATGGAAAGCCTATGTTACGACATGGTGACACAGGAGACTGGATTGGTACTTTTGAAGGTCATAAAGGAGCAGTATGGAGTGCTACCTTAAATAAAGATGTCACCAAGGCAGCTACTGGGGCTGCTGACTTCACAGCGTAAGTATATGCATATATAGGGTAGTGGTGTACCATCACTTTGCCTTTTACCAACCTTCAAGGTTTTTTATGAGATTTGTATAAGTGGTCACAGCTAAGGTTTCTGATAGAGCCAGCCATCTACAAAAAAATTTGTTAAAATCATTGATAGAGTTATTTGTAAATGCTGATCATCACTTGTGATTGATTCTAAACCATGTGGCATTTTTTTTGCTGGAAAAAAGGGGTTTTTGCTCCTGTTTTCTTTTTCCCAGCTTTCTTTTGTTCACAAGTCAGCAAATCTGAATTGGTTAGCAAAGAATGATGACTGTAATATTGTTAAGGAATTTTAACATTTGCAAACTAGGTTTTGACAAATAACAATCAATGTATGGGTAGGGGATACTGCGAGGAAGAGGGTCAGAAGCCACAATGTGTTGAGGGCAGAAAGCAGGACAGATATTCCAGATGGGAATAGTCTTAAATAATTGATCTGCAACAAGTTGCAAGAAAGGGTTTGAGATGGGATTGAAAGGTGGAGCAGGTGGGAATGTAAAATTCTTGTGAATTTGGCAACTCTCATGCTTCTGTTATCTGTTACTTGGTTTACTGTCAAATACACCCAGTAAATAGCGACAGAAATGCTGCTCACAATGTATAGGAAATGGTTTTGATAGAAAAGTATCAGCAGAGTTAAAGAATTATCTCACTCACTATTTAGGGATCTGTATTCTTCAAATTAAAGCATAATTATGTACACAGTCGTTAATTTAGCAGATTAATTTGAAAGATGAGATTCCATTTTGTAATAAAGTAAACTTTTGATTGGATTTACTGACTGGAAAATAGCTGAATTTATCCCTACTGTAAATGTCTAGGTATTATCTGCATTTGTATAAAAACAGGAAAAAAAGTAGAGTTGACTAAAAATAAGTAAATTTTATATATTTATTTTTTTCACAACAGTAAAGTATGGGATGCTGTAAGTGGAGAGGAAGTTAGAAGTCTACCTCATAAACATATTGTTAAGGTTGTGGATTTTTCTCCAGTAAGTATCAAGAAGCTCCATGAAATTGAAAATTTTTTATGGACCCTTCTACCATTCATATAATATTAGCTGGGAGAATTTGGTATTGGATCAATTTATTTAATAATCCCCTAACTGATATTTTTCTACTTTCTCAGCACTTGTTTGCCTGTTGTTCAATTGATATTTATATTGTTAGGAGAAATTCTGTTTTGGTCACTCACGGAAGTTGAAGGGTTAAATAACAGTTAAATCTGGATATTTTAAAGAGACATAGATAATTATTATTTGAAGACTTTGTGTATTCCCTCATAACTTTGGATGCATTTTACTGATAACTGTAATTCTGGGAACATTATATTTTAAGTTAAAAGTAAACATGTTTTTTTCAGTGTCTTGCCATGCCCTGACAGCACACAAACAGTTCTCTCATTTTCTACTTAACCCTTTAACTCCTGTTAGTGACCAAGACAGAATTTTTCCTTAAAATAATAATACAATATCGACCAGATAGGTGATGAGATTAAAGAAAATATAAATTTGGGGATAACTATTTGATCCAATACTAAATTCTCTGAACTAACTTCATAAGAGTTGTATGATTGACAGTAAGGAGAATAACAAATTTGAACTGGGAGTTAAAGGTTTAAGATGATTACGAGATATACTTACAAATTTTGGTGATTGGAATGTAAGACCTTTTGCTCAGTGCAAACTAAACTATCATAATAATCATTATTTATTATTAACTAACTATGATAATAATGTAGCATGCAATCTGTGCCATTCAGAAAAGAATTAAAAACTAAAAGCAGCACACTGTCTAATTCTGTGGAGATGTTTATATTGAGACCAGATCATTTTTTTACAGCTAAGTGCAATTTCTTTTTTCTCATAAGGATGGTGATAGACTCCTTACAGCCAGTAATGAAATGCTCATGAGAGTATTTGATCTTCAAGATGAAAGTGCTGGTAAATAGTTTTTCAATTTATTTACTTTCAATCATCTTTATTGGAGAAATGCAAAGTCTTTTTGAGGGTACCAGTGACTGACAGAAGTTTTCTGCATCATGTAAAGACCTTTGCTCAGGCTTATAACCTAAGCTATTACTTTCTGTTATGGATAAATCAATGTAATATTTTGTTTAGAACCAGACTTATTACAAGGTTATAAAGAAAATATAAGGGCCGCACTGTGGAGTGAAGATGGCAAGTATATTATGAGTGGAGGAGAAGACAAAGCAATAAGGTATACTCATACAACTCTATCACAACTAAATTTTCTCACTTGTAATAATCCAGTGGTAAATACAGATGTGACTTGCATTGTGCTTTTGTGCTGCCTAGGAGCTAGCATGAACTGCTCAAATCTCCATCTCTTCCTTAATGAAATTTAACCCATTTCTATGTCCATGTGAGGTTTTGTATTATATTATTGGTTGGAATCCAATGGTTTTCGGCTTGATCATTATAATAACTATTTCATCACCAGGGATAATTTTTAGAAGTACCCAGGGCCTCAAGTATGGTGAAAGGCAGCAAAAATAAGCTTTAAAATTATGTTAAGCTCTCCTTGAAGTTTTTCAGTAAAACCAGGGAAATGTAATATTTACTCCTAACCAGTAACTTGTGATTGTAGGCTTTGGGATACAAGAAATATGACTGAGGTAAAGAAAGTAGATATACCACAGAGTGTAACAAGCATGGTTCTGTCCAAGGATGGCAGTGTACTTGTTGTCACATACGATAGAACCATCTCTTTTTGGAATCCAGAAAGGTGAGTAATCAAAAATGGAGAATGGCTTTTACCACTTTAAGAGTTTTTTTTTTATTAAGTAGGGGCAAGAAAGATTAAAAAACCTTCCACTTCTGGGGTAATTAAATTTCAACTGTTCAGCCACTTTCCCCCACCCTCTCTGTAAATGCTCTAATGGCCAATTAATTAGTCTTTTCTACAAATGTCTTGGATGGTGGGACATTATTAGTAAATAAAAATGTAATGATATTCTGCAGATAAGTTATAGTTGTGTTTTTCAGAGGCAGGAGTGGCAGAGTTTAAGCCCCCTGTTTGGTTACAGTTGAACCTGTACTAAGTGGTCATCCACAGGGAATGGCAGGATGGCCACCTAATACAGGTTACACTGAATAGGGGTGTTCTAAGAAACAATAAAAATATGCCGTTTTATGTCTTAATTGACCACTACAATGTAAAAAACTTGCCTGAAATGCTTCTAGCATTGATTTTGGGAGATAAATATTGATTAAATCTTACTTGAAAGTTACTCTTACTTTTATTTGTCAATAAATGGTTCTGCTTTAAGTGACCATTCAGTACACATGGAAAACAATAGAAAAAGGCTGTTGGGATTCACTTCAGGGTGACCATTACCACTTATAAAAGGGGACTGCTTAATAGAGGGGACCACCCAATAGAGTTGAAAACTACAGTGTTGAGGGAAAAAATTGGGAATTTTGACAACCAACCGCTTAATACAGGATGACTGTCTTTTGTTTAGAATGGAACTGATCAAGTCCTTTGTTGCTCCGACACCAATATTTTCAGCTTCACTCCACCCTAGCAAGTCTTGTTTTGTAGCTGGAGGAGATGACTTTAAGCTCTATAAGTTTGATTATGAGGATGGAAAGGAAATAGGTGAGAACACAGAGTTATTTAAATCTTAATTGACAAGAAACCATTTCACAAATTTTGTTACCATTTTTTTCTTGAGCTCCTTGTGTGAAAACCTCATCATCATCAAACCTGATCAATTTTTTTGTTGTCTCAGGTATAATATCCCCTAACAGCATTCATGCCTTATGTATTTAAGGTGTTTGTCTTAACCCTTGACACCCCAACATCAGTAAGCATATTCTTCACACTGTTCTTTATACATTTCCTAAGGTGCTGACAAGGAGAATTTGTTTGCTAATCAAAAGGTTCCTTCCCTAGTGACCATTTCCTTTATTCTCATGACCTTAATGTGTGATTTAGGGCTGATATTGTAGGGAGAAATTAGATGTTAGTCACTTTTAGGGGTTAAAGGGTTAAGAAATCACTTTTAATTAGTCTACTTCTGCCAACAATATTATTCTAGAATCATTTAAAGGGCACTTTGGTCCTGTGCACTGTGTGAGATATTCCCCTGATGGTGAGCTGTATGCATCTGGGTCTGAAGATGGAACACTGCGACTTTGGCAGCACACTGTGGGCAAGACCTATGGGTTGTGGCGAGCTGTTAACAATCATGGTGTCTCTACTGAAACCTGATAAAAATAAGCCAGTCATTGTATTAAGTTAAAGGTAATAGGATCTTTTGGCTTCATGTCTGATGAAATCTACTTCCAAGTAATTTTGCTTTAAACTTATTATTTGTTTGGAAGATACATATTAAGATTATTTGCATGGTTTTAACAAACTAGTTGATTTTAGAATAAGCATAGAAAAGTAAAGCACAAAGAATTGTCAGAAGTTGTCAGAAATTGCCAGTTACTGATATCATCACTACTCCTTCTCAGGGTCTGTTCAGAGGTGTAAAATCAGTTGCAAGAAATAAGGAAAATGTGGGTTCCAGCTTTCTGAAACATGCTATTCTTTTTTCTATCTCACTGTATATATTGTTATGAAAAAAAACCACTATCACTGGAAGTGTAATTACAACATTGTATAATATTATGTACTTTGTTAGATATAAGTGTATGAGCCCTTCTGAAAAATTCCATTATATTTATAGCCAAACTTGTTTATCAATTGTCAAATATCAAAGACTATCAATAGCTTTCTGCACTTCAATTTTAGTTCCAAAAAGTATAGTGTCTTGGGCTGGTTTTAATTTCTAATGCAAGTGTGAGGATGCAATGCAGCATACCAAAATTCATCACTAGTGTGCTGTTTTTGTAAGAGAAGAACCAATGCCTACTAAATATCAATTATCAAGCACAAGTTCCTCTTCTCCTTTTTTTAAAGTTATCTCTGCAGTTGAGATGAGACAGGCAATTTGAACAGAAGAATCTTATCAGTAATGGTATTTTCAGAATTGTCTCTTGCATGTTTCCTCAAACCATTGTTGGGTGTTCCAAACATTTATATTTAATTTTTGTTGTTAGGAAAATCTTGTGTTTAATGTTAACTCTTATATGAATATTAGATACTTGGAACCAACTAGTGTTTTTTTGGAGGTATGGTGTTGATGAGAGACTTAGAGAATTTATTTACATGACCAGTCCTGGTTCTCCTTCCCTTTTAGCACTGTGCTGCTTTCATACTGCATTTTGTACATTGTAATTCAAAACAGATCTTTTTTGTCACAACCACTAATCATTTCATGGGCATGGTTCACTAGATGTATTTCTGTGACATTTTCCACAATGAAGTGATAGTGTGATCCTAAAGATGTCGTGTGCAATGACAACCACTTGGGGGGAAAAAACTGTGAAGCATAGCAACAGCAGCTGTTGTCATAGAGTTTTAGTAAATTAGCGCACTGTTAAAAGTAAATTTAAATTGCAAAGCATTCCTTGCTGAGCACTTTTTTTGACCAAGATCTCTTGCTTGAAAAATTAGCTTTTAAAAACTCTTGTTTAAAATAATTGTTATGTTTATGTATGATAAGATAAAGTAATGAAATGAAACAATAGTTTACTTGAAGTCTTGCTTGTATATTTATTTGTTTATTCAAACTCCTTTCACAGGTAAAAGTTTAAATGGGAAGAGTAGAATTAATTATGTACAAGAGTCCCTTATAATCCCAGTGGTACACATCCAACATAATATAAAACTTTATGTGGAGAGCCTGCGATTGAATACCGTAATATGTTGATTTTGGACTCTTCCCCTTCTAATCAATATCTACTAAATAAAAAAAAAAAAAGTATGGGGGCATGTGTCATTATTTGAAACATCTGCATATATTCTTGACCCTAGTTATCAGAATCCTCACTATTACTACTGTAGTTCCCTAACAATCCAAGTGATGATTCATTTTTTCCAGCTCTATTAACATCTTCTCTCTCAACAGTGTCTTTGTGAGAATTTTTTATCACATCCCTCTGTTCAGAGGAGGTAGTTCCTGGCTTTACCACTGCTTTTCCTGCAGCTTTTTGTTCTTTAGCTTTGTCCTTGTTGACTTTTACTAATGACGACAGTAGTGATTTGTTCTGCATTTTCCCAATGCTAACATTACTTGAGGTCTTTTGTTTTTTCTGAGCTGGTTGAGATGTGTGGGAGACATCCTGAAGACAAATTGAAGTTAAAAAAAAAAAAAAAAATCAGAAAATTAAAGTCAGGAAAGAACACAATGACTTTTGACTTCTACATCATGCTCAGTTTCTAGTTGTTCCATAATTTAACAAAATAATTACAATCAGGTGGGAGATGTGTTTTCAAGTTAAAAAAAAAAAAGGTGTGCCATCTTGGCATTTTCACCTAGTTATAACAAGTAGAATACCCAGTGTTCCAAACTTTTTAAAGCCAATCAAATTGTTCCATTTGCTCTGAAAAAAGGCCAATGAACGAAACATCAGCTTTGAAACTCTTGATGGTGGCCAATTTACAGGTACATTATCAGCTCAGTTGATAAAACAAGAAGTATCTTATTCCACTGATTACTTGACACATGTTCATTGGTATCCTAGAACTCCAAGTTCTCATTGCAAATTACTGTATAATTTATCTTTTTGCAAACATGAACTTTTAGTACAGTACTAAAGTGTGCATCATTGAAAATTGCATTTTACATTCCCTAATTGCTCAATGTTGCATGCCTCTTTAAGGGAGAATGTGCAGTTTCAAAGGAAATGGTTCTGTAATGTAATTGGCTCTGTACCTCAGAGTTCACATGTTACTGAAGGATGCAGTGAGAGAGCACTTACCTCTGCCAAAATGTCTGTGGCTTTTCTTTTCTCAGTTCTTCCTGTTGACTTCTGTTCTCCTTCCTCTTCATCATCATCACTTTCATCTTCCAATCTTCTCTGGATCTTCTGGTTACCAAATATGGATCTAAAATTTTTTTTCAAGCATTTAAGTTAGTGTATTTAGATCAAACTATAAACCAGCTCCTGCGTTGTCCCATTCTACTGGGATAAGGAGATGGAATTTATTATATATGAGGTCAATTCAAAGCTTTTATTTCCTTAGATTCTTTCACTTCTTCCAGTTTTTGTTGCACTCAGAGAAAAGTGAAGTTAACAGTATTTATTAACTGGCATTATTTAACAGTCAAGAACTAATGATGGACCCTGGGGTACTTGTTCTAAGAGTCAAAATGTAAGTTGCTCTGTGTTGGTAATAGTGGCCAGAAACTTAAGTACAGCAACAGGAACTGCTCCTTCAAGTGTGACTAAAATTTCATCTTTGTATACAACTGATTTTTGTTAAAGCAGTGGGAACAAGCTGTGGTTGGAATCCTCGCAAGGTAGTCATTATTGTCCACCTTCCATCCTTGTGACAAATTTTAGTCAATCAATCTTTTGTGCTTTGACATTAAATGTTAATTTTAATCAACCCAAGCTGTGCTTACTGGACTAACTGCTCATCCTCCTCCTCTTCTTTGGCTCGCATCTCTTCTGCTGCCTTTGCATTCAGCTCCAACAAGGTATCGTAATCAACTACAAAACAAGAAGAAAGTTCTTTGTCAGGCCGCCATTGTTCAAAGGGTGGATAATGGAATCCACTAAACCAATCTCTATCCATTGGATAGTGCAGTGTCATATGTTAACTGTCGTATATCTGCTGGATACCAGTAGTGATTCAACCTTAGCATAGCATGGCCCGCTCTGTTAACAGGATTCGTATCCTTTTTCAGAGACAAATTTCAAGGACTTTTCTAAGGCTTTTTCAGGACTCCGATTTATTTTTCCATAACTCCAAATTTCAGCTTGAACCCTTCATACCAAGATTTTAAAATCAATTCTCCTTATGACCTACACTGCAATTCATATAACATAAATTTTGAAAACTCTATTTCTTGAGTTAAGCAGATTTCAAGGACTTTCCAGGATCTGTACTCTTTTTCCATTCCAGTCCTGGAAAATGTCAAAATAAAAGTCCAGGACATTCCGGATTTTCCAGGACCAATGCGAACCCTGTTTGAACAACTGGCCCAGATAACTACAACTTGGAGAGAAACCTGACAGTCTAAATCAGAATTACATGTCTTGATTTAGAAAAGCAGAGTAGAAACATCTTATACCCAGACAACTGATTCCAGTATCCTTGTGGTCTGAATGGTCACTTTTGGAAGGGACCAAGTTTATTTCTACAGGTAGGCATTGGAGACACCCAAGAATGTAATTCTACAAAATTGAGAGGTAACTGTAATTCATTGTGTGGTTTCCTTGCAATTAAACTCAGCACATACCATTAGCAAGCCTTGTGTTCAGATCCCGCAACTCTTCTAACTTTTCTAAAATGTCCATCTCTTGTTTGGACTCTTTTGTTCTCTTCTCCAAGGCCTGAAAGATGTAAAGACATGTACATATAGCACAGATTGAAGATAATTTCTATAATCATGTTTCTTTAGTAACAGAAACCATCAAGCAAATGAGGGCATCCTAAAAAATGTTTTTATCTTACTTCTGGGCTCCATGCATAGGCACTTTTTCCCAAATGGTCACTGAAGGGTGATATCTCAGAATTCAAACAATTTCACACTTGTAAAATTCAAAATAACTCTCTATAACCTTGACCACCTCAGGACCTAAATAATCTTTTCAAGCCCAGTGATGAAGAAACTGGTGTGAAAAAAAATGTGAAAATAGCTGTTCAATAAATACATTTCTCCCTTCATTGTTCTCAGACTTTTTGGGACCTGTAATCAAATTTCTTGACTTTCCATGTCTGGAAAATCACATTAAATTCCACAGATTTCTTAGTTTTCCCAGACCCACTAAACACTATTTTTGGGCAGGATAAAAAACAAAGGGATTGTCACAACAATACTTTTTGTATTAGAAACTTAGGTTTTTGTTGTTTTTGTGACACCTGTAACTAATTTTTGGTTGAGCATTGAAGAAATCCAAGATTACATGACTTTGTCTCAGTATTTCTGTGACTGTGATGAACCATCCTCTGATATGCCAATCAGGCTATAACTCAATCACAACTTGGCTAATCACAAGTTTTTTTTTAGACTGCCATCATGACCATACTGTTTGATTCAGCAGTGATGCTGTAGGGAGAAATTTGATTACAGTCACTCTTCAGGATTTAAGTGTTGTGTTTTCTTGGAACCTCCTTTTTTAAATTCATTTCATCAAAACCTTCATAACAGTCAAACCTTCATTGGATTGTTTTGCTCTTCTTCTTCCTCTTCCTTTTGTTTTCTGTTCTCTTCATCTTCCATTAGCTTCTGAGCTTGGAAGTTCCTTGTCGCTCCATTCTCACAAACATAATCAGTGTTTTCAGGATCTGTCTACAAGAACAAGAACGCAAAAATGTACATCATAATTACACCTAATTATGCAAAAACTTCACCACAAATTGGACAATAAGGTTGGGAATTTGCAAATATAATTGTACCCTGAGGTTGAAATTCAACTAATAAATAATAGTGGAGCTTGCAGAGCATAGACCCATATTTATACAAAATAGTAGTAACCCATCAAGCCAAAAAAATTTGGATGTATGATTGTACAACTGTACAAGGTGCTAGTTTTAACATGCGTGGTCAACAGTACCATGGGCACACCAATGCCACGACTTTCAGTAGTCCAGTGGTCAGTGCACTGGGCTCTGAGTTGGATGACCTGGGTTCTAGTCCTGGCCAGGGCAAGGTGTCATGCCCTTAAGATGTGTGGGTGAAAAAAAAATGCAAGCTCCACTTTTAGGCTTGGCTAAATCTATATATTATTTTACAATAATTTGTGAAGTTATCAACACAAAAATAACTCCTGCAGAAAGGTTTTAAAATCTGATACTTTGAGTATTTAATTAGCCCTTCAACAAAGGAATTACAGAGTATCTTCAAAATTCCAGATTTCAACATTGGCAGCAACAATTATGCAAGTATGCAATGTATTTATGTTCAGAGTAACAAAATGAATATTGGAAGTTTAAGCGAGCCAAAGAAACCTCTTTGTCTCCTGAGATCTACAGAATGGTGCAATATTGCATTTTGAAGTAAATTTTAAGTAAACTGAAATTTGAACTATCTTGAAACCAATAACTGTATATTCAAAAATTAAAGTTCAGACTATTATAATCTTACAAAACGAAAAACCCATTTTGATAAAATTAGCTTGACCTAAAACTCAATTAACCTACATGACAAGGGCATGACAGTACATGTAAAAATAATTTTGATTGGTGATGGTGTCTTATTTTTTTGAAGGCTTATACATTTCTGGAAGATGCCATAGATGCTCCATGGTTTTAACTAATCAGCCAGCAACAACACTCAAATAAAAAGAAATGGAAGAAAAAAAGAGAAACTCAACAACAGCCATGGGGACCAAGGGAACAAAGATCATGATACAAGGTAAAATGCCTTAGTATTATTTTTCCCAACAAGGTTTACCATGCAGAATGAAAATTATTGAAAATATTGTCAGAAACAAAATTAAATGCACAGCCCTCTTTTGGACTAACTTTTACCTTAAAAGTTATCTCTGATATACATCTTGGGCATCTAATATAGAATCGAAATTTCAGAAGTCCAAGGTATGTGTCATTTTGTACTGTTTCCTGCAACAAGGACATGTGCATGTTAGACATGTGAATGACAACAACTATTTGACTGACAACAATATTCTCTTGATTCTGATCATGATGTTTGCTCAGGTTGTCTGACAATCAGACTACACTTTCAAATGGTGTATTAGACAAAGGAAAAAGCTACATTACCAGCCACCATTAGGAATATTATGAGCCTCTTCAAGCCTAATCATTTGTAACTTTTTCCATGACATTTGAGAGTATTTGTAACTTCTACCTAACTTATCTTTTGTTGCAAAAATATCATATTCTCTTAATTGCTTGATGTACACAATTTTTATACTTTTGTAACAGACATGACTGGAAATGCTTTTAAGACAATCATTGTGCATATGTGATGCAGTTTTACAGCTTCATCAGCTAATTAACTCAGACTGAAGTGCCATAACAAAGCACCTTTGAACCACTGGATATCACTTTCCATGTGCTCACCTTTCTTGCATTAAATTTCTTTCCCTTGTAAATATACTCTCCACAAGTTGTACACCTAAAAATAAAGTTACGTGCAAAGCTAAATACTATTGTTAATGTTGTGTGACATTTTGATATTTCCCCATAGTGGTCAGTTGTATTAAGTTCTGTAGTTCATTCAATTAAACTGCTTTGTTCTTGTTATAAACTGCTTGTTTTGAGGTACATTAACAAAACAACTTCTTAGTACAATTTTGACATGAATATTGAAGCTGTGACCTAACAAAGAAGCTCCCATTCATACTCTGCCAAATTATCAAATATCTTGTTGATCTACGTGTACCATTTACACTTGTTTCAGACTCTCTAAGAGCCATAAAAGTGATACAGATCTGTTTCATGGACTGGGTTGTTTTCATGTCTCAAATTTTTTTACCATTGATTATTCAGAAGCAACATTTACAAATTACAAAAATGACCTAAAGTTGTTGGTAAAGACTGAGATAAAAGATTCACAAGACAACTTTTAGGATTAAAAGGCAAGGGAGGGAAGGAAGTGAGTGCAAATCAAACATCTCCACGATTCAGAATTCCAGAGATTGGCATCTCTCTTTGATTGGCGTGCTTTCAAAAACCTACCTCATGTTAAAAGGAGCCATAAGTCTCACAACATATTGACGATCTCTAGAAAGTCCCAACTTAGGGATTTTAGAGGCATCAAAATCTGGAGGATAATATTTCTATAGGATAAAAAAAGAGATGAATTTTAATACTCTCTTAGATATATAAACAAATAGAAGGTAAGGTTTCTGTATACTATACTAGCCCTATGTTATTTTAAAACAAAGCCTCGGTCCAAAAGGCAATCTAAAATTTCCACTGCTATTTTCTTTAATCAAAAACAGTATGGGGGTATACCAAAATCTTGTCTAGTAGCATTTCATACAATTAATTTTTTCTTATTAGTCAGGCACTAATCACGTCATTTAATATATATAGATAAGAAACAGGAAGTTGAAAACAGAACACAATCAGAAATAAATTATTCCACAAATCACAGTTATTTTAGTACAAAGTAATATAAAGAAAATACATAGACCAGTAGCGAGAAAGACCTTCAATGAAAGATAGACTAGAAAATATCCTCGAAAAACAATTCTTATATGCATAGTCTACAATCATGCACTTTCAGGAAGTTGAATAATCAAATAACCCAGGTCATATAAATTAGTGAGCTTAGCTGAGGCAAGGTTATCAGGTCACCTAGCTTATTTCATTCCATAATTACGTCATTATTGACTATCTTAGAATATGTTCTCAATATTTCAGGTAATAATAAAAAATTGCTTCATCATATTGCCAGGAATGGCCGTAAAATCAAATCCTACTTACGTTGAGAACCTTGCGTTCCGACATCTTGTATTTCTTCTGCTCCTTCTGAGCGGTCACCAAGCTTTCCCATAATTCAAAGCAATTTTGTAGCTTTTATATAAAAAGAAGGAAAAGGTCGGAGAACAGAATAATTTATTGGCTCTGATGTTTTGACAGCTGGGAAAATCAGCTATGTAGAGGGAATCGTGATTATTATCCGAATGTTGAGCGACCGAAGCCTTCTCATAAAAAAAAAATTGCGATCATCTGCTGAAGTTGGAGGGGACAAGTATTAAAGCAAAGCTGCCGTATTCATTCAATCGAACCGGGTGCAGTCTTCATCGAAAATCTTCTTGGTGGCTATTTTGACTTTCATAGCTTCATCTTACGCTAATAACTGACCCCCCAGTCTTTCAGTTTGCTGCATGCAAATGATGGAAATTGTGGATATGTGGCCCAACCGACGTCTGCTATAATGGATCGGAGTTGTCATTCACTTAAGTAATATATACGCTCGATCTGCGTGCCATCAAGTCAACCGTTTCTGCGAGAGCAAAGAGCAAGAATTATAGACCTAGTGACTTCTCTTTGTCGTTATACTGACAATAGATTCATCACGTTTACTGTTGTGGGCATTGTCTGGGGGAAGAATCGTTTCGAACTTTGGACGTCAAACAGAATGAGAGGCGAGTATTGTTTTGTGTGTATGCTATAACTACTGAAATTCATGTCTGTGGTTCGCTTAGTTACAGTGAACTGTTTTGCGATATTTCAACGAACGCGGTGACTAATTATTGAACTTTGACGACATAGTAAAGCTTCTAATCAGCAGGAAGCAAGGGAAGTAATTTAAATTATACTAACATGCCATGTTATTGAAAATTTGAAAATTGTTTGGGCTGTAAAATATCCACTTAAATACCGAGTAGTTGTCCTTTTCATGCCGCAAGTTGTGCGTGATAAAATTTTTTTCTCGTTAGATTAGTTCCAAAATTCGCACTTCCTTGCGGTTTTGCATCAAATTTCCTAAAACCACGCGATCACTTTCAGTCTTACGGAAGTGCAAAATTAAGGTCGGCTCTTTCAGCTGATATTTTGTAATGCATTCTACCTCTTCATGACAGAATCCTGCATTGCCGTTCTAAACAGATATTAGAAGATTTTCATTTCACAGACTTGCATGTGGTCATTGATGAATGCACCTTGAATATAACTATTGGAAATGGTAATCACGTCATGTTGCTGCTGTTTGAATGAAATTCACGTCCAGCTTCGGAGTATAGGACGGAAAGAAATACAAATTATATTTAGAAACTCTTGAGAAATTGAATATGATGCTTTCGCGCCGATGTCATGCTCGAACATACTGGACTAGATATTGATTGTTTTGTTTTGGTTCGAAATCCGTTCAATTTTTCCCCTGACACATCGCGGGTGAAAACCAGTGAACCGTATCATCTCTTGAGAATGAAAGCTGTCTTCAAGAAGGAATGTTTAATCCTATTTAGTTCACGTCTGTCCGGCTTCCTTTTTTCATGCCTTACTAAGCAACGAAATGATCAAATTCCGGTTTGTGCTGAAATCATTCCGTCATCTATTCAACAAAAATATTCATCAAATTTTTAACAGACATGGCAATTATTATTATTTCATATTCTCAGCTGCATGATGTTACTTATGGAGGATAAGTCCTTATAACTGTTATTTCTTTCTTTCATTCTGGGTAACAATCTGCCTTTTATAATTGTGCCTTGTGTTTTCCTAGCCTGTGCGTTTACACCTCTTCAGATAATGAAATGAGTCAAATATCTTATTTGCCATTTCCTGAAATTCTCTTCTTTTTCTCCTTGTTACAGGAATTGGAAAAATACTGCATAGGTAACGTGGTAGTCATGGTTGATGTTAATAGCCAAGGGATTTTTGAAGCTGGAGACATTATTAAGTATGGTTACATGAGGATTAAAAGACCACCATCTTCTACCAAAGTGCGGATTAAGGTGAGTGAAGTACAGAGGTTGTGTTTATAATAAGAACAGGCTCTCAAACGTGAGTCATCATCGCATTTGATGTGGCTGCGCTGTGTTTCTAGTTACAGATTGGTGTCATCATTTTCCATGTTCTTGTAAAAGCAGAAAGACTCATGTATTGTATATTAGGCAATGAGCAGTGAGAGTTACCTTTTTCTCTGTGTTTACCAAACAATTTTATATAACAGAACCTGTCTGACACAGCCTTATGTAAAATTTATTTGAGATTTGGGAACCTTTGAGTTAGTACTCAGGACTTTGCCTTCCTGCAGGCAGTCTTTCTGTTATGGTCGTGTGTCTGGAGACCTCTGGTATACTTCTAGAGATAATGAATAAGAATTTGCACTTTTGTGCTTCTCTATTCAGTGAATAGTTATCATTGACAAATTTATCTAGAGCTTGAGAGTGAGATTGCAAACAATCAATTTTTGACTGAAAAGCTTTTACAATCAGTCTGAGAGAATGTTGAGTATTTTATAAAAGGTACATTTTTTTTCTGTGATTAGTTTCAGAGTGTTATTCATGACAAATGTACACAATCTCTTATCTGATCTTCCAGTCTTAAGCATGCAACTGGCTCTTAAGAATTAAGAATATAAGATTTAATAGCTAAGGGGGTCTCTTAGAGAATCACAATTTCTTGTGTGTTTCAGAAGGTCTTAAGTATGAATCAAAATCTTTTTTTCTTTTGAATATTTCCTTAAATCCTGAATAGTATGGAAAAAGAAGTTTATGAAAACTTTTATTAGTTGTTTAAGGGATGCACCCATCCTGCTGTCATCACACTCAGTATTACAAGCATTATTTATGATCATAGTTAGATAGCTTCCTTTCATCTTTATTCTCTTAGAGATGCTGGCAGGAATGCATTTTTAGTCTACATGAAAATATCAATACTTGATTGTACATGAACAAAATTTTCCCTGGACTAATAATTTGTCATAACTGAACAGCAGAATGTGAATGATTGGGATTGTTCTAAACTGGAAAACCTTGAGACAGCCATTCTAATTTAGAGAATCCCTCCGTTTTTTCTTTCTGCCATATCTTTCTTTCTCAGTTCTGTTAAAAAAACAGGGCTTGAGTGTAGTACACCAAACCATGCTTGAAATCATTGATGCATCCAAAATGTTGGCCTCTCCAAGATAAAGAAGCTATAAATTTTCTCTATCACCAATTTAATGTTTGATCTTTGTGATGTTCTGTACTTTCCCAACAACTGCTGCATAGTTAGCTTGAAATTTCAAGCAACAATCAAGAACTTAGCTGCCACAACTGTCATAAGCTGTTTATGTTGAATGGTGATTCATTAACATTTGAAGTCATTCAATAGGAAAACTTTTCATAACATTTGCCATTATACTTCCTTTGAGCTGCTCTGTGTAACCTTTCCTTACTGATATTTGAAACTTAACAATCTTAAGTAAATGTGCATGTATATGCAACTTACACCTATGCAGTATAAGAAATCAGCACTGGTCAAGAATGTTCTAGTTTATGTGACAGCTGTACAGTCTGTCATTATGCAAAGTATCTTGTATAATAATTATAGATTTTAACAAAAAAGAAAAATGTTGGGCCTTTACATGAAGTTTACAGTTAATATGATTAAGTCACAATGCCAGAACTTGCCATGGAGAAGTTCAAAGGCACTCTCCTTGTGCTTTTTAAATTGCATTGTAAACCTTGTAACTGAAAGAAGATCATTATCAGTAATTCTCAACTCTCCCAGCAACCAAATGTTTGAATTTACATATTTTTAAAATGTGCATCAAAGTGTGTACTTAAAGGAGGACAATTTTTAGTGGGTAGTTTCAAGTGGTTGTGCATTCTGAGATGAGTAGTATGTCATAACAATAATTCAGCTGTGGATTAGGATGATGTTGTGTGAAAGTAAAGTATCATTTGGTTAAATAATAGCATATCTTGCTAAACTTTTGCATAATTTATATAATGACTCATCAGTGATGTTGTACTTTCACTATTGCTCTGTGTTTGTTTTATGCTTTTTTTTTTTTTCAAAACTTTACACAACAGACAGTTCAGACAAGGCAGATAAGTTATTATTGTAAATCAGACAATGCAGCTTTCACTGCCAAGTTAACACATTTCAGTACAGTGTATCTGTGAAACCTGAGAGTAAAGAATTTAACAACCTAATAAAAACTACACTTCTCTAACTAGAAATTTTACACTGTTACACTTTTAGATTTTCCTTGGCACATTTGAACTGATTTTTATCAAAGAATTCAAGGGTATCACAGAATGCAAATTTGTATTCAATTACTTAATTATATCTTCTGGTTGGTGTGGTTCAGGAGTAGGTCTGGAAATTATTTAAATCAGGCAAAAGTCAGGGAATTGCATTTTTCACTTTATTTTAACATGCATTTTGTGCAAACAAAATCAGACAAAAAGTTTTGAAAAAACAGACTCCATAAGGTTGGGAGCTGACAAATTAGCTGTCTTTGACTTTTATGTTATTCCTGCTTTAATCTTTTTTGTTAATGCTTTAACTCTTTCTAGAACTACTCTTAACACAAGTTCATCTTAAGTAAATGATTCAATCACTATTCCATAACCTAGTCCTTTCTTTTTCCCAGGCATGGCAATCAAAATTTTTTGTTTTGAGAGACAAGACACACAAATCCATTCAAAGGTTAGAATATTACAAAGATGAAACTGCATTTGGGTTTCAAAAATCAGTGGAGTATTCTTTTGGATTGGATAAAATTGCCTTCATTGGTGAAACAAAAAGCTCAAAGTCCAATTCCTATCCATTAATGGTGCTGTGTAGTAAGCAGGGAGCCTTGACCTTGGCTTGTGATACAGAACAAGCTAGAAAAGATTGGCTGTCGATGTTGAACAGAGTTGCCATCAAAGAGGGTGGAACCAACTCCTCAGAGATGTGGGCGAATGTCACAGTTGATGACAGTCCAGTGTCAACACCAGAGCTTCCAAGACAAGCATCTGCCAAGTTGTCACCATCACTCTCCAAGTCTTGTAGTGAATCCGTAGATGTGTCTCCAGGCACAACCAGGAAGGCAGCAGGTTTGTGAGAATGGCACTGAATAGACTGATTATAAAACAAAGTTTTTGCTTTTGCTTTTGCCCACCAAACACAATCATCAACAGGGATAAGCAGACTCTTTACCTGTAATTCCTCCAGTGAAACACGTGTATTATATTGGAAAGACTTGACACTTCCAGTAGAAATGCCCCACACCACCCAGGCAAAGTTCAAATTTCCCAAACCCCCCCCCCCCCCGACCACGGACATCCAGTTTTCAAATGACTTACCAGGAGTAAATGTCACACTGTTTCTCTGTCAACAGGTTATTTTGTCACCACAAGGCTCACTCCCCATTCAGAGCAGAACAATATCAGGGGAGATTTTCTGATGTGTATTTCTGATAGAGAGGTACTCCTGAAGTCTGCTGCTGAGAGGAGTCAGACAGTGGTCTCATGGTCTGTGGCTGATTTACGAGCTTTTAAGAGTGAACCTGCAGTTAATGTAGCGGCTAAAGATATGCAACTTCTCACACTACATGTTGGAAGGTAAGGTTTTCAACTTTGTAGACAAATAGTGATGTTGTGGAGGTTTGAAAGAACATTGCAAAAGCAACTACACCATTTTAATTTTCAAGGATAAAACCAAGAGAGCTAGTTATTCACCCTTCGAAATGTTATGTAAATGGTAAGCTCTCCTTTAGACTTCTGGGAAATTCACTCTTTCTCTCTCTAAACAGACGCACTGCGACCGGTGAAGGAATATTCCAGTTCTTGACCAAACACGGCGCCACTATCGCCGATGAAATCCGACATCACTCGCGGTACGTCGTCAAGTCGGCAGCGGAGAAGCGCGAGGCTTTCCGAAGGAGCTCGACAAACAGCCAATCGAGGTCTCCACCAAATCTTGGTTCGCCCAAAAGGCTTTCAAAAACGATGACCGCACCCACGGGAAAGATTGCGAGTGTACTTAAAAGGGAGAACAGTTTGGCGACTGATCAGGCGAGAAGACGAGCCGATACCGATCCCTTCTTGGGCCAGAGATTAGGGGACAATGGAGCCGCTGAACAGAGCGAAATAGAAGAAGGCGTTGTATCCCGTTATGATTCCCGATCGAGATCTGCCACCGAGTCGTCTGTTGAAAAAGCTGGAGATGATGACGTTTTCGTGCCACGGCGAAATTATCCAGAGATTGATGCAAATGTCGGCGTGATCGAGGAGTCGGAAATCAGCCCTTATATCGACCTTGTATCGGACGAGAACGCGGAGCCAATCCACATCTCTGATCCAGTTCCACTCTCACGCAAAACCTCCACCGATTCCTTTACGAGCAGCAGCTCATTTGGAAGCGAAGAGGGAAACATGCGCTCTTCTAACTCTCTGTCCAGGACCTTCCCAAACACGCAGTTGATCCCGGAAGAAAATGAAATGGACTCTGAAGGATATATTAGATGCGAGTTACTGCAAGACAATAGTCGTCCGGCTAATTCTCTACCTAAGACCTTTCCTAACGCACAGCAAATTACGGAAGAAAACGACATCGACTCTGAAGGATATATAAAATGCGAGGCCCTACAGTCTGGGCCAACTGAAAGTAGCCTCGACGGAAACAGGAATGTTTTAGAGTCTGTCGTGTCCGAAAAATGGACGGATGACCAGATGGGCGAAATCTCTGGTAACCAAAGTCTACGGCGCTCTTCTGTTGGTGCACATTCAGCGAAGAGTAACAGCTCGGAACTTTCACCAGCTACTGTGCGAGTTAGTCAAAAAACACGCGAGAATCTTCTTTCCCAAATAAAAGACCCAAACTGCGGTGAAATCCAACTGAAACCAAAGTTGGAAAAGGAACAAGCAGTTAAGTCGGAAAACAGTTTACCACCAAAATCTAAATCAGAAAGTGATGCTCTTCGGGTTCCCTTTAATTTTGATACTTCTAATCCTGAGTCGATGAAAAATATGTACGAGAAACTTGTTGCTCAGATGGAGAAACCACAAGAGAACGACGTCAACCTCTTTCCATGTTCGCGTTTTAAGCGTAACAGTATTGGGGCTGTTTCCGTGGAGACGGTACATGAAGTTCAGCAAACATCGGTAACCTCAGTGACAGGGAAAGTTAATCATCTGTCGCTCAAGAAACGTTCTGTTATTGAGAAAAGTAATTCTCACTCTGAAGGATTCGCACCACGCCCTCCCTTTCCGGGTCCTCCTCCATTGCCAGTTCGTCCCACGCCCAGCGAAGCGATCCGAAGACGATCCACCACGGAAATATCTGAAGAACTCCAGAAACGACCCGAACTGGCGGCCGCTCATCGTTCGACATTCTTCGCCAAGGGTATAGGCAGTGTAGATCCGCAAATATTTCGAATTCCCCTGAAGACTAATATCAATTCCAGCCACCTGAGCGGAGAAGCGGCCATACAGGCGCGACTTATTGAGAAAACTGAAATGAGAGATGAACTGGCTCAGTGTGCAACAAACCTGGCTCCACGAAGTGAACTTCCGACGTGTTCAATTGTTGACGGGGGAAGTCATGATGACTTATTAAGTGCCAATAATGATCCCTCAGAGAAAAGTTCATGGAAGTCGACCGAAAATTTAGAAGACGATGGGCTTAAAGATATGAAACGTAAAGATTCAAAGGCCAGCAAACTTGTGAAGAAAGTGTGGAAGCATGCGCGAAAACCTCGGCGGGGAAGTAACGATTCACGAGGTGAGGCGTGCGAAGATGTACCGGAAAAACCTCGGAGAGATTCGTTGTCGCCTGGGGATGTCATGGATATTCAAGGACGGTTTTCGGGAAGCGAACCAAGTACACCAGAAGTGTCCCCTCAGATGACCAGAAAATCGTCCAAGTCGTCACCAAAGGCCTCGCGTAAGACATCCAGAGAGGAAAAATTAAGAAAAGACAAAGAGTCTCCTGATATCACGGCAAAATTTTCATCCGCTTCCAAGATTCTGCGTAAGATATCCAAAGGCAGTGATACAAAGAAAGACGAACCTGCAGTGAAAAAGGCTTCCAAAGAGGAGTGGTTGGAGAAAGAGGATTTCACGGCTGATCACACAGCAAAACAAACGGCTTCACCCAGTTTATCGTCTACTTGCACTAACAAACAGAAGCAAAGGAAATTTGGAAACGTCGAACAGTTCCAAATGGACTTGAAGAATGATACTTGCAGATCAAACGAAGTTATTAATATAGAGACTGAAGTGTCTTGTCCAATAAATGGGCTTAGTTCTGACATGCTTGACACTGAGTGTCCACAAATCATAGAGGACAACGCCCCTGCGCCAGCCCTCCCCCCACGGAAGAAGTTCAACCCTCCCCCTTTGCCACCCAGAGTGGGAAAATCATCAAGTAACTCGAGTTTTACGGCTGCTGCCCATATGAGTACCTCTCTCCCAAATGGAAGAACATCTCAGCCTGTTGCTGCATCGGCGAGGGAGGGTAGACGACACAATGGATCAAGAAGTAGTGCTTCGAGGGAAGAGTTGCTGCCTCCCCCACCTGTTCCACCACGGAGAGAGAATGCCCAGTCACCCGATGCTAAGAAGATGATGTCAAACGAACGGACCTCTGCTCGTGCCCCAGTCATTCAGCTGACTTGCTCCTCACCGGAAAATAAAGACGACTGCGTTGAAAAACGCTTTTCGGGTGAGCTCAAGATTCGAGTTTGTCTACCAACTACCAGCTTTTTTCAGGGTCGAGTTTCTCTTTAACTTTGATTACCATAAATTAAAAAAAAAAATAAGAGGGGTTTCTTCGGTATGGGAACTAAGGGTTATTCAGAAAGTGTAAGGGGATTGGACTGGGGCAAAGTTAGAGAACGAGCGTAAGAAGTGTTATCAAGGGGTAAGTTTCTAAAGAAACTGTGGTGCTGCGTCGGTGGGAGAGTAAAGCAGGTAATTTAGTGTTAACAACTGGGTTGAAAACGTAAATTAGCCACCGTAAAGAGTAAAAAAGCTGACGTTTCGAGCGTTAGCCCTTCGTCAGAGCGATTAGAGGAATTGTGGGTTGTGTGTGGATTTATATGAAAGACGCATGCGTTTATATGTAAGAAGTGTTATCCACTCACAACCTCTCGCCTTTACTTCGGGGCAATCCCTAACACATCAGTAGCAAAATCCTCTCCCACCAGTCGTCTGTTCTATTGAGACTCAAAGTCGAAGAGAGGCACATTTCAGGGTTAAGTGTTCTATCCAAGAAGATAAGGAACTTGGATTATGGCTTCTCGTTTGAGGTTGAATTTTCCCTTCGATGTAAAATAGTTCTTCTCTTCCTAGCATCATTGAACCTAAACAAGTAATGTTAATGCTATCAACATATCTTGACAATGAGATTTTATTTTAATTACGGTAGATTCCGATGAGGATATGGTAAATTCCCTGAACGATAAGGTAATCGTCTTTAATATATCAGTTTTACGAAGCATCATATCGGTAAACGGAAAGTGTACAAATTAGTGAAGGTATAGACTGCTTTTCGCTTCAACAGATATTCATGACGTCAATGTATCACCAATGTATGACGTCAGTGCATTAGCCGATGGCTGCTGGTAATTCAATTTGCAAAGCATGCAGAGAGTTGGCTTGACTTGCTTGCTCTTTATGGTCTGCTTGGCTTGCACACATAGAGAGTGAAGGAACTAACGTCTTCCCTTTTTCTCCTGTCTGTGCGCGCATGGTTAGAGAAATATCCTTTGATAAATTCCTAATCACTCTTTGCTCCAAAATAGATGATTTCGGCAGGGGCGGTTAGACTCCGAATAGCCTCTGCGTTGAATCTTTGTAGAAAGGGAGAGCCTTATGGGTAGACATTTTTCTTTCCTTTTTTTTTTTCCTTTTGATGTGCCCGGTAATCACGCGTGAAAATAGAACTACCGTAACATCCTGAGCAAAATTGTATGTGTGGTGGTTGTAAGTATGATCGTTTCCCCGGTGCGACATAAGAGCGTATTGAGGTTTTCTGTGAGGTACAGCTTGTTTCCATTTCATTTTTATGATCGAGTTAATATTGTTCTGTCTCTTCCCAGGCCCCAGACCAAAGCCCTCCGACCATGTCAGCCGCTCATCAGGCATATGACTCTCTGTCGCAGCCAGTTCCCCTCCGGCCACCCAAGGGAGAGCAACAAGTCCAAACAAGTGAATTCTTCCGCAGCCATACGAACCAGCAAGTTTGTATTTCTTCCTCTTATTCAGAAACCTTAGAAATGGACGCATCAGATCAGGGTGAGGATTGGTCAGAAGATAGTTCAGGGCAACACCCTTCCCAGTCGAATCACATGGTTGAGTCGTCACCAGGTCCACTTAACTCGGGAGAAATTCGCGTGATAAGATCACCGAGGGAGGCGATGCGTCTGAAAATAAACTTGATGAGAGAGGCGTCTGTTGACGATGATGATGTCCCGTTCGAGAGTGATGATAGTAGAATCACAAGTGTTATAGGTGAAAACTTTGAAGGTCAAATCACGCCGAAAAGATCGAGCACGCCCTTGAATATTGAAAGAAATTCGTTGACACTGTCTAGTGTGAGCATAACGTAGCTTCAACCGCACGTGATTGGGAAAGGGCGGGAGGTGGGGGTGGGTGTTTGATATAAGAAGCTCCAGCTCATGAAAGCTTAAAATGAAACGAGTTATTTTGGTAACGGGAAATAAAACGGGGAAAGTGGGTTTGGACTAAGCAGAAATTGGGCCATAATTTACTGGATTTTCCATTTCTCAGTAGTTACAAATACGAATGGAACATCGTAGAACAAAAACAGCTTTCATTACTTGCTCTTTACTATGCCATAAAGCGGCCGGCGCTTCCTAAATCAAAGATCTGTCCACGTTTTGATTTTTCATTTTCCTTGCAAAAAAATATTCGCCGGTTCGATTGCGATCTTGAAAGGAATCGCAGTCATGTTTACTAGATATATCGTGAAGGAAACGAAAACGGCGAATGTGAACGTGGAAAAGAAGGTCGACTTTTTGTTAAATGAAAATAAATACGGCATCGTTTAATCATTTAGTTAAAACATATTATCGTGTATAGTTGTCGAATAGTGTAGAAATATTTTCTTGTTTCTTTTCTCCCTCGGTTCGATTTTTATTTAGTAGAACTTTTGACTTGTTCTGTGTCCTGTTACGTAGTCTTGTATTTACATTTATCGTCTACTATGTTGACTCTGATTGGAAAATGAAAACAAGGCTGTCGAGCCTTTAAGTAGCAGGGTGGAATTAGGAGTAAATATAATATTTATGTCTCTTTTACTGGTCGTGCATCATATTGTAACTGAGTATAAGAAATCTTGCCTTCCATATTTAAACGATTCCTTGAAGGTACTGTGTACCTTAAGAATATTTACCATTTATTGACAGTTAGTAATGTGGACGAAATTTCGAACAGAATTCCCTCTATTTAAAGTGGTCTTATGCACCCAATAGGTAAAAATTTATCGAGTTAAATTTGAATTGTTACAAGAAGCACTAGCATTGATTATAGAAATTAATTGTAAAGGTGAAAGGTATTTTAATAGCAGTTGCTAAATCATATTTAATGAAATTTACTATTGTGGTAAAGGTTTGTGGTTGATGATCACATACTGCACTGAATAAGAGAAATTAAACGCAATAATTTTACTTCGAGTCGATGATCAATCTCTACCTCACACCTACTCTTCTGTAGACTTCGCCGCTCCTGTAATCAGATGTGTCGTAAGCTCCTTGGCAACGAGGTACAGGCGCGGCCTGCGGGGCAGGCATCTTATTACGGCAAGTTCGGCCGGTAATGTTTGATTTGGAGTCAGAGGAGTGGGAGGGGGGAACTAAGCGAAAATTCCTATCGTCCAGTTCCGTCTCCTCCGCTTCCTTTTGACCGTCGCCCATCCCGTTGATAGTCTTGGTACAATTTTTTTCTCTCCCTAGCCTTCCGCTGCTGTTTGAAATTAAAGGTAGCAGCTTTGGTTCTCATAAAGAAAGTCTTTTAAGAGGAGTCTGGAGAGTACGCAAACTTTTGTGAGGGACTTAAGTATGGGAGCCGCCTAAGATCGAAGACTGCACTCGGAAACGACGGAAATCGAGCTTACCAGTGCTGACTTAGAACACGTTTTACTAGAATTTGAGGAGATACAAGACTTACTCGACAGTAAGGGATCGTTTGCATCCTTCCACACACCCATACCCCCAAGCAACGCTTACTTCGAAAAAGGCGAATGAAGTGGTTAAAAAATTAATTTTAATGACGCTTTCATTGCACAGCTTTATCCGATTATATTTTTGATTGGCATTACTAGAAGAAATAAATACAAAACTACCAACGGTATAATTCATTTCATTTCACAGATATGACGTATCAAAACCACCGTGCACAGCACAATTCCTTACGATTACAATTTCTTACGGATAGGGGCGTCCGAAATAAATAATCGACATAAAACTCTCCTAAAGATTTTGAAACTATGTTTAAAAGTTAAGAAAGAGCAAAATTGCTAAAATCATTCCCCACCTTTAAAGAACTACAAAACGAAACAAAAGGAAATTATACGTAAAATTGATTTCGCTCAATACTTATAAGAGGGCAAAGTTATCTGCCTCGGGTGTGTTATAATTTCGTTTTTGGCAATGAGTAGTCTACATTCCTAATAATAAGATAGTGAAAATACCTGACAGAATTCGCTCACTGCTTAGGTATTAAGGTACTACTCTTTCATTCCCAGGAATGTCACTGACGGCCGGAGGTCTGCAGAGCTTTCTTAACGAAACAAAACAGATGAGTTTTGTGTCCTTACTTAGTGGTTTCATTACTGCTATTTTTTATAATTGACACATGAATAAAGTTATTATTATTATTTACCGAAGCCTCAATAGTGACAAAGGCCATAACAAAATGGTTCACTCGCCTAGCAGATCTATATTTTTCGACCGCACAGACAATCGACTCGCTCTCCTGACTTCGCGGCCAAACCAGCTCCATATAGATCCTGATAGATATATCAACCATTTTAGTTCTAACAAAAGTTTACTTATTTTCATGTTACAAGGTATATTTTGCATGCGAGCAGGACGTGAAAACCAACTGACCGTCGCACAATACGAAGAACGCGTGACCAATCTCTATAAGGCTGTCACACAAATAAATTTACTTTACGGTGGGCAATTATTTCCTGTAAGTAGTTACTTAAAGCAGCATACGTCCTATATAAATTGACAATAAGGTAACCCAAGCCATAAAGGAATCTAAGCGAAACAGCAAGCGTAACACATTCAAATGCCAGTTCATAAGAGACCACCGATAGCAAACCGCGTTTTTTGTTGTTTTTCCCTTGGTAAGGTTGCTATCTAACGCGGTTCAGCCACAAATGTAACTGATTTGGTATTGTTCCAACCTTACTGGATGCAAAAGATTTGCTTTCTGGAGAAATTTATAGGCTACGCTAGAAGCGTGGGAATAATGAAAGCTAATCCACAAGGAAAGTATCTTTAGGAGATATAATAATGTGACAGGGTAATAATATGTTAGTGTTAACTTCAATTATTTGTGACTGAATTATTTACATATCTTCAACACACTTCCGAAAGAAAATTTGAAGCGTAATCTCATAAAAGAGCAGAATATGCTTAACACATGTTAAATTTTGCTATCCTGTTTGCAGAGGTCCTGAACACAGTGAAATGATTCGTTTACAAATTGACAATCAACTAAAATTGTTCTCCCTCTCCGGCATCATTACCATTTACTTTAAAGACGTTACAATATTTATTAATAAAAATATGTGGGTATGCCTGGATAATAACACTCTCCAAAGCAAACCAATTAAGAATAAAACATTGTTAAAATATGAGAATAGTTATTTAATGTCTCTTACTGACCTACTGCTATTTAAGACTTTGCAAAACAATCGTCACCCCTCCAGCGTTCAATTTGACTGTGCGGATTTTATCAGGCAGAAACGAGGAGGAAAAGAGGAAAACCTAAGTCAACGAACCTATAAAACAATTGTATGTCTATAGTGTACAGTCTTGTTTTTGACATATATAATAACCATAAAAACATTTTCGGAGTAAGATCAATTTGGAACTTCAAATAAAACCGCTACAAAAAAGTCCTAGAATATCAATCTAATTTCTCGTCTTTTTACTTACTTTGAAGTAAACGACTCTATTGCTGTCGCTTCTCCCTCAAATCCAAATAGACTTTTTCAGGAACAAACTAAAACTGTATTAAAAACTATTCAGATTAGGTTAAAAACTTTTTATCCTGGCTACTTAGACCACGGATGGTAAGAACTAAGGAAGTAAAGAGAAGGGATAAGAACTACGTAAAAGGAATTTATCATCTTGCCCTGTACACTGGAGGAATCCAAGCAGTATGCGGGTGGCGATAGCACTGACACCCAGATTAGAAGTCCTTGTCCCAGCCTGTCGTGTCATCTGGAGGTATCTCGTCATCGGGAGGGTAGTCGTCAAAGTTTGATGCGTCCGTTGGGGACTTGATCTAAATGAAAATTAGGGTTGTTGTTTACTTTAAAAGCTACATTTGAGGAAGAGGTTTGCATGACGCGTGTGAGGGCTACGGAAACTAGCCGTAAATATTACACGATTTACGAGACACCTACGCAGCCAACCATCCTACTCACGAGTAACTAAGTTCTTACACAACGAAACTATTCGCCTGCCATGACAGTGTTGTGTGTTGTGTAAGTTGTCTGCCTAAAGCAAATTGCCCCTCGTATCTCTTAGAAAAACTCAACAAAACCAAATAATCCCCGAGAACAAAGAAGAAAATGAGCTCAACGACGACTTATTCGCGTATGTAAAAATGTCTTTTTATAAAATGGTTTGGTTTAATTAAAACTTATAGTTGAGAAAATGGCTACCTTATATGGGTCGGCAAGTAGTAATTTTCTCGGTAACAGAGAGGAGCATTGCGTTACTTATCTCGTCAATTGCCCAAACCTTTGTCAAATATTACAAACCTTTGGGACGATGGGGGCTTTGAGTATCCTCTGCTTCAAGCCGTCCCAGTTGAAACCATCGAACCACCTAGACACACACAGACATGTTAAGTTACACGCAAATGTTTGGTGAATAGGCCTTCATTGAGAGGATTTAAAAGGGTGACAGAGAGATGCTACAATGGAACCAACGATCTTGTGGAGGGGGGGGGGGGGGTTTCCTTCCTTCGACCTTAAACATCCACAAAAAGTATTGTAGATGTAGATGTTGTTGCTGCCATTTCAGTTGGCATTATGGCTATTAATATGGTGGCATGAGCTGTGATAAGGATTGCAATCTTTCGCCCATTTTCACTGAGATACTTACTTGTTTTTCTTTATGTCTTTCAGACCTCCCTTTTGGTAGCCAAGACGCTCAATCGGGTTGTCCCTAAAAAGACAAATGACAAGGCGTAGTAATTCAGCTAACTGGGCTGATAACAAACTTGATGGAACCAATTACCTGGTTTTCACTTCTGATTAAAAATAACCATTAAGTGGCAAGATTTAACAAGGATAAACACCAACAGACACTTCAGAGTTTCTCCCTGCCCTCTTCGTGTCATACACCGGCCGTAGAAATTCCACCAAATTTAATATTTAATAATGTACCTGAAAAAATACGCGCTTCTGATTGGCTGAAAAGGGCATTCTCATGTAACACGAGTGCACAGTTGTAATACGAATGTAAATTACAAATAGCACGCCAGCGCTGTCAAAATTTACGTCTATCTTGAATCTCTGTGATATTTTTTCATGTACATTGTTGACATGCAACAACATGATTTCTCGTGCAATTTGGTTTGGCATTTTTCAAAGACTACAAATCGCACTTGCCCTACGGGCTCGTGTAATTTTATTGTCTTTGAAAAATTTACTGCACTCGAAACTCTGTTATTACCCACACTAATCAACTGTCACTACCATTGAAGTGAAGCTTTAAGTTGAGAAAATGACGTTTTGATGTTGTTTTTTTTTTACTATAATCTAACAAACTGTTTGGAACCCAACCTACAAGAACTTACCGACACAGCTTTTTAATGAGACCATGAGCGTTCCTGGTGATCTTGCGAGGAAACTCGATCATATCAATTCCTTTGAGAATTATGTTGTAGGTCTTCATTGGATCTGACCCCGTGAAAGGTGGGCTGCCTGTTAGCAGTTCATACATAAGAATTCCTAGAGACCAATAATCTGCTGACAAGTCGTGGCCCTACGAAGGTAAACAAACATTCAGTAGTAATCCCAATCATTATTATCGGATGGAGAAGATGAATCTTGATTTCAAAGAAATTGATCCTTACAAAAACTGTTCACTGGACTTAAGAGAGTTTTAAGTAAGTGTCGGGGGGAAACCAGGATTACCTTGGTCTATTTTGTTTTAATGAAGATAAGAATGACTAGTTTGTTTACCTTGTTAAGAATGATCTCAGGTGCAACATACTCAGGTGTTCCACAGAACGTCCACGTTTTTCTTCCATAGCCTATTCTCTTTGCAAAACCAAAATCGACCTTGGATCAAAGGGAATAAAAGGAAAATTTAGCACCTTTGAAACAAGTCTTCTCATGCTCAAAAAAACTGTTAACTCTACTTACACAGGTTAAAGCAACCGCACTTCAAACTACAACTATTTCAAGTGTCAGAGATAATAGTTACAACTACAATTTTCAAATACTGAACGTATGAATAGTACACAAGTTTACAGCACAAAGTTTTTTTTTAATGAAAAGCAACAAAACATGTCATTCAACTTACCAATTTGCAGTAGCCTTTTTCATCCAAAAGCAAATTTTCAGGCTGAAAATGCGAAACAAGACAAGTCTTTCAAGCCACTATCGAAGTTTCAATCTTTATAGCAACATCACCAACAACACTACTTCTACATTCCATAGTGAGGTTTTCTAGGCTTTCTACCATTGTACATGACTGAAAAAGCGAATTCTTCTTAGATGCAGAGACTGAAGGGAAAGTGGGGGGGAGGGGGAGAGGAGGTTTGCATGTAACCCCCTTCGTGTCAGGAAAAGTTGGTAGCAAATAAACAAAACACCATCTTCGCAGAGCTGTAAACACCAGCAAGACACCAGTACAGGACACACTTACCCTCCCCTCCCCTCTCCCCAGCTCCTCCCTTAAAGAAAATTCAACCGAATTTGCTGCTTGTAATTCTAGTGCTAAAAGCTTGTACTGAGTCTTAAAAAAAAACCAGGGCTTTTACCTTCAGATCTCTATACACGATGCCCCTTTCGTGGAGATACGTGAAAGCTTCTATTACACAGCCTACATAAAAACGTGTGGTCGCATCATCAAAAGACCCTCTGCGGAGATAAAAGACTTGAGCTTAGTTAAATCAGTAAGTCACAGAAATGTTACATTCTTGACCTCAAACGGGCTGATAGAGAAGGACTTAGGGATTAAAGAGTCTCGAACAACTTAGACTTTTCAGTGAAGGTAAGGGGCTCGTCATAAATACGGATGGGGCGGGGGAGGGGATGGGCTGGAAAATTCACAATAAATGCAATTTCAGAAGGGTTGGAAAATTTTGCTCTTCTTAATTTGTGCCCTCCCTGTCCACCGTGCAATTTCATCTCAAAGAAGTTTGCATTCTGGTCACTGGACGGGGGAAACGTGGGGGTTCTAAGATTTGCTTTGTGGGTCTGAGTTGTTAAACGGATTTTCCACTACAATTTTTCTTTACAAGATAAAACCACAGAACCCTACTTACTTGTCTCTCAGAATGGTCCAAAGTTCACCGCCCAGACAAGCTTCCAGAAGCATATATAGGTATTTATTATTCTTAAACGTTTTATATAGCCTGAAAAGGGGAACAAATTCGAGGTTTCAAAACTAATCAATAATATTTATTCTTTCCGACCATACAAGGACAATATAAGGGACTTAAAGAAAACCACGACGGCGACAACATCGAGAACGTAGCCAAACGAAAGATCAAATGAGCAAGACAATAAGCGAAACACGTACGTTTAAAAAATGTGTACATTTCGTAGCCGTCCCTTACGGGAACAAAAACGTCAAATCACCAACTTTCAAGTTCTTTTGGCAAAGAAACCTCGACAGCAATTTAGTCTCATTTTCACTTTGAACCCAACACTGCATTTACTTGTTATGACGAAGTGAAGATTCTTGCCGTCAGAAACGTTGTGCGCATCGAGCTATTGGCGAAAATCTTAGAGGAAAGTAAACCTTTTACCATAGCCGTAATGACATCTTAAACTCCCTATTGGCAGTGATCAAGCTCACGCACGTCACGTGATCAGGGAAACAGAAATGGCCGACATCGTGGACAAAGCTTAATAAGTTTTAAATTATGAAGAGGAACAATGACTAAAAGGTTCCACATTTAAACAAGGTCAAATTCGCAAGATTTTACAAGATGAACAAGGAAAGAAGAGGTAAAGACGTTAAACATGAAATGGGAACAGGGCTCAATGACTGGCAAGAGTCATTGAATACACAACGCATAACGTTCACTAGGGCTTCCAACATAACAAAACAACAAAACAATAACAATTTGGCTTCAACAAGCTTCACGCCCAATGTGCATGTGACCAAGGTTTAACTTGTTTCACTATTGTATCGAATGAAAAAAAGCCAAAGTTTAACCCTAACCCTCCTAGCTACCCAAAACAATTGTTGCTCCTCAAAGGAACCGTTTCAGGAACAACATCATGAAGAAAACTTGTTTCATACAAGCCCAAAGATTTGTGCTTACCTCACAATGAAGGGACAATTGGCCTCCATCATGATTTTCTTTTCTGAATTGATATGGTCCTGTTGTCTTGTTTCAACGATGTGATGTTTCTTAAGAGTTTTCAGGGCAAATGTTTTCTTTTCATTGGCGACTTGAACCTGACAATGACAAAATGGAAAGGTTATACGCCTAACTACGACCGAGTTTATCTATATTGCTGTTATCTAGACATCATGCTTTCCCTCTTAAGACTGAGCTATACCAATTTAATGATAGACTAGCAAATTATTTACCAGAAAAATTTCACACAATTCATTAACAGACACATTTCTTCCAGTTGACCGTCAAAGATGCCTTCCCTCTCTTTTCATAGTTTTCCCTTTCAGGCAATGATCAGACAAAAGTTAAAAAACACCTCCTTCATATCAATTTTATGGCTTGATCTCCTTAGTTCAGATATAATCCTAACTCCCTGAGAGTGATAAGCATCTAATTTCTCCCAATGGTACCAGCCCAGAATCAAACATTAAGGTCATGAGAATAAATGAAATAATGACAAGGTCAAAAAGCTCTTGACCATTAAGCAAATTCTCCAAATAAGTACCATACAAAACGTATAAAGAACAGTATGGAGATCTTGCAAACTGATGTCAGGGTGTAAGGGGCTAAGAAAGATATTTCACAACCTGAAGGTTTTGGAAAGCATATCTTGATTATTCTACTCTGGCTTCATAATTTTAGCACAAGTGCAACACTAGGCAATGTTAAACAAGACTGCATAACTTTTAAAAAACCTTTCCATGTATGTCAGGGTTATGGACCCTTATTGACTCGTACCTGTTTCAAAAAGATTGCTATGCTCTGCTTGTACAATACACTGGATCAGTGATATTCTGAACCAGTAGTAATGAGTGCCAATTCATTAGACTCACCAATTCAACACGCCCAAAACCTCCAACTCCCAGTGTCTTCAAGATTGAGATATCTTTCAAAGAAACACTTGCAAACTCATTCTGTTCTTCTTTAGTGCGACTGTAAACAAAAAACTTGAATAAGTACACCCATCATGAAAACTTCTAAGAAAAATCCTAGTCACTAACAAAGAAGCATCTCTTAAGTTTGAGAAAATAAAACCAGCAACTTAGCCACAAAACAGAACCCAGTAATAAGCCATACACCCATTGAAAAACACTATCTAGAGAAGTAAAAACAATCAAACAAACTAACATTTTAACCCTTTAACTCCCAGATCATAATTGTAATTCCCCTTACTGTCAACCATACAATTCTTGTAATGTTAGTTCAGAGAATTTAGAGTTAGATCAACTAATTATCCCCAAATTGATATTTTTCTTTATTCTCATCACTTATCTGGTTGATAGTGTATTGGTATTGTAAGGAGAAATTCTGTTTTGGTCACTCATGGGAGTTAAAGGGTTAAGAGGTTCCCAACTAAAACAACCCTTATCTACAAATATGAATATTTGTACAACACTGTACACTTTTTAGGCATCATTGTCACTTTCAATTCACAAACAGTGATGCAAAAATTCTTGAATTTTTTGCATTTCTCAAAGGATAATCTTCACCATTTGACTTTCATGAAATACAAGTTAATTCTCTCAGTACCACACATTTATCTTGTTGGCTAGTGCTGAAAATTTGACATTGTGTCAGGACTTAAATTATCTCTATATTGATAACTTTATGATTTTGTTCTGACCTGCCTATTTGAAAGTGCATAAAAATTTAACAAGAAATTATTTACAGATGGTTCTTAAAAGGTCAGTCTGGTAAATTATATCTTAAAAGTAAAAACCCAAAGAGAAAACAACATGAACAAACTGTACTTTCCCCCCTTCATTTTAGAATTGATAATTCCCAACAAATACATCAGTAGTGTAGATTTTTTAATATGGTGCTCTTCTGAAATAACAAAATTAAGTTGCAGACAAAATTCTTCATAGTACAGTCAAAACATGTTCATTGTGTTGTTCATTATCTGCATGTCCACCTGTCATATCACATCTGACCATGGAGATGCAAAACATTTGAGTTTAAATGCAAGAAAATTTTTGCTATTGAATTTGAATGCATTGTTTTCCCAAGGAAGTCAGTAATAGCTGATGTAAAGTAGCAGACATCTGTCTAACATTTTGGATGAAGTACAAACACTTTGACCAAGTTTGCAAAAAAATTTTGTTATGCCTTTGCCTAGCCTGCAGCAAGTCTCCTATAAGTCAGTGGCAGAGCATTAAAAGAACTAATCAGAAGGTTGTAGGTTTGACTCCTATTGGGAGCACTGGGAGTTTTTTGTCTTTCACCGAATAACATCTTCTTTCACTAAAACACCAGGCTTAACATTCACCATCTTCATTGAAATCATCACTACTAAGATGTTTATCATTCAAATTGGCAATGCATAGAACATTTGAACAATAAGAAATTACATGAAAATACCATGAGTTATGTAAATACCACATAGAACATAGTTTCATTACTATGAAAACAGCAACTTAAGTACATTTAAATCATTAGTATCTTGAAAACTAAAGTTAAGTGCTCAGTGAGTTAAATTTAAAAACGTTATTATTACATTGCTGGTGCATGAAAAGTTTCCAAATGTACCAACCTTTCAATTTCTTGGATCTGTCTACTTGGTTTAAGGGTTAAGAGGAAAAAATAAATGTAAGTCCTTTGACAAAAAGTAAACTCTAAGTATGAAAGATCAAAATTTACCATGAATGTAGATTTAAATTAGCCTCATACATTACTTAAAATAAAAAAATCAAAGTTCAAAATAAGCTATTTACAACCCTAGAAATGATTACTTTCGTTAGATTTGAATGTGTGAACAGTAGCTGTTATGAGGGTCTCACAAAGAAAATTTTATGGTGAGTCAACACAACACATAGTAATTAAGGTGCTGTTTAATTCCCATGAAGATTCTGTTTGCTCTTTTTTAATCCTAAGAGGCAGGACACTAAGAAGCTTTCTCCTGAAAATCCACTAGCATGTATCCCGTAGAACTGGATGTTACAATTTGGCAAAACAAAGTGCAGATGAAAAACCATAGCTGACATTGACACCATAGGTTCTTATTAAAAAGCATCAGACCTTTCCCGAGCCCTTTAGAAAGATACCCTTAGCATACTGGCATACTGAGTTAAAACTCTGCAAACTGATCATTGAAAAGTTAATTTAAAAGACATTTCATTAAGAAGATACATATTATTGAAGGAAGTTACGCCTAGCAAAGAATTAGAAACTGATATTAACACAAGCTTGCTTTTTATTCATGAAAATTGAATGAACAATCACCTTCTCAATGGAGTCAGTTAAACAATGATTAATTCTTGAACCTGTTTTTATAACTTAAAAAAATTGAGGGTACCATTTCAACTGCACAACTATTTTTTATAAAAGAAATCACTGTTAAGAGCTACTCTTTGATCCTTCCTTGACTCACTTGTTATCATTTCATTCAATACATACTCTTTTTGTCATGTAATCAGCTAATCTGCTTTTATCAATTGAGTTGATGTTAATTTATCACTGTAAAGAGTTTTTAAAGCTGATATTTCCAGCATTAGCCTTTTTATCAAAGTCGTCTTCCTCTTACCACCAAAACTTACTTTATATATGACTCAACAAAACATGTAGAATTATGTCATACTTGATGCATACCACCTTGAAAATTCATGGATCAAAGTCATTAACTTGGCTCCTCACTCAGAGGTGATAACCATTGAATAGATAGCTGATTTGAAGCAATATCAAAATCAATTGAAAACAATTATATTACCTTGCAGTCTGTGGTTCAACTCCTCTTGCCTTGTCGCTATATTTGTCTGTTTGCAAGTCTTCTAAACTTCCAATATATGCTTCAAAAGGTCTAAGGAATGCAAACATAGCTGGGCAATCAAGGTGGAGTGATGAATTCACAACAAGAAAAATATGTCTTTAGAAATGACACTTAAGTTTCCTTTTCTATAGGGGAACTTGAACTGAACCAGAATTAGTATAATTGTGATTTGTATATTCACACGAACATAACTGTCAAAGCTGGATAGCTGTAAACACCAAATGGTTAAGACAGCTCTCACCGGGAGCTTGTTTCCGTTAGAATGATGTTAAATTAGAGACTTTTCTTTCGAAAAAATATTGATTTTGTAAATTTTAAGTTTTTTTTTAAAATTATTTTCTATTACTTACTCTCGATCCAACACAAGACATTGCACACCTCCCTTGGCTGCAATACAATTTGCTGTTCGAAATTCATCACTGCAAAAGAAAATATTCCCTTATTCTTGGAGCATATTTTGTTTAAAATAAATGAACAAATATATTAAAAGATATGTGTCACAGCTGAATTTATCCATAACACGCCCATTGCTGCAGCTGAATGTCACTATTATTTTGTTTTTCATTACTGGCTGCCAATGACAAAATAGGCAGTAGAGACCACAGAAGGGGCTTTAAAAATCTGAAAGGAAGTAATAAATAACCTAAGTTACCCTGTAAACTGCAAGTAAACCTTTATCTTCTGTGAAATTCCAAGGGATTATAACTATGCTCTTATTTGTACATCTTGAAAGCTTTTAGACCCAATTTTTAAATTTATAATAAGCACTCAGTAATCCATGTGTTATTTACATGAACATGTATGTCTGCTGTAATGAAAAAGAAAAGAAACTTCCATGTGGTCAAAAACAACACAATTTTTAACCCCATTTAATGACATTATAGAAAAGTCCAACCTTACCCCATGAGATTTTTTTCCCCAAAGTACTCGCCCTTTTTGAGAGTGCGAATGAAATTAGGATCTGCATGCACTGTAGCTCTCTGTGTAACTTCAACCTACCAAAAGAAGTTTTCCTCAGAACTAAAATTATCAAAAAAAATAGTAAACAGCACAACTGAAGACAAGTTACGGGTGGCAAAAGAATGGCTTCTGCCTCAGTTAACCATAGAACTTAACCCATGGTGTACACCTATGACTCAAAATTTTGTAACACTCATTTATTCCATCACTGAAAAGGAAGAAACATTCCATTAAGCATTACTTACCTCTCCCTTCTTGATGATGAAAAACGTGTCTCCCCTCGCACCCTGGCGTATGATGTACTCTCCCTCATCATAGAATGCCTATTATAAAGTTATATTCAAAGAATGCTTCAGAGCAAATACTCTGCTATAAAATCAAAGGTACCATGAAATGTATTAAATTACAATGATTATGCACCCATTTCAGGGATTTCAATAAGCTTTCCAATAGTTGGCCACCAATTGATGGTGTTTTTTAGACCGCTGTGCCTAGAGAAGGGGCTGAAAGGCAACCCCAATGTCACAGTCTGATTGACTACAGTACTCATTATCTGTTCCATGGTAATTATTGGGTAAAGTAGGTAGACAAACAGTTGGGCATTGTGAACAAAATAAAATAATGAGCCTATCTTGTTTTAAAATTTACATCTGGTAAACAATTGGGAAACTCTTTCTCTTGATTTCTATGTGTGTTAGTTGATTCAGGCTTTCCCCTCATCAAAAGACACTCAATAGAAATCTTCATTTTATAATCTTATAGTTAATTAGATGTAAATGACAAATGACTGAAGATAACCAACTACAGCCATCCCTTTGTCATGCCTAAATGAGATGAGTAAATCACTGATTGAGCAAATGTGAGAACACTTGCCCACACAATAAATAGTTGTTGTTTTAATGCCAGCTCTTTTTGCTTCTCTTGGACAGTCAGTTATCACAGCCTCAACACAAATTATTGATTGAGAGAAGATTTACCAACAAGTTATGCTTAGATTTCAAGGAGAACTAACCCTTCTATCTTAGAGAACAATGTTACCAAACAAGTATTTTTTTTTTCTTTAACAGTAACGTAAAGAAATAATCCAACGATGAGACACTTCATGAACTATGTCTGTGATCATCACATTAACCCTACCTCTTCAATGACATCTGCAACCTTACAGAGCAGGTCTTCTCCATACTTAGCAAGCCATGGGACACTGAAAGGTAAAATGATAGGCCATACAAACATTTAACTCTTTCACTTCCAAAAGTGATTAACATGTAACTTCTCTTGGCAATTAATTATATGTTAATTACCAGGCATGATGTCTGTATGAGTAAGAGTTGTACCCTTGGTCATAAGTGTGGCCTTCTGCCTTCAGGCTGTACTCAAAACCTGAGGCACAATTTCCCTCACAAGGAACTACTTACAATGGTAAATACCTTTTAAAATTTTTTCCACTGGGTTTTTTTTTCCAATTTGCTGTGAATATCTATGGACCATGGTTCATATTGTTAAAAGCTGGACCAGTTATGAGCGCATCATTAGCCAATCAGACTTAAGATTCAGACATGCTGAAATGCTTTAGGAAAAATAACAATAATTGTCTTGCAAACAAGTTATATGATCCTAGATTCTTATCAGCAAGAGGGTGTTACCAAGACATAAGACCAAATTTTCCATAGCAATTAGTAAAGAGAATTACAAACTGGATCTTGGGAGTTCAAAGCTTAAGACTTAAAATAACAGAAGAGTTTAGACAAATAAACTTAAACAAATAATTGTTGTAGTTTGAACTAAATTTAAGTTCAAAATGATCATAAATTTGTTTTCTCCTTTGTTCTAGGTACCATTACATTAACATAGTCCTTAATTGAAGAAAAGAAGTCAAACAAGTTTGAAACCATTTCAATCTGAAATCATTTTCACTACAACATAGACATCAACACTAATCAATTATCATTAAAAGGAAGGTTAGGTTCTGGAAAATCACAACCCTTAAACTTCACCAAAGCGCAGAAAATCTAACATAGACTGAATGTAAGTTTTGATTCTTCATCTCCTAAAATCACCTTTTCAAAAAGTCAATGTGTTCCTTCTGTTTTAACATTCCTGTCTTCATCATTATTGTCTGGAATGTTTGCCTGTCAATGGACCAGACCTTGACATCACTCTCAGCTAAAATGAAGGATAACACATAAACATTACTAATGTTTCCACAAATGAAAATAAGATAAGATAAGAAAAGATAAGAAAAGATAAGATAACTTAATTTACACCCAGTTCTCCATGCCAAAGGTTCATGTTAAAAATGCTCAACAAAAATAAATGTAAGTAATATGTACATAAATTTATAATAGAGGAAATCAGCTAGAATAACCCTAAATGACCCTAAATATTTCTTAGACTACCCTGGTAATATCCATACTTAAACTAATTTACCATGTAAGAGTAAAATATGCCAGTAATGAAATAAGATTATTTACAGTTAAAGCAAAAGAGACAGTAGTCAATGGCCAGTGGTACATAGTAACAGACAACCCACTATCTAAATGCAAGCTTCTGATTTGGTATGATTATACTATCCTGGAGCTTATCACCAACACCTTAAACATATCCCCTTTAATTATGTCTACAGATTTCAGTGTTTTTTGAGATTGGCATTGGTACAAATTATAAATAAATGATCACTGCACCTGAGTTTCAACTGTAAAAAAGTTAATGTCTGCAATAACTAAATGTTTCCCTCCTAATGTGACAATTCCTAAAGTGGGTGTAAACAACTCTGTATCCCAGGGAAATCCAGCCTTAAAACTAATCAGAGTTTTCTTTACTTGGGCAAACTATTTGAATGAAATGAATAGAAAGGCATACATGTACTTGTAAACAAAAAAACTGATATTTCACTGCTTGCAGAAAACAACAATTTTTCAACTTAATTAACCAAAGGAAAAAGCAATAACAAGAAATTTACCTTTCACACTGGCTGTCCTGGGGCACTTGTATAAGATAGCAAGTTCCCCAAACACTTTTCCTGGTCCCATACTACCCTTTTCCTCTCCTTCCTTTAGGACTTTGACTTTACCCTCTGGAAAAAAAACATATTACATCAACATTCATGGCTATAAGTAAATTACCCATTTTTCAAAAGGTTCACCACAGAATTAGAAAGTTTTCCATGAAAGGTTTACAGAAAAATCTTTACAAAGGTGAATACTCTAAATTGATAGACAATGGCTTATATATTTCAGGGCTAAAAATTGGTGGTCGCACAGTCCCCAGTGGCGAGTTAAAAATGACCAGGGCCATCAAAAGTTAAGGTTGGAACACACGACATGTGACTATGCTACAGAATTTCAAAAAGTTGCAATGTAAATTATGCAAAGTACGAAGTTAAAAATAAAACTCAATATGTAATTTAATTGGACTTCCTTTCTCTTCGTTTCTTTGCCTGGACTCTGAGATCATCCATTTTAGCAAATTTTTTAGTTCTGAAGTGGAAATTCCGAGCCATTTTAACAGTGATTTCACGAGCTTGTTCTTTCCTTTTAGTTAATGCTCCATTAAAAGCCACAGGGTGTTTATTCAAGTTTTTCATTTTAAACTAGAGGAAATCAAGGGCTACTTCATTTTGGGATGAGCCACAAAGAATTCAGGGAAACTGGCTCGACTGGCCACCAAGCACTAGAGTTAATTTCTAGCCATAATGTTTCTTAAGAAATATTTAATTATAATGATCATATTTCAAACATGTTAATAAAGACATGAGATATGTACCTTCCAGTACATAAAGGTGTGAGCCTGATTCTCCTTCTTTGATAAGGAATTCACCCTTTCTCCATTTCCTCTCATACATGCATTCAACAACTTCACGGATTTGCGATGGTTCCAACTTTTTGAGGAAATCATTGTCCAAAATGGCATCCTTTATAAGTTCTTTAGATCTATTTTGGTACAGAAAAGTAGCAAGATTAGCTTCAATCTGTGTCAACATAGTCATGTTCACTCTCATAACCCCTTCCCCCTCCCCGCCACCTTGTACCATAAGACCAATGAATTACACAGGAAAGAGACCCTCAACAACGAGGTCTGCTTACAGTCTATATCAAGGGGACAGCAGGTTGTCACAAACTCACTGCAAACCAAAACATGAGTCATCATTTTCCATCTGATTTATCACCTTGTTTGAAATCTAACAAATACCATGTACAGCATGTAGTTCTTCTGTTCAAACCTAAAATATTTCAAATGTGAACTGAGCCAGGCTTTCTTTAAGAAGTATTCTTTGTACTAAAATGCTACCAACTCAAATGAAAGGATAAAATGTTCCTGTTTCAGAGTTTTTATTTAAGGAGGAAGGAGGAAGGAGGAAGGAAAAGGTACTTTTCTACTAAGCATTCAAAATATATTATGGATTATTGGAGGGGATAAAACAGAGTACATAAAAATATAAATAGGATTTGATATGGTACATGTCAAGGGATAAATTTTGGTTTGTTCAATTATTTTTTTTAATTTTCTCAGTCACCTAAATTTATGTGTAACTTCCAAGGATACAAAGTCCAATTATGAAAATTTAAAAATTGTAATTTTAGTTTGATTCTGATTTTTTGCATATGTTTTGTTTCCTAAATAAAATACGCTTCCAAGTGAGAAATTATATGAAATGCAACAAACTACAAAACCATGAAACTAAATGAAAAGTCCTTTGCAGAAAAAGCTAGGAACAATAATAAAATCATTTTAAAAATATTGTCATAATAACCAGGCTAATTTTCCATTTTGTTCTCAGTGTGTAAAGCCAAGGGATGGCAAAACTGAGCTTCACAAAGATATTACCTTAAAATTATAAAAGGGTGACAGGCATGGAAATTGTCTAAAATACTCATGAACCTAAGTCTTTTTTATTTATGACCATAAAATCTCCATGATGAAGGCAGAAATTTCTTCTTTTCATTCTTTCTTTTTGGTTGGTAATTGGATTATTATTAGTTCAAGTGAGCTCCTTGAGATATTTGAACTTTAATTAAACTGATATCATATTGAATGTAAGGACTCAGTGAAGTTTCTGAGTACTATTTTTCCAATAATAAGGAGAGATTTTATGCTTAAAAAGACTGTGTATCTTTTCACATACTGATGCAAATGCCAGTATTTCCTTTCATTGTGGGAATTTAGCAACGCAACTTTGAAATATTTAGATATCACCACTTTTTAAAAATAAACTGCAACTCATAAAATCAGTTCTTTTTACTGCCATTGTGTAATCATGACAAAACATGCCAAAGACAACCTAAAAAGCCACAATTTCCTCAATCAAATGCAAATCTTGAAACTATTTCATTTCATATATATATATGTATGATTATACAGCATATAACATAACAAAATCCAGAAAAGAAGACTCACTTTAGCCAACAAATCACCTTCTCATTGCTCTAAATACTTAAACAAAAGCAGTGTTCAAGATACTACAATTTTGTATGACATCTCAAAGACAAAGACATGTAGTCTCTAAGATTCACCCCATAACATGGGATTTAACAGCGTAAAATTCACACTGTAGAGTAAAACTTTTATGCAATGCTGTACAAATTGATGAAAATGAAACTGAATTCTACCTTAATTGAGAAGCAATTAGAAGTGGAGAATTTCCTTTTTCAACCTAAATCCAAAACAGAGATTATTTTTTTACATATTTAAATCTTAGGTAGTGAAAACATCACCCATAATTTCTTCCAATATGACATGATTAGTAGGAATGTATGCAGATGTAAAGCTTTGTGAGAGTTTCCAAAAAGTCAGATCACTGTTTCACTTAGACAGGAAACTTTTAAAATCTATGAAGCCTAACAATAGGTAAATAGAATTTAAAAGATAACCTATCTTTTTCATTGTTTTGTTCAGTTTTTACATTTTGTATTCTGAGGCTGATCACTATGGCTACACACCAATAAAACAGTAAAGACTCTGAATTTCTTCAATTGCAATACATTTGACCCTTACACTTTCAGGGTAAAATTGACCTCAATATCAATATTGTCACTTTTTTCATATTTTCAATAAAAAGTTGAACTTTTCCTTCTAAGAGTCTGAGTACTTTAAGCACAAGACAGGTGCACTACACAAGCTACTAAAGGCTTGTTTCAACCCAAACAGTGATTGTTTTGATGAGGAGATTACAGCACAAGATTAGGAGCTGCTTTCAAGCATACTCCTTGGTCCTGGTTTTAATTTATTGCTTCCTATGTAAATCAAGAAAAGATGATTCTACAGCAATTTACCATGTCATAACAAAGAAACCCTCACAACCGATGAAATTGTAACTTTACCGCAAAATTAATTCCTTGGTGTATAATATACACAGAAGCTGTAAGAAAGGGCAATTTACATGATGAAATATTTAAATCACGACAGAATGCTTGTATGCTCGTGAGCGACTGATTCAATTTCTTTTAGAAACGGAAAAAAACGTCTTTCGTGAGATGAAACAAACACACTTGCCCTCTAGTATAAGGCATGCGCATAAATGCTATTCTGAAAAAGGGTGTTAATAAAATAGTGAACTTCATATCGTAATCTTTGTCTTTTGTGCGCTACTTGTTATTTAGCAATCTGAAAAAAAACAAAATCCTTGACTCCAAAATGTTTACACTCCAACAGGGAACTAAAGCTTATTTCTATCCTGCATATCTTTACGAAAAGTTACCTCGTTTCTTTCGCACGTTTCCCTCAAGACCTCGTCTTTATTTTGGTGCGTAGCCGATCTCTGTATTCAAAGCCTAGTTAGCTTATATTTAACATGTTTCAACCATTATATGTAAATATCGTTCTGTAAGCAAACCGCTACCAAATAATTCGAGTTTGATAAAAATTCTCGCATGGAGCTTCCGAATGGCGAGACTACAAGTATCAAGGCATCAATAGAAATATACAAAACCAAACAGCGGTTTGTTCGCCATAAAAGCACTTGCCGAAGCAATAAACAATCTTGTGTCGGTACAAATCGATCGATCTAAAATAAGCGGCTAGCCAGAGCCCGGAAATATTCAGTTAACAGGTTGTTTCGTCAGATCAGCTTTTAAAAGAAAAACGAACATCGCTTTAATCCAAAACCTCAAGCTTGACATTCTGATAAAACACGACCCGAACTGAACAACCTTCTTCTGAACGATATCTGGTAAAGCTGGGTATAGCTTTACAAAAATAAAAATCAAACCAGCAATCATTGCTACTTTAATCCGGGCCCAAAATGCTGTAAACTTCAGATCACGGAGAAAGAGATAAATTGAACAGAAGCGTGCTAGGCTCGTGGACGCCCAAACACCAACTGGATCTGTGACCATGTCAATATCAGAGAATGCTCGCTACTCGAAAAGTCATGAAGCACAATTAAGATAAATAAGTATCCTTTTCAGCGCGTTTTTACATGTTAGAATTAAAGTAAACGTAACTTCAAAAATAAATCGGCCTTAAATGTTCGATCGCGGTATAGCGTATATGAAAAAAAAAAAAAAAGGAAAGAAAGACTCCTGTTCGATGTTGCAATTTGCCAAATATTAAAACTCAACCAAGCGTGATTCGATCGACATTGTGTATCTTAAGCTCTCGCCGAATGCGGTTTGTTGTCGATTTGAAGTGTACAATAAAAACAACAAAGAAAAGATCACAGGAAATGCACAAGAAGTTCATGAAAAGAAGCGCAATCGAGACTGAGGAAAATTCATGCAATCAAACGGGTATTATGTGTGCTTGAGCCGAACGACGAAATTAAATTCACGATCGGCCACTTTAACCGAAGGTGTCACTTTTCAAGAACCAAAGAACTACCGATAGCCTACACGCACAAACGGTCTATAATTCAAAGCCGACCATCTGAGATCTAACATCCAGCGAACCTCCAGCAACAACGATCGAAAGGAAGATAGATCGTATTGCTGACTGAGACAATCACCCCTTCTGTGAGGCGTAATTTTCTTCATATTAGTGTCAGAAGTTCAGGCGCACATTGAAAATTCGTTTTTTCCAGCTATCTTGCGTTGGCGTTCCGCGATGGTTTTCAATGACCGCAAATATTGACAACAGGCGGCGGAAAAAAAGTAGCAATCGTCTACAGCCGCACGTATTTTGCGATAAAAGGGTTACCAATAACTTTTCGATGACTTTAAAGATCAGCAAAGCTACGAGCGCGCACAATAATCGACACGCTTACTGACAGAGAAATATTCTAAGCCATCGATCGAGCCCCCGCATATAATAAGGAAACATAAGCACAACAGAATAGAAATCGTCCTTGCCTGGAACTTTTGTTGTGTCTCTTAGGTGGCTGAGAGGCATCGGTGACCGTTTTGTAGCCTTGTGGCTCAGCTGAAATTCCTTGGCGTTGATTTCTAGTACGAGTTGCTACGGCCGGTTGCAGAACCGAACGATATTTGTCTAACTCGCTCTCGAGTCGACGGATCAACTCATTTCTCCTTTTTAATTCCTGCTCCAAGGCCAAGATGCGGCTGTCCTTCATTTTCATTTCGGTGTTCTTCTCTTGGAGGGCCTGCTGCAGCTCTCGCAGACTGCCCATTTTCGCTGTGGTTGCCGCAGTACCCCGCCGAAAACACAAACACCCTGCCTTCTTTTTACTCTCAGCTCGACCGCAATGCATCACTCCGCGCGCTTTATCTAATCGCCAATGGAATACTGGGAATTCATTCACCGATATCCTGAGGGTAGTTCAAAAGAGACACTCGCAAAATTTGTGAAATGAAATTAAAGTTCGCCGGGTAAAGCGCGAATCTAACGAAGAAATCGCAACGCCACCTCTTCCTCCTTATAAATGCGCACTTCGGTTCCGTAAATCATGCGTAAGAGCTTTATCAGGGACGTGGTTATAAAGTAATTTGTATGTTAATAGATGATTGACGTTTGGAACGGATGTTCTGGCCTAATCATCGAGGCAAACCTGCGCACGTTGACTGTTTTGAGCCGAAGCTGCCACTCAGGACAAAACTGACTGAAATGTTAAAGTCTTAATGTGCCAATAAAACAAAGATAAAACTGATTGCTCCAAGTAAATTTCAACTGCATTTATTGTTTGTTTACACTAAGCAGTGCGGACGGGTTCGAGGCGGAGTGATCGCTTTAGTCCAGTCAGCTTCCACTCACTTCATAAACCGAAATTAGACAACATAACCGTCAAATACCATTTACAGCGCTTATCTCATTTACACTTAACTTGAAGAATATTTTAATCCAGACAAATTTTGTGCGTTTTGAGGACTTGACCTTTAATCACACTCTGAACTAAAATCCCACGAAGATATTCTGCTGGTGACAGGTCTCACAAACTTTGCGACGCCAGTAGATATGAAGGATATCAAGCATCGGGCACTATTTTCAGACATCACGGAAAAAAAAAAAATAAAGAACAATAACAAAGAAAAGGTAGGTAGAGAGCTGTCAGTTCAAACCAGCGGCGCCTTGTTTACCGCGCCGAGCACCAACAAAGGATAAAACAATAGTTTTATTGAAGAATAATCTCTTTAGTCCTTTTCTCTGTGCTTACGTACGATTTGGCCCCTTTTTTTTTTTTTACCCTTTTCGCAGTCTACCTTACAAAACTTAAAAGCAACCGGATGTAAACCTATCACTCTTCAAGTCACTTGCCCCGTAGAAAAAAGGTCATCAAGCGGTGATTCTTTTACTTAAATTATGATCGAATTGTCTTTCTTTTTGTTCCTAAAACACACTCATTGGAGTGTTTTCGACACAAAATCTTAAAGCATTAAGACTGTTTACATTTCCTGTTGGAGTCCCTTTATTTTATTGGTTAAATTTGCATATCAGGACCACAAAAGGGTAGAAAAGTGACAGTGCTAGGCTACAAAGAGTTGAAATTACCGCATCATAAGTGGAAGTTTTAACTGCTAATTAACATTCTATTAAATGAATACGACTTTATTCTCGCCAGCAATTTAATTCTTTGTCTGAGATCTGATAACTAAATTTTCCAGAACGACGACGCAATTTTAAGACTGAAATCAACTACATAAATTGGTTTGACAGAATTGTCCATAAAAAAAAAAAACAACAACAACAACAAAAAGATAAAAATGGTAAAGATTTTGAACGATGATTCGTTCAAATATTCATAGCGTGCCGTTCGGCTCAACTTGAATTGAACTTATCAACAATTTCATCACTAAAGGTATTTTCCAACTTAATAAGATAAAAGCAGTAATGATTTGATACCACCTGCCTAACACAGTTTATATGAGTTCGAACCAAGCCGTTTTGTTATTTCTTTCTGGCATAGTTAGTAGAGCCTCTACTAACTATGTTTCTGGTGACAACTTCAGCGCCGGGTATTCGGCACCGATATTCGTTAAATTGCAAAAAAATTCTGTCACATTTGCATTTAGTTGAACGAGGAATGACTGAGGAACAAAGAATTGTCGGCTTTGTTAAAGCATTCACCATCTTTCGGATATTATAGGTTGGGTTAATGCGGAAAAATGTTAAACACTGCGAGGAGGACAGAGCTGTTGAGTGAATGAACTTTCCGTGTTATACAGCTGTGGCCAGTCAGAATTGATAACGAACCGTGCGGGGTTCAACATCTACTTTTGATATAAAACAAAAATGTATATTTTTTTCTTTTTTTACAATTTTTTTTAGAGAGCTAACAAAGATCCTTCTTCGAGGCTTGAAAGTAAATACTCCATCAGAGAAAAATCATCATAAGACGACGGACGACGTGACGGATCATCATAAACAAGGGGCAAGATGTTTCCCCACCCCTCCCCCCTCTAAAAAACCCCGATTAGCCATTAGTATTGATGTCGATTTTCACTTATGCAGTCAAAATGCGTGGTATGCCATAAGCAACATCCTTAAAATATCTAAATGACAATTGTATTTCTTCTTCATCTGGTATTTATCATCACTTGTTCACATATAAGTTTGGTCTGTTTGGGCAATGCCGTGAGTGTGAACGAGTAAGGAGGTGGAATTTGAAGCTGGCATGATTTCATCGAGGGTATATTGGTACAACAAGCTAATTACTCCAGCCAGGGAAGGCCGCACAATTCTGCCACTGAAATCTGTTTCTTCACCTTAGAGCATCGGGAAATTGATAACAAAGCGTAAAATAGGTGGCCCAAAAATATTCTGATTGAAAGTACATTAATAAAATGAATCGAGCAGAATCTTCTGTCAAAAAGCTATTCAACCTCGCGTTCTGCCTTTTAACGCGAGACATTGGATTATCAAAACCGTTCCATTTACATTTACATAAATAAATATTTTGCAGACAATAAACGTAAGCAAGTGATAGGAAGAGGGAAAAAGTTGACGCGATCTTTTTACCCCTGAGGCGCACACTAGATTTATCCTTTATCATCCAGTCTTTTTTTTTAACATAAAAAAATAGTAACTAAGTACCTACACGTAAATATCAGATTATCATTGAAAAAGCCCCCAGATAGAAAAGAAAAAAAGTTAAAATTTTTCTTCACCCAAACAGTACTGTAAATTATTGGCGATAATCTTTGGCTTGAGAAGATTGCGCGCGTAGGAAACAGGAACGTGTAAAGACAATCGCGGAAGGTCGCGTGTCTCATTCCTCGCTTCCAGTAGTCAAAACAGCGCTACCTGCACCTGCCTAAGGCTAAAAATATCCATTCACGTACAACACAAATTCGCCAAGATGCAGAAAGAAGGAAAAATTTGTTCTTAAAACCACCAGAACGTTGTGGTAACGCCTCTGCCTATTGTTAAGGTATGTTATCCACACGTTTCAAGCAAGTTTTCGGGTGAAAATGTTGACTTGGTATAATTTTTTCTTCCTTCCTGTAAATACCTGGTGTAAAGTGGGCTTTAGGTGACAATAATCCTGCCACAAGTATTTAAGCTGTATATTCCGAGCTACCTCGTTTTAAATCAAGGGATTATGAAATTGGTAAAACAATATCAAATCAATCAAATAGCACTTCTCCTTACACGCACTTAGAACATAATTCCTTCCGAAAACATTGGAACACTGATAATTTTCCATTAGACGAAAAAAAGTCAAAATACATTCTATTGTCAAGTGTAGGAGATAAACTTAATGATAACACCATTCATGAAAATATTTAAAATTTCCGTGCTTAATATTTTGAGCAGGGAATTTTAAGATGTTAACTTATCCAACAAATATGAAATGCCTCCATCCACGAACGTGCCTTGGTCATTGTGGACAAGATCACCTGTATACTTGCGTAACCAAGGTCCTTTACAGGAAATCACCGTTAACCAGGGTTGATCCTTGTTAGAAAAACCCATTTTTACCTCACTCACAAATTTCCCCCCAAAAAAGTGGGTAATTAAACCACAGAAAGGCATATGAGGATATGTTAGAGATCCGTTCAAAATGTTCTAGCGATCGCAATATTCCGACCCTTGGTCTTTTAAATAGGACTTTGCCTAAGTGTTCATGAAAGTTCAAGACATGGATGATATTTCTCATGAAAACAGCCTTTATTACGAGTAATACGAGCATCGCTTGTCATCTCCTAAATTATTGCCTTTGAGCTATTTGAGGGTGGATCGGTGGAGTGGAGAGCTAAGTTTGAGTGTAGCACGTACGAGAGAACATTAACCAAACGCCTACGTGCACGAACTTGACCTTCTCAGAGTCAATGCACGATTTATAACTTAGCATCATTTGTATTCCAGCTTTTAACTACCATTAACAATACCTACCGGCAGTTCCACTCGGATTACACTCTGTCGGTAGACCATCAGCAAATCTTGAGGCGAAGTTTAAAATATTGATAATGATAAAATTTGAGAATTTGCATATTTCTGTAATATCTTATCAAACTTTCGCCCAGAAGGCAGCATTTTGGGGTTTTCAGAACACTCATAAACAAGGTTGTGATTCTTCACTGATAAATTTGTTTTCTGTAAGCATCATGGAAAAATTCTGCTTCTTCGAAAATTCTTCTTCTTTCAGCATTTTAATATTTGCCAGAATAGCCAAAAGGGTTACGTGTGATAGAATAACCGCAGAGTTACTATGAATAAGACGTGACTGAGTGCAAGAAGGGGACTTCATTCGGCCTAAACGCTACAGTTCATCAGTGTGCATGTGGGTCAAGATTATCTAATTGGAAATGTGATTGGAAGTTCATGCAGTATGCAGTTAATAGCCCAGTATCCTTTTCCTCTTTCTCTCGTTGATGGACGCCCCTTTGGAAAACTTTCTGATAACAGCGTTTAGAAGACAATTATTTCTTGTACCTATAAAACTTGAGGTGAGGTTACAATGTCCTTTACATATGGTGATCATGAAAAATCCTCCCTTTATTCCATCCGGCTCAAAGGAATTTTTGTCTTCTTTTTCTTTATTGCGTTCACACTTTCTAATTTTCAAATGAGCCTGCTAAAAATTAATCGAGGGAATTTCAAGGGAAGCGTCCTGTTTTGTATGACTGTTTTGTTTGTTTGTTTGTTTGTTTGTTTAGTTATGCCTTCTTTTTCATTTTACGTAAGACACTTGCTTCCACGTCGTCGAGGTAAAGTAGGGCAAAGTATAAAACATATAACATATTTTTATGTAGCTAGAGGAAACCCACAGGGCGAACCAGTCAACATGGCTGGTTTTAATGATGCGAACGAAGCGTTAAGTTGGTTCAACTCTTTCAAGTCTATCATTGTTATTATTACCATTGTATTATTTTTTCAAAATTATATGAGAAATTAATAAAAATTGCTTTTTGTTTCGAATATGCGGTATTCCTTTGTAATCACGATGTAGCCCCTTCTTTTGTTACCAGACTCCACTCGAAATTGTTTACGCGCCAGTAACTAACTGTCTCGTTACTGTCCAACTAAAACAAATCAACGCAAACCGCTGGGCTGAAAGAGTGACTTGTTCAATACAAATAAGACCAGTGATACTTTTTTCTCTTTTTACTTATTTAGCATAGATTATAGTAAGGATGCTCAAATAGTGGCAGAAATACCATAATTTGACGCCTGCCCCTAATTAAACACCAAAAACCTGATTTCGAGGCCCTGCAAAGCCCTCTCAGGGCTTAGTTTTAACAACTCCAGCGAGCTCCTGGGAACGGTTAATACGCCTCCCTTGATATACATTCGCACGTATTACAAAAAAAAAAGGAGAGGTAAAGAAACTAATAACATGATATTCCGGCTTACATACCTTGGCTTTTTGGGGCAGTGTTTAAGCTGCTTTTGACTGTTGTTGTTCAGGTTCTTTGGTTCAGCGGATACTCCCTGCGCGCGCGCGCGAGGTAGAGATGGAGGCGGCATAACGGACATGAGCTTTTCAACTTTGCTGTCCAGTCTCTCAATCTCGCTCTGGTGCTCTCGTATTGTCATCTCTTTAGACATGACGTCCATACGCAATATTCTAATTTCCTTGTGTAAAATTTCGACTTCCTGTTTCTCCATGTCCTCTCGTTCATTGATCAAGTTTTCGTACTCCTTGATGACATCATCTTTTCTTCTAAGTTCGTTCCGTAAGAACTCGATCTCCTTCTTTTGTATCTCGAGCTGTTTGTTCCGCTCCCTCAGCGCACTTTCTAACAGCTTGAAGGAACTTTTCAGCCATTCCAGGTTCAAGGCTGCTGCTCGTCCTGTTGTTTTAGGTTTGGTTCAGTGAAAAATGAAACAAAATAAACAAAATATACAAAATATGAAAAATGGTTGAAACAGATAAATAAACGAAAGAATATAAAGTGAGCAAAACTGAGGTAAATAACTCAGCGTCTAAATATAGAAGAGATGTTTTATTCATTTCTCCACACAGTACCCGTAGCTTGATTAGAGTTATTTTTATAGATCAAGGTGCTTAGTGTTTTTTCACTAGTGACGTAAATTTACCTACCTCTCAAAAAATGCTTGGGAAAAGAAAAGCTTTTATCTATATAAAATGACCTTTTGAAAGGCCAGTAGAGAAATATACGGTCACCAGTCAGGAGAATTTACTATCAGATCTAGTAGTCGAGTGTCCTGATCGTGCCCATGCCCCTCTCGCTCCTCATATGTTTCTAGTTCTTATCGATGCCCGAAACCTCACGGCCTAAGGCCTTGTTACGAGCGTTTTCAATAATCGTTCCAAAAAATTAATATGCAAAGACAACTACCCGGTCATTTTTCATGTTTGTTTTTTCTTGGTTATAAAAGTGCCAAATAACCTGTTGTACTGAAATAAAAAATTGCATTGTTCAAAATTAGCATATCAGAACGTAATTTAGCCTAAATAGCTGTTTGCAGGTAACTTTAGTTATTATAACGCGGATCAAATCACAATAATATGTAGCTCTCATGTAACTAATTAATAAAAAAGAAAACTTGGATCCGCCCCTGAATAACTAAAACTATAGTTTTCGTCCAGGCCTTGAACATCAAATCTGATAATTAGGACTCCATGAATTACTAATTTTCTCACCAAACTTTCCGCACATTTGTTCTTTCTTTATAAGAGCGTCAACATGCATTTTGCTGTACGGAATCAAGATTCTACCATTTTTCAATGACGTTTCATGACAACAGCCACTCATCCATTCGTTATCATCTTAAACGTATTGATGGCTTTTTCGGTGAAAAATTCAAATTGCATGTAATCAATTTTCGCAGGTGTAACTTTAAAAATATATATCTCACTATAATTTTTTGGGCGAACCTGCACTTGTTTCATGATAAATGAAAAACTTATTTTCGCGTCAGTTCATAAGGTCTCCATGCAAATGGTAAATCTCATTTTGTTTTATTACTTTTAGTGCACAATATCACCTCACCACAAGAACCAATATCACTGGCATGACGCTACATTTGTGCGTCGACATGATCTGGTCTGTTCAGTTTGCTAACGATATACTTACGTTCTCCTTCTCTGTCTCTCTCCTGCTTGGGATTATTCATTGGCGGTGTCTTAGGCCGAGGCGTGTTGTTGTTTGAGTCGCTCCTGAAGAAAGGGGAATTATTTCTAGAATTCCTTGCAACCAGCTTGAACGCTGGCGAACCAATGTGATCCTGCATCTATGATTCGGTCTGAAATAACGAATGAGTGAGTAAGTACGACAGCGTCATTCGGCGGAACTAAATTAACTCACCTTGTGGTCGCTTCACGATTCAACCAATAGGACTGTGGACTTTTTCATTTCCTTTAATCAGAGGTTTAACAGAGTATGACAGTTAACATCTCAAACGTACTGAGAACGCATTATTGGTAGCCTGGTTGTCGAAACGGTAATGATGTGGAAAATGTTTCCCGCATTTGATTGATATTTCTGTCGTTAACTAGGGTCACAGGTGCGTTTATAACGAAACTCATCGCTTCGATTGTTATGATGAAAAAAAGCACACCTCTTTCATCTGTTGCTTTTCTTTTCAAATTAAAAATTTCAGACGGTGAACGAGACAGTTCATTGAAAAGATGACTATTGGAAGTAATGCGTTTAAAACTTGATAGGCACAAGACGGTCGTGTGACGATTTGCACGACTCAACTTGCTTCCAATATAACACCTCCCTCAGACCGCCATTAAAACAGATACACACAACACACACGAGTGGACGGATAGATGAACAACAAATCAATAGGAATAAAGACATAAAGTAATTCAGTAATCGATATACAGCTACAGTCGAGCCTCTAGTAAACGACCTTCCAAAATATCGACTTTTGGTGGTCGCTTACGGGAGGTTAAAAGCAATTGATAATCATCTCTGAAAGTGGTCGCTTTTGAGAGGTAGTCGCTTTCGACGGGTTCCAGCGATAGCGATTTGGCTTGAAAACTTTTGGTATTTTTGAAAAGTGGTCGCTTATGAGAGGTGGTAGCTTTTAATACGAGAGGGGGTGGCAAGGGGAGGTTCGACTGTAGTAGTAAAAACTAAAATGAATCAGTTTTGATCTATGAATAGGATAAGAAAGTGACAAAGTGATCTTTGAAGGTTACGCGGAGTGCCATTGTGCCTGAAAATTACGCTTAAGGCTCGCGATGTTTGTCAAATACATTGACCATTGACGGACAACGGTTTGCATGAGTAAATTAATGCTTCATTTCCGGACTTCTATTTATAGAGTTTTGTCAATACCAATTAGCAATAAACAAAAAACTTTTAACGTTAATTGAAAAAGAAGTTTTCCTAAAGAGTCCCAAAAGCGAAGTCTCACGAAAAGATTGTAAAGCTGTCGTTGCAGTATTTGGTATTGAAAACTTTTTCACTTACGGGAACTCCATTCTGGGACATTGTGACAAACTGATATACAGGAGAGGTCTCAAGCGCAAGTGAATGAATGAACCGTACTGGGATCAATTATTTAGAACTGAAACGCTCTTTCCAAGAGCAATGGAAAAGAGGAAAATGTTAAAAAAACAACCGTTAGCGTGGAAGCAGGGTAAGGTATGTTACCCTCTCATTGAATTCTACAACAGTGTCCCACCAAATCTGGCGCAGAAGCCCAAACTGCTCTCCGAACATTTTGTAACTAAGATCATTTTATAAATTAATTATGCCCTAATCCTCTCTTTTAAGCAATCAAACAAAAATACATACATTTGAGACAAGGTAAAAAGTCCTACTTGAAATATCCGTGATTGCAGGGAAGACAGCGGACAGAGCGTCAGAGGTCCTTGAGAAATGAAAAGTATCGGATGTGCCTTATTGGCGCATGAACTTAAAAAGCGGGTCAAGTACGTTTGATATTCGCCCGCAAAAAAGGAATAATAAAGTTGTCAGCATTCGTGCCAAGTTAAATCTCTCATGTCACGAACTGACTGCAATTTTTTTTTTGACACTGTTTCTCGAACTCAAAAGAAAAGAGGAAACGACAAATTCATGAATGTTTCCTCGATATCAGATCTCCTAAATAGACTTATTTAGGGTCTATGCAAAAAGCAAATAAATACAAGAATTGGAAATTCTTATCTCAAGACTTGCTACATGTGAGCAACGATTGTATGACACAGCAATAATACCGGGCAATCGCCAGCTTGGGAACCGGGGTCGTTTAGATTTTCAATGAAAGGAGTCGATTATTACCCCAATTGTCCTGAAAGGTATTTCTGCTCTTACAAAACAGATTTCAAAGCTGACAGTGTTATTTTGTGTACCATGACTGTCACGGTTTGCGCATCTCACAATAATGTAGCTCAAACTTTGCAAGGTCGTCGTCGTCCGATACTGACCCGTTTTTTTTTCCTCGATCCTTCACCATCTATGTTCTATTTTGGTTCCATAATTCCATTTTGCATTTTGTCTTTTTCAGTTTCCTGGAAAAAAATTTCGTAGCCTCCGTCAAGTTGTCAGGCGACTTCCGCAGCGGTAATATGGCTCAAGATGTGGTGAGTGCTTTTAGCAGCCACTTTTATTAAGTTCAATTACGTTGTATCTGTCGAGAACCCGCCTAAGTATTTGTAGAACTGACAGAGTGCTTTTAGAATAACAAATGTGGTGCTTGAAAGCCCACCTGGTGACCTCATTTATTCCTCCCATGTCAACTCGATTTGCACGTGATATTCATAGAGGCGCCTTCTAAGAACTATGAAAAGACCAACCAACAAAACGAGGAAGTAACGATGTTCTAGTACCATGACTTTAAGCCTTAGAGGCCCTTCTTGACAGATTTTTCTCAAAAGACTTACGAGAGATATGTAAATTAATCCTGGTTTGCAACGTAACCTACGCACTGTGGTTGTAAATCGATGCCGTAGCATTTTGCGAAAATAACATTCTACACACGCGTGATCACGACATATGCATTCCCACAAAATTCTTTCTGAGTTAATTTAATTATCTTCCTTAGCCTTCAGTTAAACCTATTACGGAAGTATGTCTCGTTAACATGACATCTTTGCATAACGCCATTACTCCAGATGATTGAGTTTCGTGTTGACCCCCTGATCGCTAATCATAAAATCATGCAAAATCTTTTCATGCATTTGGAAGAAACATAGCATGGTGCGGGGTCCACTTTTTGAATATCTTGTCTTCTTTCTTGTAAGGAAAATGATACCAGAGAGCGATGAAGTATCGTTGTGTAGAAAAGCATGAGAGGCTGATGAAAGCTAACATGTTTACAAAATTTTTGATGAGATTTTGACATTTAAAACTGATGAAAAGCTTGCATGGGCGTAGATTACACTTAGAAGGTAAATACCTTTCCATAGACTTCTGGAAGGAACTCTTAATTTTACCGACTAAAGCAGCAATGAGGAAAGCACAAATAATCCGCGACCGGCGAAAAAACATGAATCAGTAGTTGCACTTTGCAGTCGTTTCTGTTTCTTTTAAACCAAAACATAAAACAAAAACAACTTAATAAAGGTATACATATGATGCATTTGACAAAAAATATTTTGGAGGCTCCGATCATTGGACTTTGATGAAATCGTTTCAAGCAAATAGGTTGTAATCGATTTGACACCAAATTGTTGCGTTGAGTTACTCTCGCTAAGGGAGGATCCATATGGATCATCTGTGGGACTTGGATATTCCAACCAAGGGTCAGTATGGAGAGCCTTAGTTTTTACGAATGTGACGCACTAATTTTCCGAAGACGTCCGAGTCCAACAGAAGGCGCCTGATTGAGATATTAGGTCGGACCAAAGAGGTCAATGGGTGAAGTAGTAAAGATAACTACTGCTGACTGGATTAAAAGTATCTAACATGCATGTCTAAGTGGATTAACGGCGGAAAGAGAAGGTAGTTTATTAAAGGGCCTTGTGTGGTAACAAGGTAACACATTAAAGAGATTTATGCGTTGTATGAAGATCACTGGATCGTACCAATTGGCTCGAGTTTTTCTTATCTATGAAAGCTTGAGACAAATGATCCGACAAGAGTCTGCTGAAAATCAAAAATTAGTATCATTTCCAGGTGACTTTTAATATCTCTAGAATGAAATTATTCAGTCAATGCCCAAGTTCGGACAGGTTTGACATTATCACCTAAAGTTAATCAATCAATTAGGGAATTCTTCACTCTAAAAACTTCATAAGTTTTGTGGACGTGCGAATGGAGGATAAAGAATCCGGTATGGAAGGAATCACTTGAAAAAAAAAAACTCTTCCTGTCACTTAGATAAGCCCATCGTTCGAATTACTTTTTTGTGTGACGATATGTACCATCTCACATAAGAAATTTCCGAAAGAATGCGACGAGATACCAACTAAAGATAAGGTTCGGGAGCTTAAATAAAAGTCTAATATCGTGGAAGAGAAGGAAGATAAAAATGAACCGAAACCTGGGAATAATCAGATAGTTTAAAGGCATTAAACGAAGGAGCAATGGAAAAGGCTTTCGATTCCACAGTAAGTTGTGAATCATCTGATCGTCGTCGTTCGAAACCTTTAAGCCGGGGCGCACAAATTTAATTTGTCAGTACTTGCATTTTTTTGTGCCAGCAAGCAGCAAGCTGGTGGGTGCAACGGTCAAAATCATCTTCTGCCAAACGCAGGCCTTTGGATGAACCATTTACAGTGGCTTAACTTAAGTCAGCTCAGTTAAAAATAAACAATTAATGTACTATATTGTATTCAGAAAATTAACAGCTCAGTGAGAAGCCTGTAATCCTTCTATAGTTTAATCAACAACGAACTTAGTTGCTTAGAGAGCAATTCCGGCAGCGGGCCAAAGGCACATGGCTAAATCTTGTAAGCTGATAAAGGAACGTTCCCTTGCCACTTCACATACTTGGAGCGCTTTATTTGCAATTTGCCCGCAATAACCGAACAATTACCTAATCCCCTCAAGAATGAGAGCCAGTAGCTTAGTTACGGTATATCCAATTCAAAAGTGAATGACGTTTTGCAGCGATCAAGTGTAAAACACGAATTTCTAATTTCCGTTTTGGTATGTTTTGATGATTTCTGTTTTGGAAAAAAATACAATGCTCTGCCGTTCAAGTATTTGACGTGTTATATAGCGACATTAAATAGGAAACGTTTTGCATGGTGGCCAATAATGGCTACGTAGCTTATACGCTCCATTAGTATGCTTAACCACGTACTGCTATGTATTTTGGCTACGTTTGAATTAACGCAGTTATTAGAAATCCATTTTTCGTCACCGTCGAGGGAGACTTCGATCTCTAGCATGTACGTTCCGATAGTAAAGTTACCCGCAATGAGCCTCGACAGATGTAAAGTTAACGATATGACACAATCAAAAAGTACTGTTACAGAGCCAACAGCTGACCAATAGTCATAGCACTGCGAGACTCACCTCAATAAAGCTCATCGGCATAAGTTTTAGAAGACAGAGGATGCCGCTACTGCTAAATCGAAAATAAAAGGTTCGTGCGATTGCTAGGGCGCTGTTAAGCATACGTCTTGATCTGATCGGAATTCCAGAGAATAAACCAGAACACAAGGGCTACACTCTCACACTGTGTTCATAAACAAACCAGAAGTGGTGTGATGATCCACTTATTGATCTGCTTATCTTATCTTAAACACAGCTGAAGATGAAAGCACAGTAACCATAAACGAGTTCATTCGCGAATCTGTTCAAGGACACCTATTATTGACAGACAAGATGGCAAACGTGACCCGGTGCGACCCTATTATTTGATGTTTTTGCACCTACATTTCACAAAAAGGGGTTGTATATTCCATGAAAACGCTCACTCGACTTTTTCAGTGAAAGGTGACTGATGAGTTTCACTTTTATTCCAATTTTTTTCCTGTCAATTTTCTGGTAGCTCATCGAAAAAAAACGAGACAATCAACCGCACAAGTGGTACTGAGAGAATTAATCCTTCAATTGCGAAAATACAAGTCACAGACTATTTGTATGCACACCTGAAAATCCAACAGACGTGAGTAATTATATCGTTATTCATTACTGTTCGGCTCGATCTCATTTAATTCTCATTATGTGAGTCGATCCATGTGTGTGATTATAAGATGGCAATTCTTTTCAGCTTAAGTTTCCTTGATCGAACGATAAACTTATTTCAACCATTGCTCTTTGTAGGATTAGAGCCACGACTGTTCAAATCCATTCCATAGCTCGGCAAGATCGTGCAAGACCTCTGCCGACAAATCTGTTTTGCATCATTCAGCTGAACATTTTAAGCCTTTAGGATCTCTTGTCACTGAAGTGTCAAGAATGTCAAACGTTGTGATTATGGAAGAAATTTATTAGAGAGAGTGAGGCCAGGGCCACAACACAAAATCAACTGCTGTCTTACACGGAATATATGGAAGCAACCAAACTCCTCCCTCAAAACAAAAATGATAATTGAACCCTTCCCCATAGGGGCTTTTAAGGGCCAATACAAACTAATTGAAAACAAACATTGTAAATAAACATGATGTTAATAAGAATCCCAACTGGCTGGAGACAGACCAGTTGGAGGGCTTGACATCAGATTATAAGTCCAGCGCCCTAACCACTCTGCCACACTGTCTCTGCATTAAGATGACGTTTAAAAAAACAAATCAGAGCAAAATAAAACTCGCCATTTTTTTGCACCGAAGCCGTGTGTGGAGGTGGTCGAAATTTTCCTTTTTTTGTCACAGTTTTATTTATCCACTTTTTTTTTTTTTTTGCGAGATCGTATTCATTCCTGGCGTAAGTAAGGGAGGTGGGGCGCAGCACGGCGGGGAGGTAAGATGTGGTAACAGCATTCAACAGACAACAAGCATGTTATTGAGTGTTTCACTTTGTTAAGTTGAAAACGAGTATGAAGAAGTCCTGCATGTCGAAAAACTACTTGTCTAATTGGTCAATCGATAAAAGCTCCTCTATTCTTCCTAAGACCATAACACTGTCTTGATAAAGCACCAACAACAGCTACAGCGGCACAGGTAGCAGCAGCAATGAAAAGGTCGGTAGAAAGACAGGAACTTAACAAAGAGGTATTAGAGAATATCTCTTCAGTATTCTAGTACTGTGAAGATGGAATAGTTTGGCAGAGTGACAGGGCGGATAATAAATGCAAAGGAGTCAGCACTTGGAATATAAAGGGTAAGATGTTTGTTCACACACAAAGTGTCGGGTCAGTTTCACAATGGGAAAAACGTGTGCCACTGTGCGTTAACCTCAGGAAGGACATCGATTCCAACCTTGTTGCAAACAATAGTCATTTTAATTGCACGAGTTGACGTAGCTGAACTTTACACATGATTTTAAAACATGGTATGGCGTAGAATTTCAAAGTTTGTGGATTGAGTGTAAACGAATAGGATGCTACTATGATTCAATTTAAAGTAATGGCCATTGACTGATATTCTAACATTCCTCCATTGGTTTCCAGTAATTTTCTTTAAATTAATTCAATACACTGTAGATGGAATATATTGCAAATTGAAAAAAAAAATTTCTATTTAACTCAATGGTCGCTCAACAACTCGTGATAACAATTTGTCCATTTGCTGTTGTAATATGTACATTTGGTATCCAGATGTCTGATAAATACATTACAAAAGGTAGCCTTAGTGCGAGTTTCTCATCTGTACCATGTTTGATCCATAGGTAATTTCACTTCAGACAAAATTATTACCTGTAGTTTAGACTTCCCTGACCGCGCTGTGCCAAGAAATTGGTTCTTAGGCAATGGTCTTTAACTTTTGGTGATGTTACCCGCAATACATTATCAATGAAAGTGAAATGTGATCATCGCAGTAAATTTTCCAATTTAAGCAATTGGAAAGAAGAAGCCTGAAAAAAATCAGGACTTCAACGGGATTCGAACCCGTGACCTCCGCGATACCGTCAAGAACGACCTTAAAGCAGACCGTCAGATTGATAACAGTTTTGGAACAATCATAAAAAGCAATCTTACGTGTGTAGTCTGGCGGGCTGTATTAATTTCTGAATTTATTTCATAGCTCATGATTCAAGAAAGAAAAACATTCATTATTTTAGTGCTTGAAAAACGACAGACTAGACGGATTCCAAAAAGTTTTTGTCAGTTCATGGCATCTCACAGTCCACTTCACTGTGGACTAAACGATACGTACACATCTCCGACTGTTTGCCAAGAAATGTTGCTAAGGATGGTTTCCAAGAAGGTTGGCACGCTGGTTGTGGTTATATCATTAGCGGAAAAGCGACGTAAAACAGACTATTCTTTATGCAAATGTATTTAAGGTTTAAATCAACTGAACACCCGCTTAGAGATGGTGCTAAAAGATGCTTAGGGCAAAACCTGTCAATTCGAAGTTCTAGCTTTTCTGCCCTCTTGAGACCAGTCATCATCTCACAACAAATACATACTATAGACAGGTGTAAGATGGGATTTTCAGAGGTCCTCGCAGCTCTTCAGAAAAGGAAAAAGAAACGAAATAACAGTCAATCGTGACTGATTTTTGTAAGGTTGCGATTCAAATGGCTTTGTGATGAATGAATTTACAAATAATTTGTGCTTCCATTCGTTGTTCAGCTGTGACACTTACTGTACAGTAGTGCCCTTTCACGATTTGAGCTAAGCGTTTGAAATTTGGTTTATTGTATGGTGAGGTAGAAAAGTCTTTTCATGGCTGAAGTTGAGTGAAAGTCTGCTCAAGAAAGTAAGAAAATATTTGAACGATGTTGTTGAGCGACCATTTTAATTGCGATTTCTAATTAGGAAAGGGATTAGTATTTACATATTGTTACATTCAAGCACGACATTACCTTTAAAAAATTATTTATGAGAATTTTAGCACCTTGATGCAGGGTTGGTACAGGTTTGGCTTGATTTACGAGCGGATTAACTCAGCGCGAACAGTCATAGCCTTCATGGGTGCGGTGTAAACTAAACTGACTGTCATCTCTTTAGCGAGTCACTGAGGAAAATGGTGTCATGTTGTTTGGAGATGTTTTTGACGCGTGTTTACCCTTTCGCTTTTGTTGATCATTAACATAAAATCAACTTCTTTTACTTCTGTAGAAACAATATGTAGTCCAGAAGCATAGATGATGATCATATCTTTTTTCTAGACACGCCGTTCTCAAAGATAAGGCGGAAGAGGAGAAACGTTTATGTAGCGCTTTGTGAATCTATCAAGACTATTTGAATGACTAGAAGATGATGTGTTCTCTTTCTGAGTTCTTCACTCATTTTCTATCCCACTGCTCTCTCCGCGGGCAGACAGTGAAGAGAGAAAAAATAAGACATTTTTTCGGATCAAGGTAAGGAGACAGTTCTTCTTTACAATATGGCCGGCTATTTTAGCTCCACCGACTGGAAGAAGTTACACACGTTAGCTTTGGTAAGTTGAGTGAAGGTCATTAGCCACGCACCGCCTTCTAGTTGCCGTTGGCTTTTCAAAACCAAAGAAAGAGATAGATCTTAGTATATGATAAATGCCTTTTGGACAACTGCTGATTTTTCATCTTTATCCTCTAAGTTATAACAATTTGAAAAATCTCTCTTGGTTTCATTATAATCCCTGCAAATAATACTGACCACTTTTAGCCTCACATTACGTCTATTTTCTTGACTAAACGGTGTCCGCAATTAAGGTTTGACACCGCACTTTATAGGAGCCTTAAATAATACTATCAGCACAAGAACATGTTACCTGTGATCATATTGTTTCTTTACCGAATGGGATGTTCACTTCCGTGTAGTAGTACTATTACACCGAAATTATATGAAATCATTCCACACAGTTTTACTAGTAACAGAGGCTAATAAGTTATCACGAAGAAAAGAAGCCGCTGTAGCCCCAAGGATGCGAATTACCATAATCTGCCATACCTCACGCCCCTCTCTTCCATAAAGAGGTTATCAGAGCATCTTTAAACAGCAAAACACTCAGGTTAAGTCACGTTTTTGTAAACAAGTGCTTAAACAATGTAAAGAATCAAACCTGACACTAAGTCATGGAAGTGGTATCTTGGGAGACAAGCCATTAGCAGTCGCTACAAATAGATCCCGAGTTTCTTTTTGTTTCGCAGCAATTAGCTAAAGGAAAATAATTGTAGCGGCACTTTCCGCTCATGAATAATCTAAAATCGGTATTCTGTTTTTCTCATGACAATTATTTCATTAAGAAAACAAAATACGCCATTGGTATTGTTTGATTGACAGACTGCACAATTCAGCGGCCTCTTACTGACCCTGTTTGAATTATTTTATCATTTTGTAAATTTTATCGAAACGGACAGAAAATTGATTTTTAATCGAAACGGACAGAAAATTGATTTTTCTGTAGAGGTGATACTTTATTTAGATTGTGAGAGAACTCGCTTCTTTAAACACAGCTGGGGGTTAAACTAAAAAAACGCTAATATCAACTGCTTCTTGCTATTACTTCTATTTTTGATCGGGGTCGCTTTCAAGTTTTCAGTCGATCATTTCGTTTTCACCGCATGCCCTTAGGGCTTGTTTTAATAGAATAACATTCTATCGATTGTTATTATTACTTGTTACCAAATCTTGTTTTGATAGAATAACGAAGGGAAATAATAAAATAACCTGCTCAAAGATCGGTTTTGTTTGATCTTTCTGCTTAGATTTTTCTCAGTTCGCGACTAGTTGGAGAGAAAATTTCAGCTGTTTTATGGCGAGCATATGTCTCCAATATAATTGACGCGGCAGCACTTGAGAATAAATGCGCATTTGACATAAGCTCGTGGTTTGGATGTCTTCTTAAAGTTACAGACCATAAAACGTGGAGAGATTCTTTAAACTGAAGCACAACAAAGAGAGCTTTGCGCTGTGTAAACAGCCTCTGAAACAATGTAAACTCTGCAGTTTACTTTAGTCTGTTCACCAAAGATGTAAGCTTGAAGCCGTATCGCGCGCCGGAAAGAAATTCATATATGATTTAGTTAGTGCCAAGACAAACATGATAATCTTACTAAAACTGTTCAACTTGGTTCCGTCTTATCTAACAAAGCATTAATAAGTTGATTATTGAATCAAAACATTGCTAATAACGGTTGGCTTGGAATCAACGATGGTGAATGTGATGATTTCTTTGCTTCGCAGTCTACGTTGTAATTCTTAATTTACCGTTGCGATCCACTCCACTCCGGCAAATTACTAAACTTGGTTATGGCTCCGACGAAACTCCTCCACAGAATATCAACGCAAGTATATGGTTTGACTGTAATTCAAGTGACCGTAAGGACGGACGCTCAAGAACGGCACGATTCCGAAGTAAACAAGCTCGATAGCCGTTCAGTAAGAGCTCGTTTAAGCTTTTCATTGATCAGTGTCACACAACTGACAAGAATGATAAATTGCAATTCACTTTTCATTTAAAATCCAGCAGACATCGTGACCGCAAAGTTTGTTAAGACAATTGACTGTAAGCCATAAGTCACTTACTGACTAGCGTCGATAGAAACCAAGTAACCCGTTGGATTTGCTTAAAGTATGGCTCAATATATCCCCAAAACCTCAACAAGAATTTAAACTGCCTTAAAAACTCGGCCATGACTCACCTCTGATAAAGAAAGGATTGTCAATCACAGTATTGTAGCGAACGGCTCTCTTCACTGAGATGGTGACTTCTTCCAATGAGACGAAGGCAGCTGTGCCTCGTAGAGGATACTGTTGGTGGTGTTACAAGTTGAAGCGGTGTATTTACGTGTGGTCAAATTAAGCCTCATGAATAAAAAATCACACGAAAGAAAACACTTCAAACTTAGCTGTGGTGTGACTCAATAAAAAAAAATCAAACTTTGATGCGACCACAAGGACAGCAATACATAGCTCTAAACTATAATGAGCTCGAAAGATTCCACAACAACGATACAATACCTCGTCTCTCTAGGAACCATCCTTTGAAAGCACTGGTTCCGTATCCTATTCTTGTTTGTCAGCTTTGCTCGAGGCGTTCTTTCGTTCTTATGTTTCAGTATTCAATGCTTAGGGCTATTTAACAGCCTGGTATGTTGATAGAAACCGAAAATAGCAGAGCATACCGCAAGTGGAAACAATCTGACACTGACCGCCACAAGACTTGGAAGTGACACGTTTTTTGTGGTGTTTGACAACTGACAAGCGCTCTCCGCTTCACTGCTCAGATGTTTGTATAATAATTTATTTAATTTCTCTTAAAAACAGAAAGGTTTTCATTATGCTATTGTTAGAGGGTGCTGACCCGCCGTCAAAACACTGAACGAGTGATTGGTAACCAAAGCTGGCCTGTGAAGTCTTGTTCCCGAGTATTCCAAGACATTAGACCGCCGGCGTTCGCAGTCAATTATTATCTCAATTGGATATCTTTACAATGAACCGACCCACCGCGCGTTTTACATTTTAGGAATTTTTATGAAGTCTATAATTATAGAGCCCTGAGAGTCTTTTCTTCGAAGAGTCGCAGAATGCGTCTCTTACCACGAAGGGGCGGATTTTGACAGAGACGCTCTCTGTTTTTCTTGCAATTTGTGCATCAGTTGTAGTGTTTTCTTTTTCACTTTTTTAAAACTTAGTCTGTTTATTCTACAGAAGATATACATGTTAACCGTGGAATGTGAAACAAAGCTGTTCGTAAATCCTTTGATTACAGTTCTTTTGTTGAAGTAATCGTTATACCGTGATTGGCCTTACATGTGCACGAAACTTGTGTCCAGTACAGCTCTGCCCGTATTTTCGTGACCTTCTCTGCATTCATGTTGACAGGCGTTGAAGTTTTCAGTCAAGAGAGCTCATCACCTTGAAAAGACCCTCCATTCTGCTGCTCTGTGATTGCACCAATTAGCCACAAGGCAAAACCTGACTCAATTCCCTTAGCTTTCTTTTCTGAAACAATGTAATATATTTGAGAACGTAACAATATTTCCAAGAACACCACAGGTACGTGCCATGCTAAGTTTATCATCGTGATGTGCGATTATTTTAAAAACAATTTGTTTCAGCCTGCACGTTTTCACCTTTTTAAAACTTATGCGTCACAAGCTTTAAAACACAAAAGTGACAAACAACCCAACAATCATTTAGTCAAGTCTGAAACATATCGATTGGTCACCTATATATTACTGTGTTCATTCTGATGTTATAGACAAATTGAAGTAATAGCTACAAATTTTTCGTCTCTTCCCCCCCGCTGCTCATAGCTTCCCCGCTTCTGTTTGTTTTTGGTATTTCTTCGCCGTAACACCTCTTCCTCTCCAATGTTTCTTTACTATTTCTCATACTGTAGCCTGACCAATCGGTTCTGTATCTCTGGAACGTACTGAAATTCGGCTTTACCTGGCGAATTTTGAGCTATACCCAAATTCAAGCAGCAAATCGCTCAGTCTGCGGGCTTATGTTCTCTTTGGGTGCCGCGATAAAGGAGTGTTGATAAGAAACCCAATTACTGCTTTGTATAATGTAAGAACGTGCAGGATTTCGATTGGGATTCAAACTACAAACTAAAAAAATCAAAAGTCATTCTCTGCCGATTTTGGACAAATCACAATGTGAAGTGAAACAAGCCCAAAGCAGACCAGAGCCCAGTTGTTCAAAGGCCGATTAGCCCGAACCCAGGGTTAAATTTTAATTCAGGTTTCTTTATTTCTTTGTCCAAAAGTCTTTTAGGGAAAATTTTCACTATTATTTTTAGAACATCCAATGATCAAATCGCAAGCAAAACGATTTGAACTGAATTTTCTCTTAAAGCTTTCAGACCTGAAATCAAATTTTACACTAACCCTGGATTACCTTAACCCAGCTTTGAACAACCCGGGCCAGGACTCCACTGAAAATTGCCCTACAAATGGTAGTAGCCACTCATTCAAGTCTGGGGAGGGAGGAGGCCCTTCTCCGTAAATTAACGTACTCTTAGAACGAATATACTATTTACTGGGATACCTGTGGTAGCCCAGTCATAAAATGCCTTTGTTTTTACTGGGATACCTGTGGTAGCCCAGTCATAAAATGCCTTTGTTTTTTGTCGTCTTTTTTTACTGGGATACCTGTGGTAGCCCAGTCATAAAATGCCTTTGTTTTTTTGTCTTTTTTACTGGGATACCTGTGGTAGCCCAGTCATAAAATGCCTTTGTTTTTTTGTCGTCTTTTTTTTTTTTTTTTTTTTTTTTCCTCCGCCACAAAATGGAAAAATTGCACAATAGTACCCAGAGGTCATTGGGCCCTCAACACCATGACAACTAACTGTGATCCAATGAGGTGTTCACATACTGATCACGCGTGTTATCCCTCAACACCATGACAACTAACTGTGATCCAATGAGGTGTTCACATGCTGATCACGCATGTTAGCTTGATGATGATTGACGTTGTCATGCACAGACAGGGCCGGGTCACATGACAAACACGAGATTTTGCTTATAAAACTCTTTGGTCAGTTGTTTTGTATTTCAACGTATTTGGATTGCGATTTCCTGGAGCATTATAGCGCAAACGCGCAAAATACTTACAGACGCATATACAAGTCGTATTAATCGCGGCTAATCCACACTGAAAGATGTTATTGAGCGGTAATTTTGGAACGGATTGAGTCGCGAACGCTTGAAAGCCATTAAAGCCTTGAATGCCTTGTATGCTAAGTATGCCAATGTCTTAGTTGAAAAACGTTCACTTGTTGTAAAAAGCAAAATCTGAAATCTGAAACCAAACTGCATATACTCTATGCAATCTATTGAACAACGCTACTACCGTGAGACTGAAGAACATAATTATTTGGGATGCAAACTGCTTGTGAAGAAAGACGACATGTTGGATTCACTTGATGGCAAGGAACGTAGCTACGATAACAGTACGAATGGTATTAATTTCACGATCAGAAAGGTGAATCTTATGTTCGTTTTCATTGAAGTTGTATGGATATTCTTTTTTAATAAATACGTGATCCAAAACCCCGTGTTTTTTTGTGTATAATGTTTTTATGTTCAATATTGTTTACGCAATTGTCTTGTCACAAGCGGCCTAAGCTCACGTCTCGAGAAAAAGCCAACGATTAATTCATGAACGCGTCACGCGTTGTGTGACTCGGTGTTAAGTTACGAGAGGAACTGCACGTACAGGGAACGAAGTACGGTCGATTTACAATGATACATATTTCGAAATATGAACATTTTTCTCGTAAAATCAATAAAACTTACTCATACCCTGTGTATCCGTTGTATTTTCTGGCGATTTCTGCCGTTTTAAGCTTGCCTTACCATCACTGTTGTTCACATCATCTACTTTTATTACGTTGATAAAATCTGTACAGACATCACACCAACCAACTCGCGCGCAAAGTAAGAAAACTGTATTAAAGGCTTGAAATAATACTGCGATCGATTTTCATCAAGAAATGGGCCAGGAATATTCCACAATAGTGCAAATAATCGTGAAGGCGGATTGCAGAAAAGCGATTGCGTGACGCTCGGTAAGCTGTAAGATGGCATGTTATTACGTACCAGACGTAAAAACTCTTCAGATTCTTAGTCTGCATTTTGTACCCACTCTGCAGTCTGCAGTCTATATTTTGTATCCGGTCTGCTGTCTGCATTTTGTACTAACAGGTATCCGTGGCACCAATACAGTTTATTTTTGGTTACATTTATTGCAAAACACACATAATCTACCACAAAATACCTGTGAGTGAGGTAATTTGACATTTTCGTTCTTTCCCACATAAATATTCTTCTCTCCTTTTGTAAGAATGCAGACATCACTCACAATGTTTCAAGTAATCCACCCACCCTAAAAAAAAGGAACTCTTGCACGCATAGCATGCCTATGTTTTGAAATAGGTGTATGCCCTTGGCCAGACTTGAGCGCACTAGTTCAGTATACTAATCCGACACCCGTAGTATCACTACGCTTGATTCCAAGGATCCAGTACCATCCAGGTATCCCAGTTACCCTGCTCACAGGGTCTAGTTACTGGGATACCTGTGGTAGCCCAGTCATAAAATGCCTTTGTTTTTTTGTCTTTTTACTGGGATACCTGTGGTAGCCCAGTCATAAAATGCCTTTGTTTTTTTGTCGTTTTTTTTTTTTTTTCCTCCGCCACAAAATGGAAAAATTGCGCAATAGTACCCAGAGGTCATTGGGCCCTCAACACCATGACAACTAACCGTGATCCAATGAGGTGTTCACATGCTGATCACGCATGTTATCTTGATGATGATTGACGTTGTCATGCACGGACAGGGCCGGGTCACATGACGAGCACGAGATTTTTGCCCATAAAACTATTTTGTCAGTCGTTTTGTATTTCAACGTGTTTGGATTACGATCATCTGGAGCAATATGGCGCAAACGCTCAAAATACTTATAGACGCATACACAAGTCGTATTGTTCGCGGCCAATCCACACAAAAAGAAGTTATTGAACAGTAATTTTGGAACGGACTGAATCGCGAACGCTTGAAAGCCATGAAAGCATTGAATGCCTTGTATGTCTTGTATGCTAAGTATGCCAATGTCTTAGTTGAAAACGTTAACTCGTCGTAAAAAGCAAAATCTGAAATCTGAAACCAAACTGCATATACTCTATGCAATCTATTGAACAACACTACGACCGTGAGACTGAAAAACAAAATTCAAATGGGTGCAAACTGCTTGTGAAGAAAGACGCCATGTTGGATTCACTTGATGCTAGGGAACGTAGCTACGGTAACAGTGCGAATGGTATTAATTTCACGATCAGAAAGGTGAATCTTATGTTTGTTTTCATTGTAGTTGTATGGATATTCTTTTTTAATAAATACATGATCCAAAATCCCGTGTTTTTTGTGTATAATGTTATTATGTTAAGTATTGTTTACGCAATTGTCTTGTCACAGGCGACCCAAGGTCACGTCTCGAGAAAGAGCCAACGATTAATTCACGAACGCGTCACGCGTTGTGTGACTCAGGAATAGTTATGCTAGGAACCGTTGAAAATTTGAACACGTTATAAGGAATAGTATAAGGAACGAAATATGGTCGATTTACAACGATAAATTTAATTTTATTTTCTGCGTATCCGTTGTAGTTTCTGGCGATTGTTGCCGTTTTAAGCTTGCTTTACCATCACTATTATTCACGTCATCTACTTTTATTACATTGGTAAAATCTGTACAGACATCACACCAACCAACTATGTTGAAGGCTTGAAATTATATTACGATCGATTTTCGTCAAGAAATGGGCCAGGAATTTTCCACAATAGTGCAAATAATCGTGAAGGCTGATCGCGGAAAAGCGATTGCGTGACGCTCGGTAAGCTGTAAGATGACATGTTATTATATATATACCAGACGTAAAAACTCTTCAGATTTTCAGTCTGCATTTTGTATCCACTCTGCAGTCTATATTTTGTATCTGGTCTGCAGTCTGCTGTCTACATTTTGTACTAACAGGTATCCGTGACACCAATAAAGATTATTTTTGGTTACATTTATTCGCACACACATAATCTGCCACAAAATACCTGTGTGTGAGGTAATTCGACATTTTCATTCTTTCCTGCGTTAATAATCTTCTTTCCTTTTGTAACAATGTTGACCACTTACAATGTTTCAAGTAATCCACCCACCCTACAAAAAACAACTCTTGCATGCATAGCATGCCTATGTTTTGAGACAGGTGTATGCCCTTGGCCAGACTTGAGCTCACTATTTCAGTATACTAGTCCGACACGCGTAGTATCACTACACTTGATTCCAAGGATCCAGTACCATCCAGGTATCCCAGTTACCCTGCTCACAGGGTCTAGTTACTGGGATACCTGTGGTAGCCCAGTCATAAAATGCCTTTGTTTTTTTGTCGTCTTTTTTTTTTTTTTCCTCCGCCACAAAATGGAAAAATTGCGCAATAGTACCCAGAGGTCATTGGGCCCTCAACAGCATGACAACTAACTGTGATCCAATAAGGTGTTCACATGCTGATCACGCGTGTTATCCCTCAACAGCATGACAACTGCGATCCAATGAGGTGTTCACATGCTGATCACGCGTGTTATCTTGATGATGATTGACGTTGTCATGCACAGACAGGGCCGGGTAACATGATGAATCACGAGATTTTGCTTATAAAACTCTTTGGTCAGTTGTTTTGTATTTCAACGTATTTGGATTGCAATCTCCTGGAGCATTATGGCGTAAACGCGCAAAATACTTACAGACGCATATACAAGTCGTATTAATCGCGGCTAATCCACACTGAAAGATGTTTTTGAGCAGTAATTTTGGAACGGATTGAGTCGCGAACGCTTGAAAGCCATGAAAGCCTTGAATGCCTTGTATGCTAAGTATGCCAATGTCTTAGTTGAAAAACGTTCACTTGTTGTAAAAAGCAAAATCTGAAATCTGAAACAAAACTGCATATACTCTATGCAATCTATTGAACAACACTACTACCGTGAGACTGAAGAACAAAAATATAATGGATGCAAACTGCTGGTGAAGAAAGACGACATGTTGGATTCACTTGATGGCAAGGAACGTAGCTACGATAACAGTACGAATGGTATTAATTTCACGATCAGAAAGGTGAATCTTATGTTTGTTTTCATTGTAGTTGTATGGATATTCTTTTTTAATAAACACTTGATCCAAAACCTTGTGTTTTTTTGTGTAAAATGTTGTTATGTTAAATATTGTTTACGCAATTGTCTTGTCACAGGCGGCCCAAGCTCACGTCTCGAGAAAAAGCCAACGTTTAATTCATGAACGTGTCACGCGTTGTGTGACTCGGTGTTAAGTTACGAGAGGAACTGCACGTTATAAGGAATAGTACAGGGAACGAAGTATGGTCGATTTACAACGATACATATTTCAAAATATGAACATTTTTCTTGTAAAATCAATAAAACTTACTCATACCCTGTGTATCCGTTGTATTTTCTGGCGATTTCTGCCGTTTTAAGCTTGCTTTACCATCACTGTTATTCACGTCATCTACTTTTATTACGTTGGTAAAATCTTTACAGACATCACACCAACCAACTCGCGCGCAAAGTAAGAAGACTATGTTGAAGGCTTGAAATAATATTGCGATCGATTTTCATCAAGAAATGGGCCAGGAATATTCCACAATAGTGCAAATAATCGTGAAGGCGGATCGCAGAAAAGCGATTGCGTGACGCTCGGTAAGCTGTAAGATGACATGTTATTATATACCAGACGTAAAAACTCTTCAGATTCTTAGTCTGCATTTTGTACCCACTCTGTAGTCTGCAGTCTATATTTGTATCCGGTCTGCAGTCTGCTGTCTGCATTTTGTACTAACAGGTATCCGTGGCACCAATACAGTTTATAACACATAATCTACCACAAAATACCTGTGAGTGAGGTAATTCGATATTTTTGTTCTTTCCCACATTAATATTCTTCTCTCCTTTTGTAAGAATGTAGACATCACTCACAATGTTTCAAGTAATCCACCCAACCTACAAAAAAATAACTCTTGCATGCATAGCATGCCTATGTTTTGAAATAGGTCTATGCCCTTGGCCAGACTTGAGCGCACTATTTCAGTATACTAGTCCTACACCCGTATTATCACTACACTTGATTCCAAGGATCCAGTACCATCCAGGTATCCCAGTTACCCTGCTCACAGGGTCTAGTTTTTTTTTGTTTTTTTCCTCCGCCACAAAATGGAAAAATTGCGCAATAGTACCCAGAGGTCATTGGGCCCTCAACACCATGACAACTAACTGTGATCCAATGAGGTGTTCACATGCTGATCACGCGTGTTATCTAGATGATGATTGACGTTGTCATGCACGGACAGGGCCGGGTCACATGACGAACATGAGATTTTTGCTCATAAAACTATTTTGTCAGTCGTTTTGTATTTCAACGTAATTGGATTACGATCATCTGGAGCATTATGGGGCAAACGCTCAAAATACTTTTAGACGCATACGCAAGTCGTATTGTTCGCGGCTAATCCACACAAAAAGATGTTATTGAGCGGTAATTTTGGATCGGACAGAATCGCGAACGCTTGAAAGCCATGAAAGCATTGAATGCCTTGTATGTCTTGAATGCCAAGTATGCCAATGTCTTAGTTAAAAACGTAAACTCGTTATAAAAAGCAAAATCTGAAATCTGAAACCAAACTGCATATACTCTATGCAATCTATTGAACAACACTACTACCGTGAGACTGAAGAACAAAACTCAAATGGATGCAAACTGCTAGTGAAGAAAGACGTCATGCTGGATTCACTTGATGCCAGGGAACGTAGCTACGATAACAGTGCGAATGGTATTAATTTCACGATCAGAAAGGTGAATCTTATGTTTGTTTTCATTGTAGTTGTATGGATATTCTTTTTTAATAAATACGTGATCCAAAACCCTGTGTTTTTTTGTGTATAATGTTATTATGTTAAATATTGTTTACGCAATTGTTTTGTCACAGGCAGCCCAAGGTCACGTCTCGAGAAAAAGCCAACGATTAATTCATGAACACGTCACGCGTTGTGTGACTCGGTGTTAAGTTACGAGAGGAACTGCACGTTATAAGGAATTGTACAGGGAACAAAATATGGTCGATTTACAACGATAAATATTTCGAAATATGAACATTTTTCTCGTAAAATCAATAAAACTTACTCATACCCTGTGTATCCGTTGTATTTTCTGGCGATTTCTGCCGTTTTAAGCTTGCTTTACCATCACTATTATTCACGTCATCTACTTTTATTACGTTGGTAAAATCTGTACAGACATCACAACAACCAACTTGCGCGCAAAGTAAGAAGACTATATTGAAGGCTTGAAGTAATATTGCGATCGATTTTCATCAAAAAATAGGTCAGAAATATCTCACAATAGTGCAAATAATCGTGAAGGCGGATCGCAGAAAAGCGATTGCGTGACGCTCGGTAAGCTGCAAGATGACATGTTATTATATATTAGACGTAAAAACTCTTCAGAGTCTTAGTCTGCATTTTGTATGCAGTCTGCAGTCTATTTGTATACAAATACAGTTTATTTTTGGTTACATTTATTCGCAAAACACACATTATCTACCACAAAATACCTGTGAGTGAGGTAATTCGACATTTTCGTTCTTTCCCACATTAATAATCTTCTTTGCTTTTGTAAGAATGTAGACATCACTCACAATGTTTCAAGTAATCCAGCCACCCTACAAAAAAGTAACTCTTGCATGCATACCATGCCTATGTTTTGAAATAGGTGTATGCCCTTGGCCAGACTCGAGCGCACTATTTCAGTATACTAGTCCGATACCCGTAGTATCACTACACTTGATTCCAAGGATCCAGTACCATCCAGGTATCCCAGTTACCCTGCTCACAGGGTCTAGTTACTGGGATACCTGTGGTAGCCCAGTCATAAAATGCCTTTGTTTTTTTGTCGTCTTTTTTTTTTTTTTTTTTTTTTTTTTCCTCCGCCACAAATTGGAAAAATTGCGCAATAGTACCCAGAGGTCATTGGGCCCTCAATACCATGACAACTAACTGTGATCCAATGAGGTGTTCACATACTGATCACGCGTGTTATCCCTCAACACCATGACAACTAACTGTGATCCAATGAGGTGTTCACATGCTGATCACGCGTGTCATCTTGATGATGATTGACGTTGTCATGCACAGACAGGGTCGGGTCACATGACAAACACGAGATTTTGCTTATAAAACTCTTTGGTCAGTTGTTTTGTATTTCAACGTATTTGGATTGCGATCTCCTGAAGCATTATAGCGCAAACGCGCAAAATACTTACAGACGCATATACAAGTCGTATTAATCGCGGCTAATCCACACTGAAAGATGTTATTGAGCGGTAATTTTGGAACGGATTGAGTCGCGAACGCTTGAAAGCCATGAAAGCCTTGAATGCCTTGTATGCTAAGTATGCCAATGTCTTAGTTAAAAAACGTTCGCTTGTTGTAAAAAGCAAAATCTGAAATCTGAAACCAAACTGCATATACTCTATGCAATCTATTGAACAACGCTACTACCGTGAGACTGAAGAACATAACTATAGGGGATGCAAACTGCTTGTGAAGAAAGACGACATGTTGGATTCACTTGATGGCAAGGAACGTAGCTACGATAACAGTACGAATGGTATTAATTTCACGATCAGAAAGGTGAATCTTACGTTTGTTTTCATTGTAGTTGTATGGATATTCTTTTTTAATAAATGCGTGATCCAAAACCCTGTGTTTTTTTGTGTATAATGTTGTTATGTTAAATATTGTTTACGCAATTGTCTTGTCACAAGCGGCCCAAGCTCACGTCTCGAGAAAAAGCCAACGATTAATTTATGAACGCGTCACGCGTTGTGTGACACGGTGTTAAGTTACGAGAGGAACTGCACGTTATAAGGAATAGTACAGGGAACGAAGTATGGTCGATTTACAACGATACATATTTCGAAATATGAACATTTTTCTCGTAAAGTCAATAAAAATTACTCATACCCTGTGTATCCGTTGTATTTTCTGGCGATTTCTGCCGTTTTAAGCTTGCTTTACCATCACTGTTGTTCACATCATCTACTTTTATTACGTTGATAAAATCTGTACAGACATCACACCACCCAACTCGCGCGCAAAGTAAGAAGACTATATTGAAGGCTTGAAATAATATTGCGATCGATTTTCATCAAGAAATGGGCCAGGAATATTCCACAATAGTGCAAATAATCGTGAAGGCGGATCGCAGAAGAGCGATTGCGTGACGCTCGGTAAGCTGTAAGATGACATGTTATTATATACCTGACGTAAAAACTCTTCAGATTCTTAGTCTGCATTTTGTACTTACTCTGCAGTCTGCAGTCTATATTTTGCATCCGGTCTGCAGTCTGCTGTCTGCATTTTGTACTAACAGGTATCCGTGACACCAATACAGTTTATTTTTGGTTACATTTATTCGCAAAACACACATAATCTACCACAAAATACCTGTGAGTGAGGTAATTTGACATTTTCGTTCTTTCCCACATTAATATTCTTCTCTCCTTTTGTAAGAATGTAGACATCACTCACAATGTTTCAAGTAATCCACCCACCCTACAAAAAAGGAACTCTTGCACGCATAGCATGCCTATGTTTTGAAATAGGTGTATGCCCTTCGCCAGACTTGAGCTCACTATTTTAGTATACTAGTCCGACACCCGTAGTATCACTACACTTGATTCCAAGGATTCAGTAACATCCAGGTATCCCAGTTACCCTGCTCACAGGGTCTAGTTACTGGGATACCTGTGGTAGCCCAGTCATAAAATGCCTTTGTTACTGGGATACCTGTGGTAGCCCAGTCATAAAATGCCTTTGTTTTTTTGTCTTTTTTTTTTTTGTTTTTTTCCTCCGCCACAAAATGGAAAAATTGCGCAATAGTACCCAGAGGTCATTGGGCCCTCAACACCATGACAACTAACTGTGATCCAATGAGGTGTTCACATGCTGATCACGCGTGCTATCTTGATGATGATTGACGTTGTCATGCACGGACAGGGCCGGGTCACATGACGAACACGAGATTTTTGCTCATAAAACTATTTTGTCAGTCGTTTTGTATTTCAACGTAATTGGATTACGATCATCTGGAGCATTATGGGGCAAACACTCAAAATAGTTTTAGACGCATACGCAAGTCGTATTGTTCGCGGCTAATCCACACAAAAAGATGTTATTGAGCGGTAATTTTGGATCGGACAGAATCGCGAACGCTTGAAAGCCATGAAAGCATTGAATGCCTTGTATGTCTTGAATGCCAAGTATGCCAATGTCTTAGTTAAAAACGTAAACTCGTTGTAAAAAGCAAAATCTGAAATCTGAAACCAAACTGCATATACTCTATGCAATCTATTGAACAACACTACTACCGTGAGACTGAAGAACAAAACTCAAATGGATGCAAACTGCTAGTGAAGAAAGACGTCATGCTGGATTCACTTGATGCCAGGGAACGTAGCTACGATAACAGTGCGAATGGTATTAATTTCACGATCAGAAAGGTGAATCTTATGTTTGTTTTCATTGTAGTTGTATGGATATTCTTTTTTAATAAATACGTGATCCAAAACCCTGTGTTTTTTTGTGTATAATGTTATTATGTTAAATATTGTTTACGCAATTGTTTTGTCACAGGCAGCCCAAGGTCACGTCTCGAGAAAAAGCCAACGATTAATTCATGAACACGTCACGCGTTGTGTGACTCGGTGTTAAGTTACGAGAGGAACTGCACGTTATAAGGAATTGTACAGGGAACGAAATATGGTCGATTTACAACCATAAATATTTCGAAATATGAACATTTTTCTCGTAAAATCAATAAAACTTACTCATACCCTGTGTATCCGTTGTATTTTCTGGCGATTTCTGCCGTTTTAAGCTTGCTTTACCATCACTATTATTCACGTCATCTACTTTTATTACGTTGGTAAAATCTGTACAGACATCACAACAACCAACTCGCGCGCAAAGTAAGAAGACTATATTGAAGGCTTGAAGTAATATTGCGATCGATTTTCATCAAGAAATAGGTCAGGAATATCTCACAATAGTGCAAATAATCGTGAAGGCGGATCGCAGAAAAGCGATTGCGTGACGCTCGGTAAGCTGCAAGATGACATGTTATTATATATTAGACGTAAAAACTCTTCAGAGTCTTAGTCTGCATTTTGCATGCAGTCTGCAGTCTATATTTTGTATCCGGTCTGCATTTTGTACTAACAGGTATCCGTGGCACAAATACAGTTTATTTTTGGTTACATTTATTCGCAAAACACACATTATCTACCACAAAATACCTGTGAGTGAGGTAATTCGACATTTTCGTTCTTTCCCACATTAATAATCTTCTTTCCTTTTGTAAGAATGTAGACATCACTCACAATGTTTCAAGTAATCCAGCCACCCTACAAAAAAGTAACTCTTGCATGCATACCATGCCTATGTTTTGAAATAGGTGTATGCCCTTGGCCAGACTCGAGCGCACTATTTCAGTATACTAGTCCGATACCCGTAGTATCACTACACTTGATTCCAAGGATCCAGTACCATCCAGGTATCCCAGTTACCCTGCTCACAGGGTCTAGTTTTTTTGTCTTTTTTTTTTTGTTTTTTTCCTCCGCCACAAAATGGAAAAATTGCGCAATAGTACCCAGAGGTCATTGGGCCCTCAACACCGTGACAACTAACTGTGATCCAATGAGGTGTTCACATGCTGATCACGCGTGTTATCTAGATGATGATTGACGTTGTCATGCACGGACAGGGCTGGGTCACATGACGAACACGAGATTTTTGCTCATAAAACTATTTTGTCAGTCGTTTTGTATTTCAACGTGTTTGGATTACGATCATCTGGAGCATTATGGGGCAAACGCTCAAAATACTTTTAGACGCATACGCAAGTCGTATTGTTCGCGGCTAATCCACACAAAAAGATGTTATTGAGCGGTAATTTTGGATCGGACAGAATCGCGAACGCTTGAAAGCCATGAAAGCATTGAATGCCTTGTATGTCTTGAATGCCAAGTATGCCAATGTCTTAGTTAAAAACGTAAACTCGTTGTAAAAAGCAAAATCTGAAATCTGAAACCAAACTGCATATACTCTATGCAATCTATTGAACAACACTACTACCGTGAGACTGAAGAACAAAACTCAAATGGATGCAAACTGCTAGTGAAGAAAGACGTCATGCTGGATTCACTTGATGCCAGGGAACGTAGCTACGATAACAGTGCGAATGGTATTAATTTCACGATCAGAAAGGTGAATCTTATGTTTGTTTTCATTGTAGTTGTATGGATATTCTTTTTTAATAAATACGTGATCCAAAACCCTGTGTTTTTTTGTGTATAATGTTATTATGTTAAATATTGTTTACGCAATTGTTTTGTCACAGGCAGCCCAAGGTCACGTCTCGAGAAAAAGCCAACGATCAATTCATGAACACGTCACGCGTTGTGTGACTCGGTGTTAAGTTACGAGAGGAACTGCACGTTATAAGGAATTGTACAGGGAACGAAATATGGTCGATTTACAACGATAAATATTTCGAAATATGAACATTTTTCTCGTAAAATCAATAAAACTTACTCATACCCTGTGTATCCGCTGTATTTTCTGGCGATTTCTGCCGTTTTAAGCTTGCTTTACCATCACTATTATTCACGTCATCTACTTTTATTACGTTGGTAAAATCTGTACAGACATCACAACAACCAACTCGCGCGCAAAGTAAGAAAACTATATTGAAGGCTTGAAGCCTATCGTAATATTGCGATCGATTTTCATCAAGAAATAGGTCAGGAATATCTCACAATAGTGCAAATAATCGTGAAGGCGGATCGCAGAAAAGCGATTGCGTGACGCTCGGTAAGCTGCAAGATGACATGTTATTATATATTAGACGTAAAAACTCTTCAGAGTCTTAGTCTGCATTTTGTATGCAGTCTGCAGTCTATATTTTGTATCCGGTCTGCATTTTGTACTAACAGGTATCCGTGGCACAAATACAGTTTATTTTTGGTTACATTTATTCGCAAAACACACATTATCTACCACAAAATACCTGTGAGTGAGGTAATTCGACATTTTCGTTCTTTCCCACATTAATAATCTTCTTTCCTTTTGTAAGAAAGTAGACATCACTCACAATGTTTCAAGTAATCCAGCCACCCTACAAAAAAGTAACTCTTGCATGCATACCATGCCTATGTTTTGAAATAGGTGTATGCCCTTGGCCAGACTCGAGCGCACTATTTCAGTATACTAGTCCGATACCCGTAGTATCACTACACTTGATTCCAAGGATCCAGTACCATCCAGGTATCCCAGTTACCCTGCTCACAGGGTCTAGTTTTTTTTTTTTTTTCCTCCGCCACAAAATGGAAAAATTGCGCAATAGTACCCAGAGGTCATTGGGCCCTCAATACCATGACAACTAACTGTGATCCAATGAGGTGTTCACATACTGATCACGCGTGTTATCCCTCAACTCCATGACAACTAACTGTGATCCAATGAGGTGTTCACATGCTGATCACGCGTGTTATCTTGATGATGATTGACGTTGTCATGCACAGACAGGGCCGGGTCACATGACAAACACGAGATTTTGCTTATAAAACTCTTAGGTCAGTTGTTTTGTATTTCAACGTATTTGGATTGCGATTTCCTGGAGCATTATAGCGCAAACGCGCAAAATACTTACAGACGCATATACAAGTCGTATTAATCGCGGCTAATCCACACTGAAAGATGTTATTGAGCGGTAATTTTGGAACGGATTGAGTCGCGAACGCTTGAAAGCCATGAAAGCCTTGAATGCCTTGTATGCTAAGTATGCCAATGTCTTAGTTGAAAAATGTTCACTTGTTGTAAAAAGCAAAATCTGAAATCTGAAACCGAACTGCATATACTCTATGCAATCTATTGAACAACGCTACTACCGTGAGACTGAAGAACATAGCTATAAGGGATGCAAACTGCTTGTGAAGAAAGACGACATGTTGGATTCACTTGATGGCAAGGAACGTAGCTACGATAACAGTACGAATGGTATTAATTTCACGATCAGAAAGGTGAATCTTACGTTTGTTTTCATTGTAGTTGTATGGATATTCTTTTTTAATAAATACGTGATCCAAAACCCTGTGTTTTTTTGTGTATAATGTTGTTATGTTAAATATTGTTTACGCAATTGTCTTGTCACAAGCGGCCCAAGCTCACGTCTCGAGAAAAAGCCAACGATTAATTTATGAACGCGTCACGCGTTGTGTGACTCGGTGTTAAGTTACGAGAGGAACTGCACGTTATAAGGAATAGTACAGGGAACGAAGTATGGTCGATTTACAACGATACATATTTCGAAATATGAACATTTTTCTCGTAAAATCAATAAAACTTACTCATACCCTGTGTATCCGTTGTATTTTCTGGCGATTTCTGCCGTTTTAAGCTTGCTTTACCATCACTGTTGTTCACATCATCTACTTTTATTACGTTGATAAAATCTGTACAGACATCACACCAACCAACTCGCGCGCAAAGTAATAAGACTATATTGAAGGCTTGAAATAATATTGCGATCGATTTTCATCAAGAATTGGGCCAGGAATATTCCACAATAGTGCAAATAAATAAATAATTGCAGAAAAGCGATTGCGTGACGCTCGGTAAGCTGTAAGATGACATGTTATTATATACCAGACGCAAAAACTCTTCAGATTCTTAGTGTGCATTTTGTACCCACTCTGCAGTCTGCAGTCTATATTTTGTATCTGGTCTGCAGTCTGCTGTCTGCATTTTGTACTAACAGGTATCTGTGGCACCAATACAGTTTATTTTTGGTTACATTTATTCGCAAAACACACATAATCTCCCACAAAATACCTGTGAGTGAGGTAATTCGACATTTTCGTTCTTTCCCACATTAATATTCTTCTCTCTTTTTGTAAGAATGTAGACATCACTCACAATGTTTCAAGTAATCCACCCACCCTACAAAAAAGGAACTCTTGCACGCATAGCATGCCTATGTTTTGAAATAGGTATATGCCCTTGGCCAGACTTGAGCGCACTATTTCAGTATACTAGTCCGACACCCGTAGTATCACTACACTTGATTCCAAGGATCCAGTACCATCCAGGTATCCCAGTTACCCTGCTCACAGGGTCTAGTTTTTTTTTTTTTTTTTTCCTCCGCCACAAAATGGAACTAGACCCTGTGAGCAGGGTAACTGGGATACCTGGATGGTACTGGATCCTTGGAATCAAGTGTAGTGATACTACGGGTGTCGGATTAGTATACTGAAATAGTGAGCTCAAGTCTGGCTAAGGGCATACACCTATTTTAAAACATAGGCATGATATGCATGCAAGAGTTATTTTTTGTAGGGTGGGTGGATTACTTGTGGTCTACATTCTTACAAAAGGAAAGAAGAGTATTAACGTGGAAAAGAACGAAAATGTCGAATTACCTCACACACAGGTATTTTGTGGTAGATTATGTGTGTTGTGCGAATAAATGTAACCAAAAGTAAAATGTATTGGTGCCACAGATACCTGTTAGTACAAAATGCAGACAGCAGACCGGATACAAAATATAGACTGGAGACTGCAGAGTGGGTACCAAATGCAGACTGAGAATCTGAAGAGTTTTTACGTCTGGTAAATAATAACATGTCATCTTACAGCTTACCGAGCGTCACGCAATCGCTTTTCTTCGATCAGCCTTCACGATTATTTGCACTACTGTGGAAAATTCCTGGCCCATTTCTTGATGAAAATCGATCGTAATATAATTTCAAGCCTTCAATATACTCTTCTTATTTTGTGCGCGAGTTGGTTTGTGCGATGTCTGTACAGATTTTATCAACGTAATAAAAGTAGATGATGTGAATAACAGTGATGGTAAAGCAAGCTTAAAACGGCAGAAATCACCAGAAACTACAACGGATACACAGTTCGCGACTCAATCCGGTCCAAAATTACCGCTCAATAACATCTTTTAGTGTGGACTGGCCGCGAACAATACGACTTGTGTATGCGTCTGTAAGTATTTCGAGCGTTTGCGCTATAACGCTTCAGGTGATCGTAATCCAAACACGTTGAAATACGAAACGACCGACAAAAGAAAATCTCGTGCTCGTCATGTGACCCGGATCTGTCCATGCATGACAACGTCAATCATCATAAAGATAACACGTGATCAGCATGTGAACATCTTCACCCTCATTGGATCACAGTTAGTTGTCATGGTGTTGAGGGCCCAATGAACTCTGGGTACTATTGCGCAATTTTTCCATTTTGTGGCGGAGGAAAAAACTAGACCCTGTGAGCAGGGTAACTGGGATACCTGGATGGTACTGGATCCTTGGAATCAAGTGTAGTGATACTACGGGTGTCGGATTAGTATACTGAAATAGTGAGCTCAAGTCTGGCTAAGGGCATACACCTATTTTAAAACATAGGCATGATATGCATGCAAGAGTTATTTTTTGTAGGGTGGGTGGATTACTTGTGGTCTACATTCTTACAAAAGGAAAGAAGAGTATTAACGTGGAAAAGAACGAAAATGTCGAATTACCTCACACACAGGTATTTTGTGGTAGATTATGTGTGTTGTGCGAATAAATGTAACCAAAAGTAAACTGTATTGGTGCCACAGATACCTGTTAGTACAAAATGCAGACAGCAGACCGGATACAAAATATAGACTGGAGACTGCAGAGTGGGTAAAAAATGCAGACTGAGAATCTGAAGAGTTTTTACGTCTGGTAAATAATAACATGTCATCTTACAGCTTACCGAGCGTCACGCAATCGCTTTTCTTCGATCAGCCTTCACGATTATTTGCAATATTGTGGAAAATTCCTGGCCCATTTCTTGATGAAAATCGATCGTAATATAATTTCAAGCCTTCAATATACTCTTCTTATTTTGTGCGCGAGTTGGTTTGTGTGATGTCTGTACAGATTTTACCAACGTAATAAAAGTAGATGATGTGAATAACAGTGATGGTAAAGCAAGCTTAAAACGGCAGAAATCACCAGAAACTACAACGGATACACAGTTCGCGACTCAATCCGGTCCAAAATTACCGCTCAATAACATCTTTTAGTGTGGACTGGCCGCGAAACGATACGACTTGTGTATGCGTCTGTAAGTATTTCGAGCGTTTGCGCTATAACGCTTCAGGTGATCGTAATCCAAACACGTTGAAATACGAAACGACCGACAAAAGAAAATCTCGTGCTCGTCATGTGACCCGGATCTGTCCATGCATGACAACGTCAATCATCATAAAGATAACACGTGATCAGCATGTGAACATCTTCACCCTCATTGGATCACAGTTAGTTGTCATGGTGTTGAGGGCCCAATGACCTCTGGGTACTATTGTGCAATTTTTCCATTTTGTGGCGGAGGAAAAAAAAAAAAGACTAGACCCTGTGAGCAGGGTAACTGGGATACCTGGATGGTACTGGATCCGTGGAATCAAGTGTAGTGATACTACGCGTGTCGGACTAGTATACTGAAATAGTGCGCTCAAGTCTGACCAAGGGCATACACCTATTTCAAAACATGGGCATGCTATGCGTGCAAGAGTTCCTTTTTTGTAGGGTGGGTGGATTACTTGAAACATTGTGAGTGATGTCTACATTCTTACAAAAGGAGAGAAGAATATTCATGTGGGAAAGAACGAAAATGTCGAATTACCTCACTCACAGGTATTTTGTGGGAGATTATGTGTGTTTTGCGAATAAATGTAACCAAAAATAAACTGTATTGGTGCCACGGATACCTGTTAGTAAAAAATGCAGACAGCAGACTGCAGACCGGATACAAAATATAGACTGCAGACTGCAAAGTGGGTACAAAATGCAGACTAAGAATCTGAAGAGTTTTTACGTCTGGTATATTATAACATGTCATCTTACAGCTTACCGAGCGTCACGCAATCGCTTTTCTGCAATCCGCCTTCACGATTATTTGCACTATTGTGGAATATTCCTGGCCCATTTCTTGATGAAAATCGATCGCAATATTATTTCAAGCCTTCAATATAGTCTTCTTACTTTGCGCGCGAGTTGGTTGGTGTGATGTCTGTACAGATTTTATCAACGTAATAAAAGTAGATGATGTGAACAACAGTGATGGTAAAGCAAGCTTAAAACGGCAGAAATCGCCAGAAAATACAACGGATACACAGGGTATGAGTAAGTTTTATTGATTTTATGAGAAAAATGTTCATATTTCGAAATATGTATCGTTGTAAATCGACCATACTTCGTTCCCTATACTATTCCTTATAACGTGCAGTTCCTCTCGTAACTTAACACCGAGTCACACAGCGCGTGACGCGTTAATGAATTAATCGTCTTTTACTCGAGACGTGAGCTTGGGCCACTTGTGACAAGACAATTGCGTAAACAATATTTAACATAACAACATTATACACAAAAAAACACTGGGTTTTGGATCACGTATTTATTAAAAAAGAATATCCATACAACTACAATGAAAACAAACGTAAGATTCACCTTTCTGATCGTGAAATTAATACCATTCGTACTGTTATCGTAGCTACTTTCCTTGCCATCAAGTGAATCCAACATGTCGTCTTTCTTCACAAGCAGTTTGCATCCCATATAGCTATGTTCTTCAGTCTCGCGGTAGTAGCGTTGTTCAATAGATTGCATAGAGTATATGCAGTTTGGTTTCAGATTTCAGATTTTGCTTTTTACAACAAGTGAACGTTTTTCAACTAAGACATTGGCATACTTAGCATACAAGGCATTCAAGGCCATCATGGCTTTCAAGCGTTCGCGACTCAATCCGTTCCAAAATTACCGCTCAATAACATCTTTCAGTGTGGATTAGCCGCGATTAATACGACTTGTATATGCGTCTGTAAGTATTTTGCGCGTTTGCGCCATAATGCTCCAGGAGATCGCAATCCAAATACGTTGAAATGCAAAACAACTGACTAAAGAGTTTCATGAGCAAAATCTCGTGTTCGTCATGTGACCCGGCCCTGTCTGTACATGACAACGTCAATCATCATCAAGATAACATGCGTGATCAGCATGTGAACACCTCATTCGATCACAGTTAGTTGTCATGGTGTCGAGGGATAACACGCGTGATCAGTATGTGAACACCTCATTGGATCACAGTTAGTTGTCATGGTATTGAGGGCCCAATGACCTCTGGGTACTATTGCGCAATTTTTCCATTTTGTGGCGGAGGAAAAAAAAAAAAAAAACGACAAAAAAACAAAGGCATTTTATGACTGGGCTACCACAGGTATCCCAGTAACTAGACCCTGTGAGCAGGGTAACTGGGATACCTGGATGGTACTGGATCCTTGGAATCAAGGGTAGTGATACTACGGGTGTCGGATTAGTATACTGAAATAGTGAGCTCAAGTCTGCCTAAGGGCATACACCTATTTTAAAACATAGGCATGATATGCATGCAAGAGTTATTTTTTGTAGGGTGGGTGGATTACTTGTGGTCTACATTCTTACAAAAGGAAAGAAGAGTATTAACGTGGAAAAGAACGAAAATGTCGAATTACCTCACACACAGGTATTTTGTGGTAGATTATGTGTGTTGTGCGAATAAATGTAACCAAAAGTAAACTGTATTGGTGCCACAGATACCTGTTGGTACAAAATGCAGACAGCAGACCGGATACAAAATATAGACTGGAGACTGCAGAGTGGGTACAAAATGCAGACTGAGAATCTGAAGAGTTTTTACGTCTGGTAAATAATAAGATGTCATCTTACAGCTTACCGAGCGCCACGCAATCGCTTTTCTTCGATCAGCCTTCACGATTATTTGCACTATTGTGGAAAATTCCTGGCCAAAAGAAAATCTCGTGCTCGTCATGTGACCCGGACCTGTCCATGCATGACAACGTCAATCATCATCAAGATAACACGTGATCAGCATGTGAACATCTTCACCCTCATTGGATCACAGTTAGTTGTCATGGTGTTGAGGGCCCAATGAACTCTGGGTACTATTGCGCAATTTTTCCATTTTGTGGCGGAGGAAAAAAAAAAAAAAAACTAGACCCTGTGAGCAGGGTAACTGGGATACCTGGATGGTACTGGATCCTTGGAATCAAGTGTAGTGATACTACGGGTATCGGACTAGTATACTGAAATAGTGCGCTCGAGTCTGGCCAAGGGCATACACCTATTTTAAAACATAGGCATGGTATGCATGCAAGAGTTACTTTTTTGTAGGGTGGCTGGATTACTTGAAACATTGTGAGTGATGTCTACATTCTTACAAAAGGAAAGAAGATTATTAATGTGGGAAAGAACGAAAATGTCGAATTACCTCACTCACAGGTATTTTGTGGTAGATAATGTGTGTTTTGCGAATAAATGTAACCAAAAATAAACTGTATTTGTGCCACGGATACCTGTTAGTACAAAATGCAGACCGGATACAAAATATAGACTGCAGACTGCATACAAAATGCAGACTAAGACTCTGAAGAGTTTTTACGTCTAATATATAATAACATGTCATCTTGCAGCTTACCGAGCGTCACGCAATCGCTTTTCTGCGATCCGCCTTCACGATTATTTGCACTATTGTGAGATATTCCTGACCTATTTCTTGATGAAAATCGATCGCAATATTACTTCAAGCCTTCAATATAGTCTTCTTACTTTGCGCGCGAGTTGGTTGTTGTGATGTCTGTACAGATTTTACCAACGTAATAAAAGTAGATGACGTGAATAATAGTGATGGTAGAGCAAGCTTAAAACGGCAGAAATCGCCAGAAAATACAACGGATACACAGGGTATGAGTAAGTTTTATTGATTTTACGAGAAAAATGTTCATATTTCGAAATATTTATCGTTGTAAATCGACCATATTTCGTTCCCTGTACAATTCCTTATAACGTGCTCGTAACTTAACACCGAGTCACACAACGCGTGACGTGTTCATGAATTAATCGTTGGCTTTTTCTCGAGACGTGACCTTGGGCTGCCTGTGACAAAACAATTGCGTAAACAATATTTAACATAATAACATTATACACAAAAAAACACAGGGTTTTGGATCACGTATTTATTAAAAAAGAATATCCATACAACTACAATGAAAACAAACATAAGATTCACCTTTCTGATCGTGAAATTAATACCATTCGCACTGTTATCGTAGCTACGTTCCCTGGCATCAAGTGAATCCAGCATGACGTCTTTCTTCACTAGCAGTTTGCATCCATTTGAGTTTTGTTCTTCAGTCTCACGGTAGTAGTGTTGTTCAATAGATTGCATAGAGTATATGCAGTTTGGTTTCAGATTTCAGATTTTGCTTTTTACAACGAGTTTACGTTTTTAACTAAGACATTGGCATACTTGGCATTCAAGACATACAAGGCATTCAATGCTTTCATGGCTTTCAAGCGTTCGCGATTCTGTCCGATCCAAAATTACTGCTCAATAACATCTTTTTGTGTGGATCAGCCGTGAACAATACGACTTGCGTATGCGTCTAAAAGTGTTTTGAGCGTTTGCCCCATAATGCTCCAGATGATCGTAATCCAATTACGTTGAAATACAAAACGACTGACAAAATAGTTTTATGAGCAAAAATCTCGTGTTCGTCATGTGACCCGGCCCTGTCCGTGCATGACAACGTCAGTCATCATCTAGATAACACGCGTGATCAGCATGTGAACACCTCATTGGATCACAGTTAGTTGTCATGGTGTTGAGGGCCCAATGACCTCTGGGTACTATTGCGCAATTTTTCCATTTTGTGGCGGAGGAAAAAAACAAAAAAAACTAGACCCTGTGAGCAGGGTAACTGGGATACCTGGATGGTACTGGATCCTTGGAATCAAGCGTAGTGATACTACGGGTGTCGGATTAGTATACTGAAATAGTGCGCTCAAGTCTGGCCAAGGGTATACACCTATTTCAAAACATAGGCATGCTATGCGTGCAAGAATTCCTTTTTTGAAGGGTGGGTGGATTACTTGAAACATTGTGAGTGATGTCTACATTCTTACAAAAGGAGAGAAGAATATTTATGTGGGAAAGAACGAAAATGTCGAATTACCTCACTCACAGGTATTTTGTGGTAGATTATGTGCGTTTTGCAATAAATGTAACCAAAAATAAACTGTATTGGTGCCACGGATACCTGTTAGTACAAAATGCAGACAGCAGACCGGATACAAAATATAGACTGCAGACTGCAGAGTGAGTACAAAATGCAGACTAAGAATCTGAAGAGTTTTTACGTCTGGTATATAATAACATGCCATCTTACAGCTTACCGAGCGTCACGCAATCGCTTTTCTGCAATCCGCCTTCACGATTATTTGCACTATTGTGGAATATTCCTGGCCCATTTCTTGATGAAAATCGATCGCAATATTATTTCAAGCCTTTAATACAGTCTTCTTACTTTGCGCGCGAGTTGGTTGGTGTGATGTCTGTACAGATTTTATCAACGTAATAAAAGTAGATGATATGAACAACAGTGATGGTAAAGCAAGCTTAAAACGGCAGAAATCGCCAGAAAATACAACGGATACACAGGGTATGAGTAAGTTTTATTGATTTTACGAGAAAAATGTTCATATTTCGAAATATGTATCGTTGTAAATCGACCATACTTCGTTCCCTGTACTATTCCTTATAACGTGCAGTTCCTCTCGTAACTTAACACCGAGTCACACAACGCGTGACGCGTTCATGAATTAATCGTTGGCTTTTTCTCGAAACGTGAGCTTGGGCCGCTTGTGACAAGACAATTGCGTAAACAATATTTAACATAACAACATTATACACAAAAAAACACAGGGTTTTGGATCACGTATTTATTAAAAAAGAATATCCATACAACTACAATGAAAACGAACATAAGATTCACCTTTCTGATCGTGAAATTAATACCATTCGTACTGTTATCGTAGCTGCGTTCCTTGCCATCAAGTGAATCCAACATGTCGTCTTTCTTCACAAGCAGTTTGCATCCCATATAGTTATGTTCTTCAGTCTCACGGTAGTAGCGTTGTTCAATAGATTGCATAGAGTATATGCAGTTTGGTTTCAGATTTCAGATTTTGCTTTTTACAACAAGTGAACGTTTTTCAACTAAGACATTGGCATACTTAGCATACAAGGCATTCAAGGCTTTAATGGCTTTCAAGCGTTCGCGACTCAATCCGTTCCAAAATTACCGCTCAATAACATCTTTCAGTGTGGATTAGCCGCGATTAATACGACTTGTATATGCGTCTGTAAGTATTTTGCGCGTTTGCGCTATAATGCTCCAGGAAATCGCAATCCAAATACGTTGAAATACAAAACAACTGACCAAAGAGTTTTATAACCAAAACTCGTGTTCGTCATGTGACCCCGGGCCCTGTCTGTGCATGACAACGTCAATCATCATCAAGATAACACGCGTGATCAGCATGTGAACACCTCATTGGATCACAGTTAGTTGTCATGGTGTTGAGGGATAACACGCGTGATCAGTATGTGAACGCCTCATTGGATCGCAGTTAGTTGTCATGGTGTTGAGGGCCCAATGACCTCTGGGTACTATTGCGCAATTTTTCCATTTTGTGGCGGAGGAAAAAAAAAAAAAAAAAAAAAAACTAGACCCTGTGAGCAGGGTAACTGGGATACCTGGATGGTACTGGATCCTTGGAATCAAGTGTAGTGATACTACGGGTGTCGGACTAGTACACTGAAATAGTGCGCACAAGTCTGGCCAAGGGCATACACCTATTTCAAAACATAGGCATGCTATGCATGCAAGAGTTACTTTTTTGTAGGGTGGGTGGATCACTTGAAACATTGTGAGAGATGTCTACATTCTTACAAAAGGAGAGAAGAATATTAATGTGGGAAAGAACGAAAATGTCGAATTACCTCACTCACAGGTATTTTGTGGTAGATTATGTGTGTTTTGCCAATAAATGTAACCAAAAATAAACTGTATTGGTGCCACGGATACCTGTTAGTACAAAATGCAGACAGCAGACTGCAGACCGGATACAAAATATAGACTGCAGACTGCAGAGTTTGTACAAAATGCAGACTAAGAATCTGAAGAGTTTTTACGTCTGGTATATAATAACATGTCATCTTACAGCTTACCGAGCGTCACGCAATCGCTTTTCTGCAATCCGCCTTCACGATTATTTGCACTATTGTGGAATATTCCTGGCCCATTTCTTGATGAAAATCGATCGCAATATTATTTCAAGCCTTCAATATAGTCTTCTTACTTTGCGCGCGAGTTGGTTGGTGTAATGTCTGTACAGATTTTGTCAACGTGATAAAAGTAGATGATGTGAACAACAGTGATGGTAAAGCAAGCTTAAAACGGCAGAAATCGCCAGAAAATACAACGGATACACAGGGTATGAGTAAGTTTTATTGATTTTACGAGAAAAATGTTCATATTTCGAAATATGTATCGTTGTAAATCGACCATACTTCGTTCCCTGTACTATTCCTTATAACGTGCAGTTCCTCTAGTAACTTAACACCGAGTCACACAACGCGTGACGCGTTCATGAATTGATCGTTGGCTTTTTCTCGAGACGTGAGCTTGGGCCGCTTGTGACAAGACAATTGCGTAAACAATATTTAATATAACAACATTATACACAAAAAAACACAGGGTTTTGGATCACGTATTTATTAAAAAAGAATATCCATACAACTACAATGAAAACAAACATAAGATTCACCTTTCTGATCGTGAAATTAATACCATTCGTACTGTTATCGTAGCTACGTTCCTTGCCATCAAGTGAATCCAACATGTCGTCTTTCTTCACAAGCAGTTTGCATCCCATATAGTTATGTTCTTCAGTCTCACGGTAGTAGCGTTGTTCAATAGATTGCATAGAGTATATGTAGTTTGGTTTCAGATTTCAGATTTTGCTTTTTACAACAAGTGAACGTTTTTCAAGACATTGGCATACTTAGCATACAAGGCATTCAAGGCTTTCATGGCTTTCAAGCGTTCGCGACTCAATCCGTTCCAGATTACCGCTCAATAACATCTTTCAGTGTGGATTAGCCGCGATTAATACGACTTGTATATGCGTCTGTAAGTATTTTGCGCGTTTGCGCTATAATGCTCCAGGAGATCGCAATCCAAATACGTTGAAATACAAAACAACTGACCAAAGAGTTTTATAAGCAAAATCTCGTGTTCGTCATGTGACCCGGCCCTGTCTGTGTATGACAACGTCAATCATCATCAAGATAACACGCGTGATCAGCATGTGAACACCTCATTGGATCACAGTTGAGGGCCCAATGACCTCTGGGTACTATTGCGCAATTATTCCATTTTGTGGCGGAGGGAAAAAAAAAGAAAACTAGACCCTGTGAGCAGGGTAACTGGGATACCTGGATGGTACTGGATCCGTGGAATCAAGTGTAGTGATACTACGCGTGTCGGACTAGTGTACTGAAATAGTGAGCTCAAGTCTGGCCAAGGGCATACACCTGTCTCAAAACATAGGCATGCTATGCATGCAAGAGTTATTTTTTCTAGGGTGGGTGGATTACTTGAAACATTGTAAGTGGTCTACATTCTTACAAAAGGAAAGAAGATTATTAACGCGGGAAAGAATGAAAATGTCGAATTACCTCACACACAGGTATTTTGTGGTAGATTATGTGTGTTGTGCGAATAAATGTAACCAAAAATAAACTGTATTTGTGCCACGGATACCTGTTAGTACAAAATGTAGACAGCAGACTGCAGACCGGATACAAAATATAGACTGCAGAGTGGGTACAAAATGCAGACTGAGAATCTGAAGAGTTTTTACGTCTGATAAATAATAACATGTCATCTTACAGCTTACCGAGCGTCACGCAATCGCTTTTCCGCGATCAGCCTTCACGATTATTTGCACTATTGTGGAAAATTACTAGCCCATTTCTTGATGAAAATCGATCGTAATATAATTTCAAGCCTTCAACATAGTCTTCTTACTTTGCGCGCGAGTTGGTTGGTGTGATGTCTGTACAGATTTTACCAATGTAATAAAAGTAGATGACGTGAATAATAGTGATGGTAAAGCAAGCTTAAAACGGCAACAATCGCCAGAAACTACAACGGATACACAGGTTATGAGTAAGTTTTATTAATTTTTCGAGAAAAATCTTCATATTTCGAAATATTTATCGTTGTAAATCGACCATATTTCGTTCCCTATACTATTCCTTATAACGTGTTCAAATTTTCAACGGTTCCTAGAATAACTTACTCTGAGTCACACAACGCGTGACGCGTTCGTGAATTAATCGTTGGCTCTTTCTCGAAACGTGACCTTGGGTCGCCTGTGACAAGACGATTGCGTAAACAATACTTGACATAATAACATTATACACAACAAACACGGGATTTTGGATCATGTATTTATTAAAAAAGAATATCCATACAACTACAATGAAAACAAACATAAGATTCACCTTTCTGATCGTGAAATTAATACCATTCACACTGTTATCGTAGATACGTTCCCTGGCATCAAGTGAATCTAACATGGCGTCTTTCTTCACTAGCAGTTTGCATCCATTTGAGTTTTGTTCTTCAGTCTCACGGTGGTAGTGTTGTTCAATAGATTGCATAGAGTATATGCAGTTTGGTTTCAGATTTCAGATTTTGCTTTTTACAACGAGTTTACGTTTTCAACTAAGACATTGGCATACTTAGCATACAAGACATACAAGGCATTCAATGCTTTCATGGCTTTCAAGCGTTCGCGATTCTGTCCGATCCAAAATTACCGCTCAATAACATCTTTTTGTGTGGATTGGCCGCGAACAATACGACTTGTGTGTGCGTCTATAAGTATTTTGAGCGTTTGCCCCATAATGCTCCAGATGATCGTAATCTAACTACGTTGAAATACAAAACGACTGACAAAATAGTTTAATGGGCAAAAATCTCGTGTTCGTCATGTGACCCGGCCCTGTCCGTGCATGACAACGTCAATCATCATCAAGATAGCACGCGTGATCAGCATGTGAACACCTCATTGGATCACAGTTAGTTGTCATGGTGCTGAGGTGCTGAGGCCCAATGACCTCTGGGTACTATTGCGCAATTTTTCCATTTTGTGGCGGAGGAAAAAAAAAAAAAAAAAAAAGACAAAAAAACAAAGGCATTTTATGACTGGGCTACCACAGGTATCCCAGTAAAAAGACGACAAAAAAACAAAGGCATTTTATGACTGGGCTACCACAGGTATCCCAGTAAAAAAGACAAAAAAACAAAGGCATTTTATGACTGGGCTACCACAGGTATCCCAGTAAAAAAAAGACAAAAAAACAAAGGCATTTTATGACTGGGCTACCACAGGTATCCCAGTAAAAATTGCGCAATAGTACCCAGTGGTTATTGGGCCCTCAACACCATGACAACTAACTGTGATCCAATGAGGGTGAAGGTGTTCACATGCTGATCACGTGTTATCTTGATGATGATTGACGTTGTCATGCACGGACAGGTCCGGGTCACATGACGAGCACGAGATTTTTGCTTAGAAAACTCTTTTGTCGGTCGTTTTATATTTCACCGTGTTTGGATTATGATCACCTAAAGCATTATAGCGCAAACGCACGAAATACTTACGGACGCATACACAAGTCGTATTGTTCGCGGCCAATCCACACTAAAAGATGTTATTGAGCGGTAATTTTGGACCGGATTGAGTCGCGAACTGTGTATCCGTTGTAGTTTCTGGTGATTTCTGCCGTTTTAAGCTTGCTTTACCATCACTGTTATTCACATCATCTACTTTTATTACGTTGGTAAAATCTGTACAGACATCACACAAACCAACTCTTGCACAAAGTATGAAGACTATATTGAAGGCTTGAAATTATATTACGATCGATTTTCATCAAGAAATGGGCCAGGAATTTTCCACAATAGTGCAAATAATCGTGAGGACTGATCGAGGAAAAGCGATTGCGTGACGCTCGGTAAGCTGTGAGATGACATGTTATTATTTACCAGACGTAAAAACTCTTCAGATTCTCAGTCTGCATTTTGACCCACTCTGCAGTCTGCAGTCTATATTTTGTATCCGATCTGCTGTCTGCATTTTGTACTAATAGGTATCTGTGGCACCAATACAGTTTACTTTTGGTTACATTTATTCGCACAACACACATAATCTACCACAAAATATCTGTGTGAGGTAATTTGACATTTTCGTTCTTTTCCACGTTAATACTCTTCTCTCCTTTTGTAAGAATGTACACCACAAGTAATCCACCCACCCTGCAAAAAATAACTCTTGCATGCATAGCATGCCTATGTTTTGAAATAGGTGTATGCCCTTAGCCAGACTTGAGCTCACTATTTCAGTATACTAATCCGACACCCGTAGTATCACTACACTTGATTCCAAGGATCCAGTACCATCCAGGTATCCCAGTTACCCTGCTCACAGGGTCTAGTTTTTTTTTCCTCCGCCACAAAATGGAAAAATTGCGCAATAGTACCCAGAGGTCATTGGCCCTCAACACCATGACAACTAACTGTGATCTAATGAGGTGTTCACATGCTGATCACGCGTGTCATCCCTCAACACCATGACAACTAACTGTGATCCAATCAAGGTGTTCACATGCTGATCACGCGTGTTATCCCTCAACACCATGACAACTAACTGTGATCCAATGAAGGTGTTCACATGCTGATCACGCGTGCTATCTTGATGATGATTGACGTTGTCATACACGGACAGGGCCGGGTCACATGACGAACACGAGATTTTTGCCCATAAAACTCTTTTGTCAGTCGTTTTGTATTTCAATGTGTTTGGATTACGATCATCTGGAGCATTATGGCGCAAACGCTCAAAATACTTATAGACGCATACACAAGTCGTATTGTTCGCGGTCAATCCACACATAAAGATGTTATTGAGCTGTAATTTTGGAACGGACTGAATCGCGAACGCTTGAAAGCCATGAAAGCATTGAATGCCTTGTATGTCTTGTATGCTAAGTATGCCAATGTCTTAGTTGAAAACGTTAACTCGTTGTAAAAGGCAGAATCTGAAATCTGAAACCAAACTGCATATACTCTATGCAATCTATTGAACAACACTGCTACCGTGAGACTGAAGAACAAAATTCAAATGAATGCAAACTGCTTGTGAAGAAAGAGGCCATGTTGGATTGACTTGATGCCAGGGAACGTAGCTACGATAACAGTGCGAATGGTATTAATTTCACGATCAGAAAGGTGAATCTTATGTTTGTTTTCATTGTAGTTGTATGGATATTCTTTTTTAATAAATACATGATCCAAAATCCTGTGTTTTTTGTGTATAATGTTATTATGTTAAGTATTGTTTACGCAATTGTCTTGTCACAGGCGACCCAAGGTCACATCTCGAGAAAGAGCCAACGATTAATTCACGAACGCGTCACGCGTTGTGTGACTCAGAGTAAGTTATGCTAGGAATCATTGAAAATTTGAACACGTTATTAGGAATAGTATAGGGAACGAAATATGGTCGATTTACAACGATAAATATTTCGAAATATGAAGATTTTTCTCGTAAAATCAATAAAACTTACTCATACCCTGTGAATCCGTTGTAGTTTCTGGCGATTGTTGCCGTTTTAAGCTTGCTTTACCATCACTATTATTCACGTCATCTACTTTTATTACATTGGTAAAATCTGTACAGACATCACACCAACCAACTATGTTGAAGGCTTAAAACTATATTACAGTCGATTTTCATCAAGAAATGGGCCAGGAATTTTCCACAATAGTGCAAATAATCGTGAAGGCTGATCGCAGGAAAAGCGATTGCGTGACGCTCGGTAAGCTGTAAGATGACATGTTATTATATACCAGACGTAAAAACTCTTCAGATTCTCAGTCTGCATTTTGTACCCACTCTGCAGTCTATATTTTGTATCCGGTCTGCAGTCTGCTGTCTACATTTTGTACCAACAGGTATCCGTGGCACCAATACAGTTTATTTTTGGTTACATTTATTCGCACAACACACATAATCTACCACAAAATACCTGTTTGTGAGGTAATTCGACATTTTCATTCTTTCCCGCGTTAATAATCTTCTTTCCTTTTGTAAGAATGTAGACCACTTACAATGTTTCAAGTAATCCACCCACCCTACAAAAAAATAACTCTTGCATGCATAGCATGCCTATGTTTTGAGACAGGTGTATGCCCTTGGCCAGACTTGAGCTCACTATTTCAGTATACTAGTCCGACACGCGTAGTATCACTACACTTGATTCCACGGATCCAGTACCATCCAGGTATCCCAGTTACCCTGCTCACAGGGTCTAGTTTTGTCTTTTTTACTGGGATACCTGTGGTAGCCCAGTCATAAAATGCCTCTGTTTTTTTGTCGTTTTTTTTTTTTTTTCCTCCGCCACAAAATGGAAAAATTGCGCAATAGTACCCAGAGGTCATTGGGCCCTCAACACCATGACAACTGTGATCCAATGAGGTGTTCACATACTGATCTCGCGTGTTATCCCTCGACACCATGACAACTAACTGTGATCGAATGAGGTGTTCACATGCTGATCACGCGTGTTATCTTGATGATGATTGACGTTGTCATGTACAGACAGGGCCGGGTCACATGACGAACACGAGATTTTGCTCATGAAACTCTTTAGTCAGTTGTTTTGCATTTCAACGTATTTGGATTGCGATCTCCTGGAGCATTATAGCGCAAACGCGCAAAATACTTACAGACGCATATACAAGTCGTATTAATCGCGGCTAATCCACACTGAAAGATGTTATTGAGCGGTAATTTTGGAACGGATTGAGTCGCGAACGCTTGAAGGCCATGATGGCCTTGAATGCCTTGTATGCTAAGTATGCCAATGTCTTAGTTGAAAAACGTTCACTTGTTGTAAAAAGCAAAATCTGAAATCTGAAACCAAACTGCATATACTCTATGCAATCTATTGAACAACGCTACTACCGCGAGACTGAAGAACATAACTATATGGGATGCAAACTGCTTGTGAAGAAAGACGACATGTTGGATTCACTTGATGGCAAGGAACGTAGCTACGATAACAGTACGAATGGTATTAATTTCACGATCAGAAAGGTGAATCTTACATTTGTTTTCATTGTAGTTGTATGGATATTCTTTTTTAATAAATACGTGATCCAAAACCCAGTGTTTTTTTGTGTATTATGTTGTTATGTTAAATATTGTTTACGCAATTGTCTTGTCACAGGTGGCCCAAGCTCACGTCTCGAGTAAAAGCCAACGATTAATTCATGAACGCGTCACGCGCTGTGTGACTCGGTGTTAAGTTACGAGAGGAACTGCACGTTATAAGGAATAGTATAGGGAACGAAGTATGGTCGATTTACAACGATACATATTTCGAAATATGAACATTTTTCTCATAAAATCAATAAAACTTACTCATACCCTGTGTATCCGTTGTATTTTCTGGCGATTTCTGCCGTTTTAAGCTTGCTTTACCATCACTGTTGTTCACATCATCTACTTTAATTACGTTGATAAAATCTGTCCAGACATCACACCAACCAACTCGCGCGCAAAGTAAGAAGACTATATTGAAGGCTTGAAATAATATTGCGATCGATTTTCATCAAGAAATGGGCCAGGAATATTCCACAATAGTGCAAATAATCGTGAAGGCGGATTGCAGAAAAGCGATTGCGTGACGCTCGGTAAGCTGTAAGATGACATGTTATTATATACCAGACGTAAAAACTCTTCAGATTCTTAGTCTGCATTTTGTACCCACTTTGCAGTCTGCAGTCTATATTTTGTATCCGGTCTGCAGTCTGCTGTCTGCATTTTTTACTAACAGGTATCCGTGGCACCAATACAGTTTATTTTTGGTTACATTTATTCGCAAAACACACATAATCTCCCACAAAATACCTGTGAGTGAGGTAATTCGACATTTTCGTTCTTTCCCACATGAATATTCTTCTCTCCTTTTGTAAGAATGTAGACATCACTCACAATGTTTCAAGTAATCCACCCACCCTACAAAAAAGGAACTCTTGCACGCATAGCATGCCCATGTTTTGAAATAGGTGTATGCCCTTGGCCAGACTTGAGCGCACTATTTCAGTATAGTAGTCCGACACCCGTAGTATCACTACACTTGATTCCAAGGATCCAGTACCATCCAGGTATCCCAGTTACCCTGCTCACAGGGTCTAGTTTTTTTTTTTTTTCCTCCGCCACAAAATGGAAAAATTGCGCAATAGTACCCAGAGGTCATTGGGCCCTCAACACCATGACAACTAACTGTGATCCAATGAGGTGTTCACATACCGATCACGCGTGTTATCCCTCAACTCCATGACAACTAACTGTGATCCAATGAGGTGTTCACATGCTGATCACGCGTGTTATCTTGATAATGATTGACGTTGTCATGCACAGACAGGGCCGGGTCACATGACGAACACGAGATTTTGCTTATAAAACTCTTTGGTCAGTTATTTTGTATTTCAACCGTATTTGGATTGCGATTTCCTGGAGCATTATAGCGCAAACGCGCAAAATACTTACAGACGCATATACAAGTCGTATTAATCGCGGCTAATCCACACTGAAAGATGTTATTGAGCGGTAATTTTGGAACGGATTGAGTCGCGAACGCTTGAAAGCCATGAAAGCCCTGAATGCCTTGTATGCTAAGTATGCCAATGTCTTAGTTGAAAAACGTTCACTTGTTGTAAAAAGCAAAATCTGAAATCTGAAACCAAACTGCATATACTCTATGCAATCTATTGAACAACGCTACTACCGTGAGACTGAAGAACATAACTATATGGGATGCAAACTGCTTGTGAAGAAAGACGACATGTTGGATTTACTTGATGGCAAGGAACGTAGCTACGATAACAGTACGAATGGTATTAATTTCACGATCAGAAAGGTGAATCTTATGTTTGTTTTCATTGTAGTTGTATGGATATTCTTTTTTAATAAATACGTGATCCAAAACCCTGTGTTTTTTTGTGTATAATGTTGTTATGTTAAATATTGTTTACGCAATTGTCTTGTCACAAGCGGCCCAAGCTCACGTCTCGAGAAAAACCAACGATTAATTCATGAACGCGTCACGCGTTGTGTGACTCGGTGTTAAGTTACGAGAGGAACTGCACGTTATAAGGAATAGTACAGGGAACGAAGTATGGTCGATTTACAACGATACATATTTCGAAATATGAACATTTTTCTCGTAAAATCAATAAAACTTACTCATACCCTGTGTATCCGTTGTATTTTCTGGCGATTTCTGCCGTTTTAAGCTTGCTTTACCATCACTGTTGTTCACATCATCTACTTTTATTACGTTGATAAAATCTGTACAGACATCACACCAACCAACTCGCGCGTAAAGTAAGAAGACTATATTGAAGGCTTGAAATAATATTGCGATCGATCTTCATCAAGAAATGGGCCAGGAATATTCCACAATAGTGCAAATAATCGTGAAGGCGGATTGCAGAAAAGCGATTGCGTGACGCTCGGTAAGCTGTAAGATGACATGTTATTATATACCAGACGTAAAAACTCTTCAGATGCATTTTGTACCCACTCTGCAGTCTGCAGTCTATATTTTGTATCCGGTCTGTAGTCTGCTGTCTGCATTTTGTACTAACAGGTATCCGTGGCACCAATACAGTTTATTTTTGGTTACATTTATTGCAAAACACATATAATCTACCACAAAATAACTGTGAGTGAGGTAATTCGACATTTTCGTTCTTTCCCACATAAATATTCTTCTCTCCTTTTGTAAGAATGTAGACATCACTCACAATGTTTCAAGTAATCCACCCACCCTACAAAAAAGGAACTCTTGCACGCATAGCATGCCTATGTTTTGAAATAGGTGTATGCCCTTGGCCAGACTTGAGCGCACTATTTCAGTATACTAATCCGACACCCGTAGTATCACTACACTTGATTCCAAGGATCCAGTACCATCCAGGTATCCCAGTTACCCTGCTCACAGGGTCTAGTTATGAATAAAAATGGACGCGGAAAATATTAAAGAAAAAACTGATAATTATTTGCACATACAGCCACCTCGAGGTGTTAAATTGCATTGAGATTATAGTAAAGTGAACTCTTATCTGATAGTGAATTCAGAATAGGTTTATCTAAAATAAGTACATTTTAAAAATACAAATAAATATCGAAAATACATGACAGGTATTTTGCGGAAATTTCTTGTACAAAAATCTTCCTTATTAAAGATGATCACCCTCATATTCCTCGTGTAAAGAGATTATTTCTTTCCTAAGGCGAGCCTGGTAAATCAAATATGAATCTCTGAAGAGGGTAACTGTCACAAAAAGAGAACATGTAATTCCTCACCGAATTCAAGATTAGAGAAATTCTGTCTCGACTAGTAATAGTAATAGGACTGAGTAGAGTCCAAAGCGGTCTGTAATCATACGAGTGATAACAAAATCGGAGGTCCGCGTAGCGGGAGACCGATTTGTTTATCACGAGTATGATTACAGACCGAATTGGACGACACGAAGTCTTGTTACAAATTTATCATAAAAATTACAATTTCCGAGAAAAGAAGAATAGCCAAATTATGAAAGAAAGGGAAAATTTTCATTTAAAGACTGACAAGTGGGTGTAAATTGTGTAATGCCGCTCTTAAATTGACTTTTAATAACAACTTTGAATATGATTGGTTGACTTAAACTACAACTTTGAATATGATTGGCTTATTGAACTTTCTGATGACAAACTGTCCGATAACAACTTGTTAAGTGTATTAGTGGAAAACAGGAGTTTTTTTAAACCAATCACAAGCGAGGAAATTGTAATTTTTATGATCAATACTGCTAACAGTTAGCAGCAAGTATAATACGGGTATAGAAAAATTATTTTCTCGCGGTGACTGATTATTTCACCGAATATAATGAACTTATGATAAATATCAATTTTAAATTCCCAACACCAAGATAAATAAGTAACAGACGTGTTCATGAAGTTATGTCCACATCTACCGACCACAAGACTGCTTGACCCTATGCTCCCCTGTTGTTCATTAGTGGCAAATTTGTATCATGTCGTTTGATGGCAAATTTGTTTTTCTGCGAAAAAAGCAAATATATAGGTGCAGCTATTGGCATTTTCAACTTTTTTCAAAACACGTACGGAATGATCCTGTAGGGTACTATTTCACAGTACTTCTCCCAATGCACGCCATACTTCTGCCTGCATCTTACGTCGTCACGGTACGAACGGTGAATCAGAAGGCACAACATGAAAACAATATAGAAATACGGCAACACGTGACCAAACCCACACGCTAAGCAGTACGACAACGCGTTTAGCAAGTCGCCGACGTAATTGAAATGGCGGGAGAGTCCCCACCAACCAGAAGCCAGAAGGAAAGAGACTTGTTGCTTGGAGTCGGTGGTGGCATAAGGTGCTAAAATGTACCGAGCAGGTTTACCCCAGATAGTACATTTACCATTCGTCTTCATCTCCACCCGGAAGTAATCTTTTTGGTGATTGACAGATCGGAAGATCAAGTAACCCGTCAAACCCATTAAGAGGGTGGCTGCACATCCCCACCAGGGCAGGTTCACTGGATTTCGGGCCAGGTAAACACTTTGTAGAGTATACATGAAGGGAAGCCAGACTGTGTCTCCCCAAGCCAAGTAGAAGCCAAAGTGGTCGTGGGCGATGTCGATAGTGCGCAGATACCAAGATTCGTTGAGGAAGAAGTCAACAACATAAGTAGCGTGCAATAGGTTGACGAGAATCATTGTGTTACTAACGTAACCAAAGTCCTTGTACTGCTTGGCAGCGAATGACAGGTTGATCAATGTCCAGGCCACAATTCCAGGCCTTCCGTTGAAAAACAACTTGAAATCAAAAGGACCAATCCTGGGGTTGTGCTCGATACCCATAAAGAAGTCGTAGAAACACGATCCACTGAAACACCGATCTTCCGGATGACTCGGAAAATAATGCGCTTTGACGTAGGAGAAGAGGGCCAAGCTGAAGCCAAACACATTGGAAATGACCATCAAGGCTCCCCAGTTGTCGCTGATAATCGTTGCCTGTATCAGGCCCATTTTCACCAAGATAAAGAACAGAACGTGAGACACAATCCAAGCACTAAAGCCATTACAGTTATAGGTCAGTACGTTTCCAGCAGGCGTAGCTGTTCCACGTCTGATGCGACCAGGAAGTACCAAGAACAAAAACACTTGCAGAAGCATCCACGCGCTGTACAACATTATCGAACCTGCGCTAACTTCCGGGATGTTTCGTCTCGCGAAGACGATGATGGTCCAGGCGGATATCTCGTGCAGCACTTGCCCCCCCAAATCTCCAAGAGAGCACTGATATGCGTGACAGGCGTGCCAGAAGAAGGCAACACAGACTGGTGGCCATAGCAACATGAGGAATCCTATAATATTGGCGCTGAAACCTGGTAGGCCTGGGGACAAATTGATAATTTCATTTTTGGTTCTAACTCTCTCGGCATCCTGGACCCGGTTTCCTACTTTTCTCCTTTTAACGAGCAGCTGAGCAGTGTCGTGCTGTGAATCGGAGGCTGACGGACCCACGTAATCATTTTGTGTTTCTGCCACGTAACCATTCTGTGTTTCTGCGACGTGACCATTCTGCAAGTCAGGCACGTGACCATTCTGCAAGTCAGGCACGTGACCATTCTGCAAGTCAGGCACGTGACCATTCTGTTTGACAGATACATGGCCATTCTGTGTAGTAGATTCCCCAGAGTACTTTTGCGCTGAGCCGTTTACAACCGAGTGGCCATCGTCTGTTTTAACTTCAGAGGTTGACTTCATGATAGAGTTGTCCAAGGAAGAAAGCTTGTCTACGAAAATATATGAAACAGAACAAAAAAAGATATAGCAAAAAGATCTTGAAAAAAGGCTACAACTAAGAAGATACAAAACAAGTTAATCCTTTTAAGAATGGCTGGCATCTGATTTCTCCTTACACGTGAATAAAGGAAATAATCGTAAGATCAAAACATAGGCATGCTACGTATGCAAGACTTTTTTGTTTTTGTTTTTGATGGATGAGCTGAGATGGGGCGCTACGTAACTGATGTTTGCATTTTTGTAAAAGAAAAAGAGCAAAAGATTCAAAAGGAAATATCTTGACTGTTAAGAAAATTCTCTATGTAAATACCTTTGAAAATGTGTATGGAACAGTATGGAGACCATGCATACTGATGTTGGGGTGTAAAAGATTTAGGCATCTTCAAGAATTTTTTTTTGGTGCTCTTAGAGACTCACTCAACCTCGTTCCCAGTACTCTTCATCTCGAGAATAGCATTCATACACAAACCGCGGACCGCAAGCCGCGGTTACATAACATATTTCTCCAAAAACCGGTGCACAAATCTACGAATTACACGAACAATCGAAAATGTGTTGTGTAAGATGTATAACATTTCTCTATAAAAACGGTCTTAATGTAAACCATATTAATAGATATCACTATTGAATACGCCTAAAATGATTTCAGTTCTGTGGGCAAGGAACACCTTAGATTTCCAGTAGTTAGCGAGGCAATGGGTTAATACCATGAGTATGTCGCTTCTCCGGTGGATGAGAACAACCGAAGGAAACACATATAAGTACTTAAACACGAGTTCTTAAGCTTCAGTTCTTTAACTTCACACCGTCAACGCGGTTCACTGTGTTTGTTGAATTTACATCGCTGATGAGCCTACAACCAAAATGAAAATCCTCGTTTTGTTCATTTCGGGTGCCACTCATGTGTGAAAACTATGTCATTATGAATGCACAATGCGATCAAATTGATGCGTTTCACATGTTTCCAATCGCTGCCGGCGCAAATTCATTTATACGACCCAAATACGACATAGGTATTATTCAGGAGGGCTTTCCACCCGACTGCGTCTTACTTGTCAGCGTTTCAGGAATCCTACGATGAAACTGTGGAATTAATTTGGATCTAGCTCTCATACACACACAAGTTTTCTTAGTACATTGCAGGCGGCCCAAGCTCCAGCTGTGAGATGATCATCTTGCGTAAGAAGCGTCGTGGCCAAATTATGGGAATATTTACGACCGCTCTTAAATTCTCATTGCTTTTTACTTCCATTGTTGTCTGACCGCTCACTTTGTTGAAACCACCGGATTAAGGAATGATCATGAGTTGGTGGTGAATTGAAATTAAGCCACTGTTCAATTCACGTGCTTGGATTCTGCGCTGGATTTGTGGCCGCCTGGTCATGAGCTTGAATTTTTCGCTTCTCGGTAATGGAGTGTGCAGCCTTGTCCTTCTCTTAAGAGTAAGAAACCTAAGAATGGATAACTCGCTAAAACGGCCTCGTTTCAACAAAGTAAGCTGTCAGACAACAAGCGATGCACTGTGGAAGTAAGTTGAAGTATTTTTAGCTAATTTGACTTTTTTATCCCTAAGAGCGGCCGTAAATATTCCCATTCAACCTCATGTTTTCGCCACAATGCTTTTTGTCTTTCTACGTAACGTTACATAACACCCCATGATTAAAAACTCGTAAAAGAGTAACGAATTGATAAACATCATAACCAACAATTCAAAAAACACACTGGTTTAAAATGCATTTACAGACAACACTACAGCAGTCGTCAAGAAAAATTTAAGGCATACCTCGGTGCAAGAAATAGTGTATTGTTCTTTGTGTTGTCACCAATAATTTTTTAAGATCAACTGTCTTGACTTCTTTGTGTTCTTCGTTCTCCGTCAATCGCCAGTGAAGGGACAGGTTCTCGCACCAAGAGTGAGCCAAAAATTTACCGGTTCGACAACCGTCGAAGGAAAGAATTTTGGATAAATGATGACCAATCAGAACTTTAATATATGATGACCAATAATTGGATCAATGAGCCCAATCGTCTTTCAGTTATTTTTATTCATCACTGACAGAAGAATAGACCGCAGTTGTTATCCACACGGTTTTGATCGATATAGAACTTCAGGAGTTTTCCATGGAAGAATTAATTTTGCCTTTCATCGTTCGGTGATTGGTCTAGAAACTCGTATCATCATCTGACCAAATCAGATGCATGCGACGAGATGTATCGTGCTTTCCCACGCTTCAGACAGATTGCACGCTTTCACTTTAAGTTCTTATAGGCTCTTCTTGTTTTTTGTTCGTTCTGATAAGTGTTTGGGGTGTAATTTTGTTTTGTTATGAAACTTAAAATAGATTTAAACTCATGATTGCTTATCTTGTTCGCTTGAAAGACTCTCAAGAGCAACAATCGCGTCGACTTTAAGTAACGCCAGATTTTAGGCCAATCTGCTTTCCACCTACGACCCTCCGAAGTTAAGTTCTGAAATGAATTCGCTGATTTAACGGCTTTTTCAGTGATGGCCGTTTTCTAACAAGTTTCATAGTTAAGTTAAGTTTCATAGTCTTCAGTAATACGTTTGGTGTTGGTTCTTGAAACTCGCACCGTCAGAGTGACGTTCTATTAGCCGGATACAAAACCAGTAAACATTCTACATTTATCTGGTCATTGAACAAACGAAACCTGCAACACTAGTTGACAAAACTGTGTCATTTTTAGTATTTCTTTTTAAACCGTTACTCTGAATCACCGCCAGGTTTTCTCTTATCGTTCACAGTTCGTAACTATTTCTGTAACTCCAGCACAGAATTGCCTGATCTTGTATAATTTGTTTTCTTTGCGTTTTTAATTCTCGTATGAGAACCGAAACATGCTTCTGAGCAATAATTTTAGTAATTTTCATTTCGGGATATCATGGAATCACGAGATTATCAAACTTGTTTTCATACGGTGTTGAAGCTGTTTTTCCTCCAATCCTTATCAACGAAACTCATTAATCTTAATGCCTATGTAAAACTCGCTTAATCCCAAATCTTTGGACGTAAACAAAATTTGAATATTTTTTTGCTTCGGTGGATTATATTAATAAATGTCTAGAAACCTTTTTAACCTTTCCCAAATCTCATCTAACTGTTCTATTGTTTCCTAATTTACTCGTTCGTAACCCTCTGAAAGCCGAAAACTCTCAAACGAACGATGGGCCGCATCCGAAAAATGTGAATTAAAGAAAGTTTCTCTTTCAGTCTATGTTGCAGACGTCAGGAAAATAACTATGCATGTAGTGCTGTTTATTTCTGGAGCCAGAAAAAACGCTGAGGGATAATGATTGATTCTGTTGAATTTCGTGATAAATAATTCCTTTCAAAATTTGCAAATGTCAGCTTTGGCTGTCAAGTCATCAATAATCCTATTCACCTCTTAATGGGAATTTCTTCGCCTGGCATTGAAACCCAACAATAATTACCTTTGTCATGGAGAGAAGATAATCTGTCTTAATTCATGAAACTGAAATCCAGAAATGAACGACACAAAGCTGCTCAATCTAAATTTTCTTCTTTGCCTTGATAGTGCTATGAAATTAAAATTTCAAGTCCCTTCAACAGTTACCTGAAAAAATCTTGACACACTCTTTGCTTAACTTCAAGCCGCCAAGGCTTTCCAAATAAACGATTGCCAAGGTAATTATATTCACCTTTCAGCTTATATTTCCCATCGGTCCTGGCAGAATCTACGGTTTATCATCCAGCTATACAATTGACCCATTGATATAAACGTAACATGAACTCGAATTTCTCGTCCAACAATCACCATTATGCCAAGGTCAGACAGACAGAGAAATTATGCGCTATTTCGTGTCAGGCCCCAGTTGCTTATCAGATCGTGGTTTGCTGAGCTACGACACATCCAATCACTTACCTTTACACTTGGTTCGTATATTTTCCCAACAAGAGGCTGCACAATCTGTGAAGTCAGTTCAATTATCCAAACGAAGAACACGCTTCCTTTATGTTTATTAATGGCTGTGGCGCTCAAAACAGTGGGTAATCGAAAGCGTGAATGTGACCCTACCGGAAATAATAAAAATATTACTCGAACACGAGACAAACACGATAGATCACAAGGATGTGTTTGATATCCCGCTCCTCAAACCTGCTGTTTATATCTGTGGACCACGGGATAGAAAATCCCCCACAATGCCGCCTTTTATAATTTCAATCCCTTTAACTCCAAAACTGATTAAAATCTAACTTCTCCCTGCAATATTCATACATTATCCAGCAAACTCGTCCAGAATATTCATACATTATCCAGCAAACTCGTCCAGAATACTCCAACTTATCAGGTAGAAGTTGTTAATTATCTTACAAGGAAATGTGTAGTGGCTAGAGAGTGGAATTAATAAACAGATCTTGAGAGTTAAAACAAACAGAATTAAAGGGTTAAAACATTCGACCTTATACTATTCAAGGGAAGCTACAAGGGAACTAAAAAGTGGAGTAATGAGTAAATTAAGCCGAAGCACGATTGAATTTCTTGTCTCGATATTTCTTTCATGAACAGATTATTCATACCCCTGCATTGGAAAACCGGAACTTGTAGCGACCTGCTATTTGTTTTTTTTTTTTTTAATCTGACGTTTTCGAGCATCGACAAGGCTACAAGACCGCTGGCGTCGACAGCAAGTGTGCTAGTGCCATGTGTTCACACGCAAGTTTGTTTTTGTCCAACAGCGAATGAGAATTTCTACCTAAGATTATTTCTCTGAGGTTCCGGTACAACACACTTGGTGAAATTTACAGAACAATAATTAAAGGCTTCTTTCTGTTATGCGCTGGGAGTAAGTGCATTATCTTGCAGACCATTATAATCGAGTGGAAGTCGGCTTCAACACGAACTCCAAATCCGGATATGTACTTCTGTGTTTGAGCCCGTGACTTCTCTCCAGAAAATAATGTCTGTGCTAATTTGATTTAGAGAGCGTGTGGTGTTTTTTAAAATAGGGATCTGAAACCAGAGTTGAAAATCATTTGAAAAGTACAGGAAGCTTTTCCGCCGGCTACCCACAGATAACCTTTTTTAAAAAGGCTGATGGCTTCCTGCTTTTAAATAGATGAATGGAAATTTTTAATGGAAAGAAAAAACGTAGAATAATTGTAGAGATGAGGGAGAGAAAAAGCCATATCCGATGGGGAATGTGGCTCTTGTGGTTTGAGCCCAGGACGTGGAAAACGACGAGGGTCAGGACAGAAAGATACTTTGTTGTTCCCTCACCGCACCCGTTACAGACCATTGACGTCACAAGAGCCTAGTCTATGCTATGACCGGATCTCTTTGGAGATATTTGCCGTTCTTGTGGGTTCGATTGCCAGCCGCTGTACGGAAATGAGCCCACAAGAGTCGGCAAGAGTTTTGCTGGGGGTCTGGCACTAACCTCCCGGGCAAACCTCTCCTCAGATCGTCTCAAATCTTCCCGCGACTGGAGAAACGCGCTTCCTGCGGCACCAATAATAAGGGCCTCTCTCATGACACTGCTGCGGCGGATTTTCTACCTTGATCAGCCCTTGCAGATTATGGCCACTCCATTTTTTTGCCTATTGTCACACTTGTCAGTTAAAATTTCAAATGCCAGTGTTCTCACGGCCGCATTGGCGCAAACTTTCCCGACGGGTGCACGAAACATCAGGTCGAGTTACACATTTTAAAGTTGTCTAGCCAGGACTTGCTTGGTTTTATTCGAAGATCGCATATTTGAAAAGGTATGGTCGTTCCCCTTTCAAAGACTATAAAAACTTATGCTGAAATTATAATTATAAAACTGTCTGACAGTCGCGGCAGTAGGTGCTTCAGTGTGGACAAGTTATTTTACAGCATGAGTGAATGTAAGATCGGATGACTCAAATTAACTACAGCTCGGTCCTATACGAATATCTGAGTATTGTTGTTCTTTGTATTGGTCAGATCGTAGTAATTATAACGGTAAGAACGAAAAATTTGTTCCCAAATGGTGGGTAGATAAAAAGAACAAGAAAAATAAAAATCAATTGAGGAGCCCGCCGGTTTATTGTTTTAGAAAGCTGTAACACATCTGTCGGCTAGCTAACAAAAGCAACTTTCTCATGAAAATTTGCATTTCAAATAGGGTCGTTCTCGGTTCTAATAAGATTTTACTAATTATGAAAAACGCTGACAGCGAAAAGATCCTAAAAATAAATCCCCTGAAGGCTCTCACCAAACCATAAGATGTTTCAAAGCCGGCGACTATTTAGCTTGAGCAAATAAAAAGGGCAAATAACCACTTCACGTTAAAAACCCAGGCTGGCATCGATAATGATTTTCACGGCTTTCGAAGAAAGAAATAACTTTCTGCGTCGTTTTTCAGAAACGCAGTCCTTCATCTGATTATAGCTCACCCCCGGCTTCCGCTTTTACAATCAGAGTGTTTTCCTCGTAGAATTTCACTTCAAGCGCAACTTCCTCGCGTGAAGTCGAAGCTACTTCTTAATTAGATCAACCACAGAGTAAGACTGTCAGCTTTGAAGCAGGAAATACTGTGGGAAAAGTAAATGGTCCGCGCTGAGAAATAATGTCGAATAGAAGAATTTCGCTTAACGCTTGTGACCGAATGAATTTGCTCAGAAAAAAGTATTTACACTCATCGAAATATAAAGTGTTAAGTCTGTCATGGAGACTTGCCTTTCACATTGAGACATTGAATAATTTCATCATTCTGTAACAGTCGTGGGAAACGAGTTCTAGACTGCGCGTTTGTTTGGAGGTAGAAATTCAGTTTGATCTTGGTTACCGTGTTCATAATACATTGATTCAGTAGTCGCGCACCAAACTTGATTTTTAGCCTCTTAGAGGTTAGATATACAACGTAAAATTGATGTAAATAAAATTGAGGGCCTGATTTCATTTTCAGAATTAGCCCTGGTAAAATAATGAAGAAAATTTACCTTCTTTTGAGCTGGTTTGTTATTGACACATTTGACTGTCAACGAATATTCCTGCCGAAATAAATACACCGCACTGACTCAAATCACATGCTAAACTGGTGGAGAAATTCTTCCTATTTCTAGTGATCATTATACATGAGACAAAGAAGACAATTGTTTTTCGAGAAAAACGTGGTGTGTCTTCTATCCAATAGCAGACGAGTGTGGTATAATTTCCATTTTTAAAATGAAAAAAGCAGCTTTTAAAGCAGAATAAAGGCAAAAATAGATCATTAATAGTAATCATGTGACGAAAGAGTGTTTTTGTCACTGAGGTTGATATCCCAAGATATCAGGTGGTCCGACTGTTCGTAGGGCAAGCTCATGTAGTACAGAGTTTAACCGGGAAGATTCGTTGACAGACTACTTTTGTATTCTAAGGGGGTAAGTTTGTAAAGAAACTGTGGTGCTACGTCGGTGGGAGAATCTAACAAGGAAATTTGGTATTATCAACTGAGTTGATAAGTAAACGTAAATTGGCCACTGCAAAGAGTTTCAAAGCTGACGCTTCAAGTGTTAGCCTTTGTCATTCGCTCTGATGAGGGGCTATCGCTCGAAACATCAGCTTTAAAACCCTTTTCGGTGGCCAATTTACGTTTACTTATCAACTCAGTTGATAATACCAAATTACCTTATCATTGTTTTCTGGTTAACAAATAGCTCCCAGATTTCGAAAGTTCGCAAAGTTCCATGAAAAAAAAATTGGAAAAAATAAACCGCTTCTCGTAACGTTTTGCAAATTATGACGAAAGTTCATAATAGACATAAAGTAGTGGAGTTAATCGTTAGAAGTAGTACTAGCTTTCACGCGAAGTTTCCTTATTATTGTATGTTATGTCCAGTAGCCTGAAAACTTGAATGGTTTAGTTGATTCTAAAGTTCGCGAGACCGAACACCCAGCGACTGCATTTTATAATAACTTCATTTGCCTAAATAATAAGATAATAATAATAATAATAATAATAATAATATAAAAAAAAAGCAGAGATAATAATAAAACTTTTTTTTTTTTTTAGAGGGCACGGTAACGAATCCTGCAATCTGATTGGTTCTTTACTCGGTCAGTATTTTCCTATCTCTGCCCACGGGCCACGGTAACGCTTTCTTGAGTCGCCGAGTACATCCCAACTTTCGTTGTCATTTTTTCATAAATATACCTCGTTTTCCGGCTGGGCAGTATTTTTAAGCAAACACGTCGGTCACTACCTCAAGCCGATAAATAACTTATGAATCATCTCTTTTCTCTCTATCAAATCAATTTGGTTGACAGAAAAATATTGGTTTCAGAATGAATTTGAATAAACAATAGTGTCATTACGAAGTTGACAAGCGGCCTAAAAACCGTCTGCAATTAATTTTAATCGTTCACAAAAAGTATCCAGAAAGTTGACACGTGAAGTATTTGGTTACAGTTAAACTGAATGATGGAGCTTTCATTCATTTAATATCTGAATTTTCTCGAGCAATTTGTTCGTAGTGAAAGAGCGAGCGGAGTTTTAATTTAAGTTCTACAACAAATATACGCTCCCGGTGAGTCTTTCCAATTCCCTTCAATTTAGACATTTGTACCGTAAATTGCACAACAGAAATTGAAGGAATTTTTTGAGAAAAGGCCGCATTAAATTCCCTTGTGTCTCGTTGGAGTGTGCCGTTCGAATTTAGTTTTTGTGAAGGAAAGACCAGAGTCACACACGCCATTGCAGCAAACAAACGAGCAAACTCTCACAACTTCAAAGTAAAAAAATTGAATTTACTCACAATTACTTTCCTCGCCGTTTACTTAATGAACAGGGGTAAATCTTCGTACATGAATGAATGGTCGATGAGAGTGAATAATACTTTCCGTTAGATCATTGACATCATTGAAGAAAACATTGTCGTGACAGCCCTTGCCAAACTAGTTCTGATGTTTTTCAAATGTTCCTACGCTTTTTTTTCTTGCGCGCTCTCTAATTGACAGGTGTCAGATTGTGACAGATACTTGTAAAAATAATGTTTCAAAGTTTGTTTCGAAGCCTTTTAAATCACCTTTATCGTTACGGAAATGAAAATGTTTCGCTGAGGCATCTCTCTTTAATTTGCATCACCACTATTTTAATTACCATTTACTCACTCAAAAATTGTTCAGTTTATGGAAGATCTTGCCGTATTTACAGCCCTAAATCATTCGGGTTCTTTCGGAAAGAATTTCGTCAAGTTTAAAAACAATAAATATGTTATTTACCGGCTAAGGGTCGGTCCATATGGTGAAAAACTGTGACCGAGGTCTTGAAAATGCTGCCCTCGGCTTACGGCCTCGGGCAGTATTTTCAAGACCTCGGTCACAGTTTTTCACCATACGGACCTCCCAGCCGGCAAATAACATATATATCATGACAGGACGGATAATGCATGCACTGTAAGTACCTCCCGTTGTTCCATACAAAGCCTTAGAAAAGTTTTCTAAGGCTTTGTATGGGACAACGGGAGGTACTTACAGTCCACACGTTTTTCCGTCCTGTCATGTATATATATATATATATTTACAGACAGATAAAAAATAAAAATAACATCGAAATGCAAAATGGCAAAAAGAGTCAAGCCAGAGAGGAACTAAATCCTCATTAACGGCAGCCCTGTACTGTACTTTGTTCTTGTTTGTTAGGTGTTCCTATTTGGGTTTGTCTCACAGCCTTGGTCTGGACCAACAACAGAGTTCCTGATTTGGTTTTTGTATTCAGTGATTGGTTTTATTTAGTTTAAATCAGTAAGTGCTCTATTGTTCATTTCTATTCTTCCTGTAAAATTATTTGGGTTAGCACGTTTACCAAGAGTCTCAGTTCCCTAGGACCAACCGGCTCATAACCCAAGCATGTTTATTCATAGAATACTTAGGGAGGTGTGTTAGAGTGATTAAGTGTAGTGGTAGCAGAAATTTGTCAAGTTGTCTAGATGCTGGAGAAGAACAATTAAAGGAAAAATCAAAAGAAGATTCTTGGTGCCTCTCACTGCGAAAGTCCCCTTAGTACTTCTCTACAATAATATGAACTGCAGCATAAGGATTTGGTGGAGGATAAGGCCAGCAGGAGCCGTGAAATGAAACTTATATTTTAAGGCGTTACTCTTTTTTTAGAATATAATTTATATTGAATAACAGCTGTGACCCACTTCTCCCGCCAAACCCGTTTACACTTTTTGATGTAAAAATAATGACTTATTTGTTTCATGTATGTCACTACGACCGAGTTGATATTCGTTTCACTTTGTCACGGGCCATATCGTCGAATACAGGTCGATAGAAAGTTGCTTAAAAATTCCCGCTCCGTATGTTTTAATGTAAATATTTATGTGCGGGTGGCAACACTCTTTACTTTTCTTCAAATATCATAAAGCACTAAGAGCGGGGTGCGCGATGCTTGATGGTCTGGCTTTGCCATGCAACAGGCTCGTGACACTGCGCAAAACGCCTTGGAAGAAACGGACAGAAGGCTGGAGACGAAGATATCCCTTCTCCACGTTGTCGCAAATACTGTGTAAAATAACATTCAAAAAATGGCCCGAAGTGTCTGTCAGTACACCCTGCTATGTGATTCGGCTTATATGATCATGCGAAACCAAAGACAATGTCACAGACTAGCTATCGGCTCGAGTACCGTCAGTTCAGCAATTACAACTACAACAAATAGCAAAGAAATGAGAACTGAGTAAATAGATGGACGAAGGATTGAATAAATGATAGCAGAAAAATCCGAGACACCGATTTGTATACCGGCTAAACAGATTGCATGCTTTACATTCGATGAACTTGGCGCTAAGTTCCTTAGAGGATATTGTCCATTATTTGTAAACTTGGATATGAAACTGCAGTTAGCTGTTAGCTGTCTGCTTCTTAGGGCAGAGACAGCACTTATGCTAATATAATATCAGAATACCACTTCACGGTCAATATCTGTCAATGACAGAGCAAGTTTAGACCTGAACTTAAAAAAAATATTTTGTGTGGTTTGTCTTCAGACAATACAACAAGATTTATCTGATGAGTTGTGGCCAATCTTAGTGGAGCTTCGAGAGGAGGAAGGAAAAGATAAAAAAAAGGGCGAAAAAAATCAACAAATTTTTATTAAATGGGTTACTGGTCTGTCAAAGACGAAGACGATTTGATCCACAATTCTTTTCCTTTCAACCTTTGTTGCGAATGTCATTAATATTAGGTAAACCGCGTTTTAACTTATACTTTAGATTCTTTTATGGTTATTTACGGCTTGTTAGGGATTTTCATACGATACCTGGTTGTGACATATGGTTTCCTTTAACAATCGGTTTGTGCTTAGTTTGCCTATTGCATAAAGAGATATGGATGCACGCAAGGAGTTTGGAGAGCTCTCAAGAACTTTTAAAGTTGCTCTCAGCTAGGCTACGTTTCTCAAGCAACTTTTATAACTTTGCTTTTCTAGTGCTTTCGACACATCCTGCGTGCATCCATATTTCAATATACGCTCAGCTAGAATCACGAACTAATGATTTTATAATCGTTGTTATATAGCTAAATTCGTGCGGACATGCTGCTCTTGCATGGTCGCCTTTTAGTCGGTAAGAGATCTATCGTGTATGTCAGAAATGAGCTGAAGTTACTGGGCTGGAACGAGTCTCTACAAGAGCACAATTGGCATGTGCAAATAAACTCCCTAGCTGACCAATTTTGTAATTTCTCGGGCGGGCAAACTTCGAGCAAACAGAAGTGCAATTCAAATCGGCTCAGTTAGTAAGGCCGGCTCGGTTCTGAAAAAGGGAGGCTTATTAGTGAAACCCGCATCCCCTGAAAGTCGGTTGGTTACTGTAACAATAATGTGCAGCAATTTTCAAAGGAGAAATAATAGAAAGCTCCCTGAAATCCCCCTTAAATTTTGGAGAGGATCTAGTACGATATGACTTACGCCTTCTTTTACCTGCTTTTTTGTTGTGCCAGTATTTGATTACTTCTCCTTAGGTTAGATCCAGAGGAAAGTCGAACGCCGAAGGTGGCTATTGCTATCAAATAGGCCAGCCTGTTCCGTGAGTTTACGAGCGAGCACTGTTCGTGGCGTTCGATAATGGTAATTCGAACACTGATATTTGCCTCTGGCAAAACCCCATAAGCATGGAACTATGATGAATATTCTATTCTTCGAACTTAAGGAGGCATGTCAGGATTGGTTTCTCTCAGCAAAGATGAGCAAAATAATTCAAGTTCATCGTTTTTAGTCCGTCTCCTTGTTTCCTTCAGGTTTCAGTTTTCTTTCCAGTCTAGAAATTTTATTAAAATAATATTCTGTGGCTCACCTTTGTTAAGTTGAAGGCAATTACCTTCTTTAAAACAAACGACCCGAGTATCCGGTAAAAACAATATTCAAACAAATAAATACATTTCTTGTTTGGAGTTAAGTGTTTTCAATATTTGGTGGAATGAAAACAAAAGTTTCATTTCGCTCGAGTTCCAGAGAGCTCTGAAATTTTGGAGAAGTAATGAAATTTTTGATATCTGATTCACCCTTAGACGCAGAGACTGTTTGTGGTTTGTGGTGTGTATTGTTCAACCATGATAATATTTACTAAGAATGACATTGCATGCTTGAATTTATTATTTGTTTAGGCATGTTTGAAAGCCTCCTATATTTAGAAAAAGTTGTAGTTGTCTAGTCCCAGTATCTTTAATCATTCCTTATACTTAATGTTAATTTATGTTAATCACGATAAGGATGAAAGCTTTGCAGCTTTTGGGGTCGTGTATAAATAGATAATTGAAAAGATAGTTGCACCGACAATTATTGTAAAATAAGGCTTAAAAATCTATCTTAATGTACGAACGTAAAATATATATTCACAATTTAAGGTTCAAGCTGATTAACTTTAAAAAATGCAATTAATAATTTTACCTAACTGATAATATTCTTTGGCTACAAACCTCCTATGAGGAGGTTTGATACTGCTCATAAGAACCATGCCCATATGAACCATTACGGAGCCCTATCGTGTTGTGATTTTATAGCGTTTTGAAAGAAATAACTAAGCGTTTCCTTTTTCAGTTGACATAATGGTTCCTCTGGGGAGTATTATAAGCGGAAAGGATTTGTAACAAACAGACAACAAATAATTGAACGAACAACAAGTATACATCTAAGAGGCGAGCTGCTAAGCTAGTGTAACCAGAACACATCAGTGGGTGAATCCTCGCAGCAAAGAAGTACCTCGGGCTCTGAGTCCACGCTAGTGTCTCTAAAAACACACACATGCACACCCATGCAAGGTGTTACAGATATTGTGTAAAATCAATTTTTCCTTGGGGAACAAGGACTTGTGGTAATTTCAGTTTCTAGATGTAGCATCCTTCAGGTGCGGCTTCTCGGAATCTGGGAGAATGACGAGAATGCCAGGTTTACACTACGGCATTGCAACTGGAATTATTACCCTTATCAAGATATCACAGGTACTCTTAGCTTTCCCCTGCGCAAATATTAGGAGAAAGCACCTGAACTAATGCAATTGTTACACCCCTTGTTGAAATTGTTCTAGAAATTCTTGTAACAATCTGAATTGTTTCAGTCTTGAGTACCTATTCTTTAGTGCTCACTTAAATTTCCCAACCGTTATCGGCAACATCATCCCAACGCCTTGGCTTTGATGCCATCACGGTGAAATAACCTTAATTTCATAAAGCCTTTGCCATGTCAAACAAAAATGAGCCAAAACCTTAGTAATTCCTTATTAACGCGCCTATGTTCCTATTCGGCCAAAAGGAGGGGAGCGCTTACCTTATACAGATTTCACTGTATCCCATTGACACCCAAACCGCCCATAACCGCCCGTGCCGCGTGGGGGACTTGCGTGGGAGACGCTTTTCCCCCCTATCTCCCCTACTAAGCAGAATTTTGTCTCCAAATTTCCTCTGTTGTTAGAGGATCTATAAACCAATCAGAATCCGTGTTTTGCGCAGTTATTTTGATGACTTTAGAGGGTAGTACAGAGGCGCCATTTTATGCGTTCACAAAAAATGATCAAATTTGAAAAAATGGCGTACACGCGGCCGACTTTCAATATTTTCAAGTCGGATTTTCCGTTTCTTTCCGACCATTTTAGACCTCCTGGGACACAAAATGGAAAGAAAAAATACTATAGAATAAGCTGCTTGAAAAATAATGGACATCAAGGTCTTAAAAACGACAAAATAAGCTTTGGAATCGACAATACTACAATTCTCTAAAATAATGCGAATTAGGGCCGCAAAGTGAAAACCAAACTATCGGACTTATCCAATCGCTCTGACGAAGGGCTAACGGTCAAAATGTCAGCTTTTTTACCCTTTACGATGGCTAATTTACGTGTTAAACTCAGTTGTTAACACTAAATTACCTGCTATACTCTCCCACCGACGCAGCACCACAGTTTCTTTAGAAACTTACCCCTTTATTCATTGGACTTTAAGCGAGGCCTAGCGACATTATGAAGACTCCAAGGCACGGTAATTATCATGTTTGAGTAATCAGATGTCCAAAAAATTTGTTTAATAGAAGATTTTGTGTTAAAACGTAGAACTTTCAGTATTTTCAACATAACGCTGCGCAATATTCTTGCTGTGAAGTCAAGTAAACATCGATTTAAGCATGATGAATTCTACTTCGTGGGTTTCGCTCACGTAAGAAATTCGTACGTTTTTCGGTTCTAACAGAAATCAAGAACTGTTTTGAATAAAGCTTTCTTCCCGAAACGTTCCTTGGTCAGTTTCGTCTTTCTTCTTACTTTTAAATTCCATGTTTCAAGAGATCTCTCCACACACTGATAAATTTGCATATTCACTTTGAAATCCGATCTGCACACTTGTTTGCACACTTGTTTGCACACTTGTTTGCACACTTGTTTGCACACTTGTTTGCACACGTGCGCAAAAATTTATTGATTTTTATCTTTTATCTTGATTTTAGTGTAAAAACTTAATATGCATCTATCGCTTTTTTCTTTGAAAGTAAGTTATTTGAATGGTCTTCTTTCACTTGAGCTTGTTTTTGTAAGTGGTCTACATTCTTACAAAAGGAAAGAAGAGTATTAACGCGGAAAAGAACGAAAATGTCGAATTACCTCACACACAGGTATTTTGTGGTAAATGATGTGTGTTGTGCGAATAAATGTCACCAAAAATAAACTGTATTGGTGCCACGGATACCTGTTACTACAAAATGCAGACAGTAGACTGCAGACCGGATACAAAATATAGACTGTAGACTGCAGAGTGGGTACAAAATGCAGACTGAGAATCTGAAGAGTTTTTACGTCTGGTATATAATAACGTGTCATCTTACAGCTTACCGAGCGTCACGCAATCGCTTTTCCGCGATCAACCTTCACGATTATTTGCACTATTTTGGAAAATTCCTGGCCCATTTCTTGATGAAAATCGATCGTAATATAATTTCAAGCCTTCAATATAGTCTTCTTACTTTGCGCGCGAGTTGGTTGGTGTGATGTCTGTACAGATTTTACCAACGAAATAAAAGTAGATGACGTGAATAACAGAGATGGTAAAGCAAGCTAAAAACGGCAGAAATCGCCAGAACTACAACGGATACACAGGGTATGAGTAAGTTTTATTGATTTTACGAGAAAAATGTTCATATTTCCAAATGTTTATCGTTGTAAATCGACCATATTTCGTTCCCTATACTATTGTTCAAATTTTTAACGGTTCCTCTCGTAACTTAATAATACCGAGTCACACAACGCGTGACGCGTTCATGAATTAATCGTTGGCTTTTTCTCGAGGCGTGAGCTTGGGCTGCCTGTGACAAGACAATTGCGTAAACAATACTTGACATAATAACATGATACACAAAAAAACACAGGATTTTGGATCGTGTATTTATCAAAAAAGAATATCCATACAACTACAACGAAAACAAACATAAGATTCACCTTTCTGATCGTGAAATTAATACCATTCGCACTGTTATCGTAGCTACGTTCCCTGGCATCAAGTGAATCCAACATGCCGTCTTTCTTCACTATCAGTTTGCATCCATTAGAGTTTTGTTCTTTAGTCTCACGGTAAGAGTGTTGTTCAACAGATTGCATAGAGTATATGCAGTTTGGTTTCAGATTTCAGATTTTGCTTTTTACAACAAGTGTACGTTTTTCAACTAAGACATTGGCATACTTGGCATACAAGGCATAGAAGGCATTCATGGCTTTCATGGCTTTCAAGCGTTGGCGACTCAATCCGTTCGAAAATTACCGCTCAATAACACCTTTTAGCGTGGATTGGCCGCGAACAATACGACTTGTGTATGCGTCTGTAAGCATTTTGATCGTTTGCGCCATGTCGCTCCGGGTGGTCGTAATCTAAACACGTTGAAATACAAAACGACTGACAAAGAGAGTTTTTACTGGGATACCTGTGGTAGCCCAGTCTTAAAATGCCTTTGTTTTTTTTGTCGTTTTTTACTGGGATACCTGTGGTAGCCCAGTCATAAAATGCCTTTGTTTTTTTGTCGTTTTTACTGGGATACCTGTGGTAGCCCAGTCATAAAATGCCTTTGTTTTTTTGTCTTTTTACTGGGATACCTGTGGTAGCCCAGTCATAAAATGCCTTTGTTTTTTTGTCGTCTTTTTTTTTTTTACTGGGATACCTGTGGTAGCCCAGTCATAAAATGCCTTTGTTTTTTTGTCTTTTTTACTGGGATACCTGTGGTAGCCCAGTCATAAAATGCCTTTGTTTTTTTGTCGTTTTTTTACTGGGATACCTGTGGTAGCCCAGTCATAAAATGCCTTTGTTTTTTTGTCTTTTTACTGGGATACCTGTGGTAGCCCAGTCATAAAATGCCTTTGTTTTTTTGTCGTTTTTTTTTTTTTTTTCCTCCGCCACAAAATGGAAAAATTGCGCAATAGTACCCAGAGGTCATTGGGCCCTCAACACCATGACAACTAACTGTGATCCAATGAGGTGTTCACATACTGATCACGCGTGTTATCCCTCGACACCATGACAACTAACTGTGATCGAATGAGGTGTTCACATGCCGATCACGCGTGTTATGTTGATGATGATTGACGTTGTCATGCACAGACAGGGCCGGGTCACATGACGAACACGAGATTTTGCTCATGAAACTCTTTAGTCAGTTGTTTTGCATTTCAACGTATTTGGATTGCGATCTCCTGGAGCATTATAGCGCAAACGCGCAAAATACTTACAGACGCATATACAAGTCGTATTAATCACGGCTAATCCACACTGAAAGATGTTATTGAGCGGTAATTTTGGAACGGATTGAGTCGCGAACGCTTGAAAGCCATGAAAGCCTTGAATGCCTTGTATGCTAAGTATGCCAATGTCTTAGTTGAAAAACGTTCACTTGTCATAAAAAGCAAAATCTGAAATCTGAAACCAAACTGCATACACTCTATGCAATCTATTGAACAACGCTACTACCGTGAGACTGAAGAACATAACTATATGGGATGCAAACTGCTTGTGAAGAAAGACGACATGTTGGATTCACTTGATGGCAAGGAACGTAGCTACGATAACAGTACGAATGTTATTAATTTCACGATCAGAAAGGTGAATCTTATGTTTGTTTTCATTGTAGTTGTATGGATATTCTTTTTTAATAAATACGTGATCCAAAACCCTGTGTTTTTTTTGTGTATAATGTTGTTATGTTAAATGTTGTTTACGCAATTGTCTTGTCACAAGCGGCCCAAGCTCACGTCTCGAGAAAAAGCCAACGATTAATTCATGAACGCGTTACGCGTTATGTGACTTGGTCTTAAGTTACGAGAGGAACTGCACGTTATAAGGAATAGTACAGGGAACGAAGTATGGTCGATTTACAACGATACATATTTCGAAATATGAACATTTTTCTCGTAAAATCAATAAAACTTACTCATACTCTGTGTATCCTTTGTATTTTCTGGCGATTTCTGCCGTTTTAAGCTTGCTTTACCATCACTGTTGTTCACATCATCTACTTTTATTACGTTGATAAAATCTGTACAGACATCACACCAACCAACTCGCACGCAAAGTAAGAAGACTATATTGAAGGCTTGAAATAATATTGCGATCGATTTTCATCAAGAAATGGGCCAGGAATATTCCACAATAATGCAAGTAATCGTGAAGGCGGATTGCAGAAAAGCGATTGCGTGACGCTCGGTAAGCTGTAAGATGACATGTTATTATGTACCAGACGTAAAACTCTTCATATTCTTAGTCTGCATTTTGTATCCACTCTGCAGTCTGCAGTCTATATTTTGTATCAGGTCTGCAGTCTGCTTTCTGCATTTTGTACTAACAGGTATCCGTGGCTCCAATACAGTTTATTCTTGGTTACATTTATTCGCAAAACACACATTATCTACCACAAAATACTTGTGAGTGAGGTAATTCGACATTGTCGTTCTTTCCCACATTAATATTCTTCTCTCCTTTTGTAAGAATGTAGACATCACTCACAATGTTTCAAGTAATCCAACCACCCTACAAAAAAGTAACTCGCATGCATAGCATGTCTATGTTTTGAAATAGGTGTATGCCCTTGGCCAGACTTGAGCGCACTATTTCAGTATGCTAGTCCGACACCCGTAGTATCACTACACTTAATTCCAAGGATCCAGTACCATCCAGGTATCCCAGTTACCCTGCTCATAGGGTCTAGTTTTTTTTTTTTTTTTTCCTCCGCCACAAAATGGAAAAATTGCGCAATAGTACCCAGAGTTCATTGGGCCCTCAACACCATGACAACTAACTGTGATCCAATGAGGGTGAAGATGTTCACATGCTGATCACGTGTTATCTTGATGATGATTGACGTTGTCATGCATGGACAGGTCCGGGTCACATGACGAGCACGAGATTTTCTTTTGTCGGTCGTTTCGTATTTCAACGTGTTTGGATTACGAACACCTGAAGCGTTATAGCGCAAACGCTCGAAATACTTACAGACGCATACACAAGTCGTATTGTTCGCGGCCAGTCCACACTAAAAGATGTTATTGAGCGGTAATTTTGGACCGGATTGAGTCGCGAACTGTGTATCCGTTGTAGTTTCTGGTGATTTCTGCCGTTTTAAGCTTGCTTTACCATCACTGTTATTCACATCATCTACTTTTATTACGTTGGTAAAATCTGTACAGACATCACACAAACCAACTCGCGCACAAAATAAGAAGAGTATATTGAAGGCTTGAAATTATATTACGATCGATTTTCATCGAGAAATGGGCCAGGAATTTTCCACAATAGTGCAAATAATCGTGAAGGCTGATCGAGGAAAAGCGATTGCGTGACGCTCGGTAAGCTGTAAGATGACATGTTATTATTTACCAGACGTAAAAACTCTTCAGATTCTCAGTCTGCATTTTGTACCCACTCTGCAGTCTCCAGTCTATATTTTGTATCCGGTCTCCTGTCTGCATTTTGTACTAACAGGTATCTGTGGCACCAATACAGTTTACTTTTGGTTACATTTATTCGCACAACACACATAATCTACCACAAAATACCTGTGTGTGAGGTAATTCGACATTTTCGTTCTTTTCCACGTTAAAACTCTTCTTTCCTTTTGTAAGAATGTAGACCACAAGTAATCCACCCACTCTACAAAAAATAACTCTTGCATGCATATCATGCCTATGTTTTAAAATAGGTGTATGCCCTTAGCCAGACTTGAGCTCACTATTTCAGTATACTAATCCGACACCCGTAGTATCACTACACTTGATTCCAAGGATCCAGTACCATCCAGGTATCCCAGTTACCCTGCTCACAGGGTCTAGTTTTTTTTTTTCCTCCGCCACAAAATGGAAAAATTGCGCAATAATACCCAGAGGTCAATGGGGCCTCAACACCATGACAACTAACTGTGATCCAATGAGGTGTTCACATACTGATCACGCGTGTTATCCCTCGACACCATGACAACTAACTGTGACCCAATGAGGTGTTCACATGCTGATCACGCGTGTTATCTTAACAATGATTGACGTTGTCATGCACAGACAGGGCCGGGTCACATGACGAACACGAGATTTTGCTCATGAAACTCTTTGGTCAGTTGTTTTGAATTTCAACGTAATTGGATTGCGATCTCCTGGAGCATTATAGCGCAAACGCGCAAAATACTTACAGACGCATATACAAGTCGTATTCATCGCGGCTAATCCACACTGAAAGATGTTATTGAGCGGTAATTTTTAAACGGATTGAGTCGCGAATGCTTGAAAGCCATTAAAGCCTAAACGCTGTTCAACTACTGAAGAACATAACTATATGGGATGCAAACTGCTTGTGAAGAAAGACGACATGTTGGATTCACTTGATGGCAAGGAACGTAGCTACGATAACAGTACGAATGGTATAAATTTCACGATCAGAAAGGTGAATCTTATGTTTGTTTTCATTGTAGTTGTATGGATATTCTTTTTTTTAATAAATACGTGATCCAAAACCCTGTGTTTTTTTGTGTATAATGTTGTTATGTTAAATATTGTTTACGCAATTGTCTTGTCACAAGCGGCCCAAGCTCACGTCTCGAGAAAAAGCCAACGATTAATTCATGAACGCGTCACGCGTTGTGTGACTCGGTGTTCAGTTACGAGAGGAACTGCACGCTATAACGAATAGTACAGGGAACGAAGTATGGTCGATTTACAACGATACATATTTCGAAATATAAACATTTTTCTCGTAAAATCAATAAAACTTACTCATACCCTGTGTATCCGTTGCATAGCATGCCTATGTTTTGAAATAGGTGTATTTTCTTAAGCTTGCTTTACCATCACTGTTCACATCATCTACTTTAATTACGTTGATAAAATCTGTCCAGACATCACACCAACCAACTCGCGCGCAAAGTAAGAAGACTATATTGAAGGCTTGAAATAATATTGCGATCGATTTTCATCAAGAAATGGGCCAGGAATATTCCATAATAGTGCAAATAATCGTGAAGGCGGATTGCAAAACAGCGATTGCGTGACGCTCGGTAAGCTGTAAGATGACATGTTATCATATACCAGACGTAAAAACTCTTCAGATTCTTAGTCTGCATTTTGTACCCACTCTGCAGTCTGCAGTCTATATTTTGTATCCGGTCTGCAGTCTATATTTTGTATCCGGTCTGCAGTCTGCTGTCTGCATTTTGTACTAACAGGTATCCGTGGCACCAATACAGTTTATTTTTGGTTACATTTATTCACAAAACACACATAATCTCCCACAAAATACCTGTGAGTGAGGTAATTCGACATTTTCGTTCTTTCCCACATTAATATTCTTCTCTCCTTTTGTAAGAATGTAGACATCACTCACAATGTTTCAAGTAATCCACCCACCCTACAAAAAAGGAACTCTTGCACGCATAGCATGCCTATGTTGTGAAATAGGCGTATGCCCTTGGCCAGACTTAAGCGCACTAATTCAGTATACTAGTCCGACACCCGTAGTATCACTACACTTGATTCCAAGGATCCAGTGCCATCCAGGTATCCCAGTTACCCTGCTCACAGGGTCTAGTTTTTTTTTGTTTTTTTCCTCCGCCACAAAATGGAAAAATTGCGCAATAGTACCCAGAGGTCATTGGGCCCTCAACACCATGACACTAACTGTGATCCAATGAGGTGTTCACATGCTGATCACGCGTGTTATCTAGATGATGATTGACGTTGTCATGCACGGACAGGGCCGGGTCACATGACGAACACGAGATTTTTGCTCATAAAACTATTTTGTCACTCGTTTTGTATTTCAACGTAATTGGATTACGATCATCTGGAGCATTATGGGGCAAACGCTCAAAATACTTTTAGACGCATACGCAAGTCGTATTGTTCGCGGCTAATCCACACAAAAAGATGTTATTGAGCGGTAATTTTGGATCGGACAGAATCGCGAACGCTTGAAAGCCATGAAAGCATTAAATGCCTTGTATGTCTTGAATGCCAAGTATGCCAATGTCTTAGTTAAAAACGTAAACTCGTTGTAAAAAGCAAAATCTGAAATCTGAAACCAAACTGCATATACTCTATGCAATCTATTGAACAACACTACTACCGTGAGACTGAAGAACAAAATTCAAATGGATGCAAACTGCTAGTGAAGAAAGACGTCATGCTGGATTCACTTGATGCCAGGGAACGTGGCTACGATAACAGTGCGAATGGTATTAATTTCACGATCAGAAAGGTGAATCTTATGTTTGTTTTCATTGTAGTTGTATGGATATTCTTTTTTAATAAATACGTGATCCAAAACCCTGTGTTTTTTTGTGTATAATGTTATTATGTTAAATATTGTTTACGCAATTGTTTTGTCACAGGCAGCCCAAGGTCACGTCTCGAGAAAAAGCCAACGATTAATTCATGAACACGTCACGCGTTGTGTGACTCGGTGTTAAGTTACGAGAGGAACTGCACGTTATAAGGAATTGTACAGGGAACGAAATATGGTCGATTTACAACCATAAATATTTCGAAATATGAACATTTTTCTCGTAAAATCAATAAAACTTACTCATACCCTGTGTATCCGTTGTATTTTCTGGCGATTTCTGCCGTTTTAAGCTTGCTTTACCATCACTAATATTCACGTCATCTACTTTTATTACGTTGGTAAAATCTGTACAGACATCACAACAACCAACTCGCGCGCAAAGTAAGAAGACTATATTGAAGGCTTGAAGTAATATTGCGATCGATTTTCATCAAGAAATAGGTCAGGAATATCTCACAATAGTGCAAATAATCGTGAAGGCGGATCGCAGAAAAGCGATTGCGTGACGCTCGGTAAGCTGCAAGATGACATGTTATTATATATTAGACGTAAAAACTCTTCAGAGTCTTAGTCTGCATTTTGTATGCAGTCTGCAGTCTATATTTTGTATCCGGTCTGCATTTTGTACTAACAGGTATCCGTGGCACAAATACAGTTTATTTTTGGTTACATTTATTCGCAAAACACACATTATCTACCACAAAATACCTGTGAGTGAGGTAATTCGACATTTTCGTTCTTTCCCACATTAATAATCTTCTTTCCTTTTGTAAGAATGTAGACATCACTCACAATGTTTCAAGTAATCCAGCCACCCTACAAAAAAGTAACTCTTGCATGCATACCATGCCTATGTTTTGAAATAGGTGTATGCCCTTGGCCAGACTCGAGCGCACTATTTCAGTATACTAGTCCGATACCCGTAGTATCACTACACTTGATTCCAAGGATCCAGTACCATCCAGGTATCCCAGTTACCCTGCTCACAGGGTCTAGTTTTTTTTTTTTTTTCCTCCGCCACAAAATGGAAAAATTGCGCAATAGTACCCAGAGGTCATTGGGCCCTCAACACCATGACAACTAACTGCGATCCAATGAGGCGTTCACATACTGATCACGCGTGTTATCCCTCAACACCATGACAACTAACTGTGATCCAATGAGGTGTTCACATGCTGATCACGCGTGTTATCTTGATGATGATTGACGTTGTCATGCACAGACAGGGCCCGGGGTCACATGACGAACACGAGTTTTGCTTATAAAACTCTTTGGTCAGTTGTTTTGTATTTCAACGTATTTGGATTGCGATTTCCTGGAGCATTATAGCGCAAACGCGCAAAATACTTACAGACGCATATACAAGTCGTATTAATTGCGGCTAATCCACACTGAAAGATGTTATTGAGCGGTAATTTTGGAACGGATTGAGTCGCGAACGCTTGAAAGCCATTAAAGCCTTGAATGCCTTGTATGCTAAGTATGCCAATGTCTTAGTTGAAAAACGTTCACTTGTTGTAAAAAGCAAAATCTGAAATCTGAAACCAAACTGCATATACTCTATGCAATCTATTGAACAACGCTACTACCGTGAGACTGAAGAACATAACTATATGGGATGCAAACTGCTTGTGAAGAAAGACGACATGTTGGATTCACTTGATGGCAAGGAACGCAGCTACGATAACAGTACGAATGGTATTAATTTCACGATCAGAAAGGTGAATCTTATGTTCGTTTTCATTGTAGTTGTATGGATATTCTTTTTTAATAAATACGTGATCCAAAACCCTGTGTTTTTTTGTGTATAATGTTGTTATGTTAAATATTGTTTACGCAATTGTCTTGTCACAAGCGGCCCAAGCTCACGTCTCGAGAAAAAGCCAACGATTAATTCATGAACGCGTCACGCGTTGTGTGACTCGGTGTTAAGTTACGAGAGGAACTGCACGTTATAAGGAATAGTACAGGGAACGAAGTATGGTCGATTTACAACGATACATATTTCGAAATATGAACATTTTTCTCGTAAAATCAATAAAACTTACTCATACCCTGTGTATCCGTTGTATTTTCTGGCGATTTCTGCCGTTTTAAGCTTGCTTTACCATCACTGTTGTTCACATCATCTACTTTTATTACGTTGATAAAATCTGTACAGACATCACACCAACCAACTCGCGCGCAAAGTAAGAAGACTGTATTAAAGGCTTGAAATAATATTGCGATCGATTTTCATCGAGAAATGGGCCAGGAATATTCCACAATAGTGCAAATAATCGTGAAGGCGGATTGCAGAAAAGCGATTGCGTGACGCTCGGTAAGCTGTAAGATGGCATGTTATTATATACCAGACGTAAAAACTCTTCAGATTCTTAGTCTGCATTTTGTACTCACTCTGCAGTCTGCAGTCTATATTTTGTATCCGGTCTGCTGTCTGCATTTTGTACTAACAGGTATCCGTGGCACCAATACAGTTTATTTTTGGTTACATTTGTTGCAAAACGCACATAATCTACCACAAAATACCTGTGAGTGAGGTAATTCGACATTTTCGTTCTTTCCCACATAAATATTCTTCTCTCCTTTTGTAAGAATGTAGACATCACTCACAATGTTTCAAGTAATCCACCCACCCTTCAAAAAAGGAATTCTTGCACGCATAGCATGCCTATGTTTTGAAATAGGTGTATACCCTTGGCCAGACTTGAGCACACTATTTCAGTATACTAATCCGACACCCGTAGTATCACTACGCTTGATTCCAAGGATCCAGTACCATCCAGGTATCCCAGTTACCCTGCTCACAGGGTCTAGTTTTTTTTTTTTCCTCCGCCACAAAATGGAAAAATTGCGCAATAGTACCCAGAGGTCATTGGGCCTCAGCACCTCAGCACCATGACAACTAACTGTGATCCAATGAGGTGTTCACATGCTGATCACGCGTGCTATATTGATGACGATTGACGTTGTCATGCACGGACAGGGCCGGGTCACATGACGAACACGAGATTTTTGCCCATTAAACTATTTTGTCAGTCGTTTTGTATTTCAACGTAGCTAGATTACGATCATCTGGAGCATTATGGGGCAAACGCTCAAAATACTTATAGACGCATACACAAGTCGTATTGTTCGCGGCCAATCCACACAAAAAGATGTTATTGAGCGGTAATTTTGGATAGGACAGAATCGCGAACGCTTGAAAGCCATGAAAGCATTGAATGCCTTGTATGTCTTGTATGCTAAGTATGCCAATGTCTTAGTTGAAAACGTAAACTCGTTGTAAAAAGCAAAATCTGAAATCTGAAACCAAACTGCATATACTCTATGCAATCTATTGAACAACACTACCACCGTGAGACTGAAGAACAAAACTCAAATGGATGCAAACTGCTAGTGAAGAAAGACGCCATGTTAGATTCACTTGATGCCAGGGAACGTAGCTACGATAACAGTGTGAATGGTATTAATTTCACGATCAGAAAGGTGAATCTTATGTTTGTTTTCATTGTAGTTGTATGGATATTCTTTTTTAATAAATACATGATCCAAAATCCCGTGTTTGTTGTGTATAATGTTATTATGTCAAGTATTGTTTACGCAATTGTCTTGTCACAGGCGACCCAAGGTCACGTCTCGAGAAAGAGCCAACGATTAATTCACGAACGCGTCACGCGTTGTGTGACTCGGAGTAAGTTATTCTAGGAACCGTTGAAAATTTGAACACGTTATAAGGAATAGTATAGGGAACGAAATATGGTCGATTTACAACGATAAATATTTCGAAATATGAAGATTTTTCTCGAAAAATCAATAAAACTTACTCATAACCTGTGTATCCGTTGTAGTTTCTGGCGATTGTTGCCGTTTTAAGCTTGCTTTACCATCACTATTATTCACGTCATCTACTTTTATTACATTGGTAAAATCTGTACAGACATCACACCAACCAACTCGCGCGCAAAGTAAGAAGACTATGTTGAAGGCTTGAAATTATATTACGATCGATTTTCATCAAGAAATGGGCCAGGAATTTTCCACAATAGTGCAAATAATCGTGAAGGCTGATCGCGGAAAAGCGATTGCGTGACGCTCGGTAAGCTGTAAGATGACATGTTATTATATACCAGACGCAAAAACTCTTCAGATTCTCAGTCTGCATTTTGTACCCACTCTGCAGTCTATATTTTGTGTCCGGTCTGCAGTCTGCTGTCTACATTTTGTACTAACAGGTATCCGTGGCACAAATAGTTTATTTTTGGTTACATTTATTCGCACAACACACATAATCTACCACAAAATACCTGTGTGTGAGGTAATTCGACATTTTCATTCTTTCCCGCGTTAATAATCTTCTTTCCTTTTGTAAGAATGCAGACCACTTACAATGTTTCAAGTAATCCACCTACCCTACAAAAAATAACTCTTGCATGCATAGCATGCCTATGTTTTGAGACAGGTGTATGCCCCTGGCCAGACTTGAGCTCACTATTTCAGTATACTAGTCCGACACGCGTAGTATCACTACACTTGATTCCACGGATCCAGTACCATCCAGGTATCCCAGTTACCCTGCTCACAGGGTCTAGTTTTTTTTTTTTTTTTCCTCCGCCACAAAATGGAAAAATTGCGCAATAGTACCCAGAGGTCATTGGGCCCTCAACACCATGACAACTAACTGTGATCCAATGAGGGTGAAGATGTTCACATGCTGATCACGTGTTATCTTTATGATGATTGACGTTGTCATGCATGGACAGATCCGGGTCACATGACGAGCACGAGATTTTCTTTTGTCGGTCGTTTCGTATTTCAACGTGTTTGGATTACGATCACCTGAAGCGTTATAGCGCAAACGCTCGAAATACTTACAGACGCATACACAAGTCGTATTGTTCGCGGTCAGTCCACACTAAAAGATGTTATTGAGCGGTAATTTTGGACCGGATTGAGTCGCGAACTGTGTATCCGTTGTAGTTTCTGGTGATTTCTGCCGTTTTAAGCTTGCTTTACCATCACTGTTATTCACATCATCTACTTTTATTACGTTGGTAAAATCTGTACAGACATCACACAAACCAACTCGCGCACAAAATAAGAAGAGTATATTGAAGGCTTGAAATTATATTACGATCGATTTTCATCAAGAAATGGGCCAGGAATTTTCCACAATAGTGCAAATAATCGTGAAGGCTGATCGAGGAAAAGCGATTGCGTGACGCTCGGTAAGCTGTAAGATGACATGTTATTATTTACCAGACGTAAAAACTCTTCAGATTCTCAGTCTGCATTTTGTACCCACTCTGCAGTCTCCAGTCTATATTTTGTATCCGGTCTGCTGTCTGCATTTTGTACTAACAGGTATCTGTGGCACCAATACAGTTTACTTTTGGTTACATTTATTCGCACAACACACATAATCTACCACAGAATACCTGTGTGTGAGGTAATTCGACATTTTCGTTCTTTTCCACGTTAATACTCTTCTTTCCTTTTGTAAGAATGTAGACCACAAGTAATCCACCCACCCTACAAAAAATAACTCTTGCATGCATATCATGCCTATGTTTTAAAATAGGTGTATGCCCTTAGCCAGACTTGAGCTCACTATTTCAGTATACTAATCCGACACCCGTAGTATCACTACACTTGATTCCAAGGATCCAGTACCATCCAGGTATCCCAGTTACCCTGCTCACAGGGTCTAGTTACTGGGATACCTGTGGTAGCCCAGTCATAAAATGCCTTTGTTTTTTTGTCTTTTTTTTTTTTGTTTTTTTCCTCCGCCACAAAATGGAAAAATTGCGCAATAGCACCCAGAGGTCATTGGGCCCTCAGCACCATGACAACTAACTGTGATCCAATGAGGTGTTCATATGCTGATCACGCGTGCTATCTTGATGATGATTGACGTTGTCATGCACGGACAGGGCCGGGTCACATGACGAACACGAGATTTTTGCTCATAAAACTATTTTGTCACTCGTTTTGTATTTCAACGTAATTGGATTACGATCATCTGGAGCATTATGGGGCAAACGCTCAAAATACTTTTAGACGCATACGCAAGTCGTATTGTTCGCGGCTAATCCACACAAAAAGATGTTATTGAGCGGTAATTTTGGATCGGACAGAATCGCGAACGCTTGAAAGCTATGAAAGCATTGAATGCCTTGTATGTCTTGAATGCCAAGTATGCCAATGTCTTAGTTAAAAACGTAAACTCGTTGTAAAAAGCAAAATCTGAAACCAAACTGCATATACTCTATGCAATCTATTGAACACTACTACCGTGAGACTGAAGAACAAAATTCAAATGGATGCAAACTGCTAGTGAAGAAAGACGTCATGTTGGATTCACTTGATGCCAGGGAACGTAGCTACGATAACAGTGCGAATGGTATTAATTTCACGATCAGAAAGGTGAATCTTATGTTTGTTTTCATTGTAGTTGTATGGATATTCTTTTTTAATAAATACATGATCCAAAATCCCGTGTTTTTTGTGTATAATGTTATTATGTCAAGTGTTGTTTACGCAATTGTCTTGTCACAGGCGACCCAAGGTCACGTTTCGAGAAAGAGCCAACGATTAATTCACGAACGCGTCACGCGTTGTGTGACTCAGAGTAAGTTATACTAGGAAAAGGACGTAAAGACAGCAGAGTGGCAATAATTCTTAATAAAGAAACCACAACTTTTAGTTTGCAAGACATGTTTCGACATTCTTATGTCATCTTCAGTTGTAAATGCGATTTCAACGGTTGTACATTTGAATTTATATGAAATTACGTTACAAATTACGCCATATTGTTTACGTACGATTTGAATATTAAATACGAAAAAACGTGACAAAGCACGCCATCTAGCGCGTGCTTTGTATCGTTTTTTCGTAGTTAATATTCAAATCGTACGTAAACAATATGGCGTAATTTGTAACGTAATTTCATATAAATTCAAATGTACAACCGTTGAAATCGCATTTACAACTGAAGATGACATAAGAATGTCGAAACATGTCTTGCAAACTAAAAGTTGTGGTTTCTTTATTAAGAATTATACTAGGAACCGTTGAAAATTTGAACACGCTATAAGGAATAGTATAGGGAACGAAATATGGTCGATTTACAACGATAAATATTTCGAAATATGAAGATTTTTCTCGAAAAATCAGTAAAACTTACTCATACCCAGTGTATCCGTTGTAGTTTCTGGCGATTGTTGCCGTTTTAAGCTTACTTTACCATCACTATTATTCACGTCATCTACTTTTATTACATTGGTAAAATCTGTACAGACATCACACCAACCAACTCGCGCGCAAAGTAAGAAGACTATGTTGAAGGCTTGAAATTATATTACGATCGATTTTCATCAAGAAATGGGCCAGAAATATTCCACAATAGTGCAAATAATCGTGAAGGCTGATCGCGGAAAAGCGATTGCGTGACGCTCGGTAAGCTGTAAGATGACATGTTATTATAAACCAGACGTAAAAACTCTTCAGATTCTCAGTCTGCATTTTTTACCCACTCTGCAGTCTATATTTTGTATTCGGTCTGCAGTCTGCCGTCTACATTTTGTACTAACAGGTATCCGTGGCACAAATACAGTTTATTTTTGGTTACATTTATTCGCACAAGACATAATCTACCACAAAATACCTGTGTGTGAGGTAATTCGACATTTTCATTCTTTCCCGCGTTAATAATCTTCTTTCCTTTTGTAAGAATGTAGACCACTTACAATGTTTCAAGTAATCCACCCACCCTAGAAAAAATAACTCTTGCATGCATAGCATGCCTATGTTTTGAGACAGGTGTATGCCCTTGGCCAGACTTGAGCTCACTATTTCAGTATACTAGTACGACACGCGTAGTATCACTACACTTGATTCCACGGATCCAGTACCATCCAGGTATCCCAGTTACCCTGCTCACAGGGTCTAGTTTTTTTTTTTTTTTTTCCTCCGCCACAAAATGGAAAAATTGCGCAATAGTACCCAGAGGTCATGGGGCCCTCAATACCATGACAACTAACTGTGATCCAATGAGGTGTTCACATACTGATCACGCGTGTTATCCCTCAACTCCATGACAACTAACTGTGATCCAATGAGGTGTTCACATGCTGATCACGCGTGTTATCTTGATGATGATTGACGTTGTCATGCACAGACAGGGCCGGGTCACATGACAAACACGAGATTTTGCTTATAAAACTCTTAGGTCAGTTGTTTTGTATTTCAACGTATTTGGATTGCGATCTCCTGGAGCATTATAACGCAAACGCGCAAAATACTTACAGACGCATATACAAGTCGTATTAATCGCGGCTAATCCACACTGAAAGATGTTATTAAGCGGTAATTTTGGAACGGACTGAGTCGCGAACGCTTGAAAGCCATGAAAGCCTCGAATGCCTTGTATGCTAAGTATGCTAATGTCTTAGTTGAAAAATGTTCACTTGTTGTAAAAAGCAAAATCTGAAATCTGAAACCAAACTGCTTATACTCTATGCAATCTATTGAACAACGCTACTACCGTGAGACTGAAGAACATAGCTATAAGGGATGCAAACTGCTTGTGAAGAAAGACGACATGTTGGATTCACTTGATGGCAAGGAACGTAGCTACGATAACAGTACGAATGGTATTAATTTCACGATCAGAAAGGTGAATCTTACGTTTGTTTTCATTGTAGTTGTATGGATATTCTTTTTTAATAAATACGTGATCCAAAACCCTGTGTTTTTTTGTGTATAATGTTGTTATGTTAAATATTGTTTACACAATTGTCTTGTCACAAGCGGCCCAAGCTCACGTCTCGAGAAAAAGCCAACGATTAATTTATGAACGCGTCACGCGTTGTGTGACTCGGTGTTAAGTTACGAGAGGAACTGCACGTTATAAGGAATAGTACAGGGAACGAAGTATGGTCGATTTACAACGATACATATTTCGAAATATGAACATTTTTCTCGTAAAGTCAATAAAAATTACTCATACCCTGTGTATCCGTTGTATTTTCTGGCGATTTCTGCCGTTTTAAGCTTGCTTTACCATCACTGTTGTTCACATCATCTACTTTTATTACGTTGATAAAATCTGTACAGACATCACACCAACCAACTCGCGCGCAAAGTAATAAGACTATATTGAAGGCTTGAAATAATATTGCGATCGATTTTCATCAAGAAATGGGCCAGGAATATTCCTCAATACTGCAAATAATCGTGAAGGCGGATCGCAGAAAAGCGATTGCGTGACGCTCGGTAAGCTGTAAGATGACATGTTATTATATACCTGACGTAAAAACTCTTCAGATTCTTAGTCTGCATTTTGTACCCACTCTGCAGTCTGCAGTCTATATTTTGTATCCGGTCTGCAGTCTGCTGTCTGCATTTTGTACTAACAGGTATCTGTGACACCAATACAGTTTATTTTTGGTTACATTTATTCGCAAAACACACGTAATCTACCACAAAATACCTGTGAGTGAGGTAATTTGACATTTTCGTTCTTTCCCACATTAATATTCTTCTCTCCTTTTGTAAGAATGTAGACATCACTCACAATGTTTCAAGTAATCCACCCACCCTACAAAAAAGTAACTCTTGCATGCATACCATGCCTATGTTTTGAAATACGTCTATGCCCTTGGCCAGACTTGAGCGCACTATTTCAGTATACTAGTCCGACACGCGTAGTATCACTACACTTGATTCCAAGGATCCAGTACCATCCAGGTATCCCAGTTACCCTGCTCACAGGGTCTAGTTTTTTTTTTTTCCTCCGCCACAAAATGGAAAAATTGCGCAATAGTACCCAGAGGTCATTGGGCCCTCAACACCATGACAACTAACTGTGATCCAATGAGGTGTTCACATGCTGATCACGCGTGCTATCTTGATGATGATTGACGTTGTAATGCACGGACAGGGCCGGGTCACATGACGAACACGAGATTTTTGCCCATAAAACTATTTTGTCAGTCGTTTTGTATTTCAATGTAATTGGATTACGATCATCTGGAGCATTGTGGGGCAAACGCTCAAAATACTTATAGATGCATACACAAGTCGTATTGTTCGCGGCCAATCCACACAAAAAGATGTTATTGAGCGGTAACCGTGAGACTGAAGAACAAAATTCAAATGGATGCAAACTGCTTGTGAAGAAAGACGCCATGTTGGATTCACTTGATGCCAGGGAACGTAGCTACGATAACAGTGCGAATGGTATTAATTTCACGATCAGAAAGGTGAATCTTATGTTTGTTTTCATTGTAGTTGTATGGATATTCTTTTTTAATAAATACATGATCCAAAATCCCGTGTTTTTTGTGTATAATGTTATTATGTCAAGTATTGTTTACGCAATTGTCTTGTCACAGGCAACCCAAGGTCACGTTTCGAGAAAGAGCCAACGATTAATTCACGAACGCGTCACGCGTTGTGTGACTCAGAGTAAGTTATTCTAGGAACCGTTGAAAATTTGAACACGTTATCAGGAATAGTATAGGGAACGAAATATGGTCGATTTACAACGATAAGTATTTCGAAATATGAAGATTTTTCTCGTAAAATCAATAAAACTTACTCATACCCTGTGTATCCGTTGTAGTTTCTGGCGATTGTTGCCGTTTTAAGCTTGCTTTACCATCACTATTATTCACGTCATCTACTTTTATTACACTGGTAAAATCTGTACAGACATCACACCAACCAACTCGCGCGCAAAGTAAGAAGACTATGTTGAAGGCTTGAAATAATATTACGATCGATTTTCATCAAGAAATGGGCCAGGAATTTTCCACAATTGTGCAAATTATCGTGAAGGCTGATCGCGGAAAAGCGATTGCGTGACGCTCGGTAAGCTGTAAGATGACATGTTATTATATACCAGACGTAAAAACTCTTCAGATTCTCAGTCTGCATATTTTACCCACTCTGCAGTCTATATTTTGTATCCGGTCTGCAGTCTGCTGTCTACATTTTGTACTAACAGGTATCCGTGGCACAAATACAGTTTATTTTTGGTTACATTTATTCGTACAACACACATAATCTACCACAAAATACCTGTGTGTGAGGTAATTCGACATTTTCATTCTTTCCCGCGTTAATAATCTTCTTTCCTTTTGTAAGAACGTAGACCACTTACAATGTTTCAAGTAATCCAGCCACCCTAGAAAAAATAACTCTTGCATGCATAGCATGCCTATGTTTTGAGACAGGTGTATGCCCTTGGCCAGACTTGAGCTCACTATTTCAGTATACTAGTCCGACACGCGTAGTATCACTACACTTGATTCCACGGATCCAGTACCATCCAGGTATCCCAGTTACCCTGCTCACAGGGTCTAGTATACGTAAAAATTCCGTGGTTCGTCATGTGACCCGGCCCTGTCCGTGCATGACAACGTCAATGATCAATCAAGATAACACGCGTGATCAGCATGTGAACACTTCATTGGATCGCAGTTGGTTGTCATGGTGTTGAGAGCCCAATGACCACTGAGTACTATTGCGCAATTTTTCCATTTTGTGGCGGAGGAAATAAAAAAAAAAGAAGACAAAAAAACAAAGGCATTTTATGACTGGGCTACCACAGGTATCCCAGTAAAAAGTTATAAGGTGGAAATACAAAACGGCTTCCCATGTATCCCTATTAATCAAGTAAGTGAGGAAGAACGAGGGGGGAGTGGTGCTTGTTTGATATTATGGCAAAGGGGAAGAGCACTTAAAGGAGCGAGGGCCTTCATTCCAGGAAATAGGGTATCTGAGGAGTTAAATTTAATGGCTTGTTCTTCCCAGATGGATATAAAAAACAGCCTTAACAATTACAAAAGTTGCACAATCTGAAGAAACTCTTATTTTATTACTATGCAGTGAATGAATATACTTAGTTGAATAAAAAGAAGCAATAAAATGAAACTTAAAAAAAAATCAACATAGATTTTCATGTCTTTGCATAGTTTCAACAATTCTTGATGTTACGCAATGATTGACTGTCTTCCTAAATATATCATAAATAAATTAAGTTACAATATCATTATGGAATATTTTAGATAAGAATTATATAAAATTTCAACTTTAACTTTTCTTGTAATTTACTTTGAAAACTAACAATCCTTTCTAAGAAAACTGGGGGTGAAAATTGTGCTAGACATCTGAGATCAGTCAAGAGTTTGTATCTATCTTGTTTAAAAATTGTCAGTTACATGCCAGAATTTCATGATATTTGCTTGTTACCTATAAAAATCTTATACATATTAAAATTATCTTTTGCAAGTTCAGTACTTGTTCATGAAAGGAAAAAGTCAAATTCTCCTGTGTCCTGTTGTGATCATAACCACACCCATTTCACACTTAACTACGCCTCAACTAAAATCTGCTGTTACCAATTAAAAGAGGATTTGACCTGTACATGTAACTATTTGAGTCTGAGAATCTTAGATTGCTTAGTCTCTTTAAGTCTATATTGCTTTCAGCAAAATTACTTGACACATAAAAGGGTGCAATATGTTTTTTAAAAGGGACGCTGCAATGCTTCCATAGAATTGTCTCAAACCTTCAAGTAGCCTAAAAATCACAACACTGAAAATAAGAAGAAAAGCTGGAAACTGAGAACTTAAAAATAATTCTTAGCAACTAGGTCAGATTGTTATAATAACCTTAACTGCTTTGTTATCATTGTTCATGGCTTTTCTCCAGAGGCAAGGCGTCGGTTGATATCTTCAATAACTGGAGGCAGATCACTAATGGAATCAATTACGTAATGAGCACCAGCATTGGCCAGGATATCGTAAGAACGTTTCAGCTTCCTTTCAAGGTCATCATCACTCAGGCTGGCAATCTCTTCTTCATTCAAACCTACATAATTTCCCTGGTTAAAGAAAAACAACAGAGTTGTTAGAAGGTCCACCAGAAAAAGTATATAGTCCTTCAGAGTCTTAGATTGACATGCTGACTAGTAAAAATTTTGCCCATCAAATTTGCAGCAAGAGTTGGAAATTTAAGGGAACTGTTTCATACACCAATTTGCAACATTTCTATAACTTAGTTACAATAAAACAATATTTGTGTTTCATTGTCTTCAGAAAAAGAACCTTTCTTCTTTCACCTTAGTTTCCAGAGGTACAGAGCCTTGGAATTTTATGGGAATCTCCAAATACCACAGTGTAAAGTTGTGGTCAGTTGTTTAGCATGCTACGCAATATTGCACAAGTGTTTTATCTGGCAACCACAATTTAATTTCTGGTAACCATTTTATGATTTCAGGGCTGTGTTGTTCAAAGGGGGGGGTATGATAACTCAGGATTAGTGTGGGATCTGATTTTAGAGATGAAAGCCTTAAAAGTAAATTAATTTTAACTCTTGCTGTCCACAATTTAATTATTGGTTGCTGTACTTATCCCATTAAGACTTCGGAACAAAAAAAAAACAACAACAACAACAAAAATTCACTCTGGGTTTGTGCTGATTTGGCTCTTAACAAATGGGCATCTTTTTGCCAGTTACAGTAGTCTGATTGTTTTTGTAGGAGAATACTAAGTAAAGAAACAATGCATATATATTATATTGAACTATACTTCTTGCTAAGTAAGGAAAATTGTGTAAATGAGAGCTAATACCTTAATCAAGAAGCTTATTTATGGTTCTGAGTGAGTGTGTGTAAGAGAGAGAGAGAGAGAAACTGGCTATTTTGTGATATCCTTGTCTATAATCATATCATAAAAGAAACTTACTGTTTTAGCAAGTCCTACACTCCAGCAGCCTGCAGATGTACCTTCTCTGACTCCATCAGCTGTGTCATCAACTTTAACAAGGGCTTCGATGGGATTGACATCCAGTCTAATAGCACTCAACCAAACCATGTAAGGGTAAGGTCGGGCTTGTGGTACCTCATCCGCTGCAACATAACAATCAGGAGTATAGCCCTGCTTAGTGGCAGCCACCTTCAGTACATCTATCATGGATTTAGTGAATCCCGTTGTGGACCCAATCTTCAGGTTCATGTTGTTACGCAGGAAATTAACAGCGTCAACTGCACCAGTTATCATCTGGGAGTAGTCCAAAATACAGTCAAGTTGCAAAGGAACAAAGTTCTGAAACATTCTTTCCACATCATCCTCATTGGGAAAGCGACCAAACTTTTCAAACCATCTCCTTCGTACAGATTCCATCTCTGTGACCTTACGGATGTGCACCCTTTTGTGCATTCCCATGGGCTCTCTTGCCTCTTCCATTGTGATTGGGACTCCCTCATTTTTAAAGACTTCATTGAACACAACAGCTGGTGAGTAGACGCCGCAATCCAAAACAGTGCCAGACCAGTCCAAGATCACAGCCTTAATCTTTCCTTGGTATTGACGGACCATTCTATACTCAGAGCGAGGATTCTTCAACAGGGCACCTGAGGTAAAGTCAAAGTACATTTCAGGAAGAGAAAGAATAATTTTGTAATGCACTCCCTTTATTCAAGTACTTTGTACAACAACATTTTCAATACAACCAAACATTTCATGTGAAGATAACTATATGAAGTAATTCAGGTCTACATGAACTCTTTCAATTTCCTCAAAGTTAGTTTCACACTTTCAGACATACTGTGTCTTCATTTCATTACCCCTTTCATTCTTAAGAATTTCTCCTCACAATATACCCCCTGAATCACACATCAAGGTCACAAAAACCAAGGAAATGATTGCCGACTAAAGAAGCTCCCTCAGCACCTTAGGAAAATTATACAAAAAAAGTATGGAGAATATGCAAACTGATCAAAGGTTGTCAAGGGTTAAAAAAAAAACCTTCAAACAAAACCATTAAAATTAAACCAGGTATAAAAATGTAATTTTTGAACTAATCTTGATTTGAAGACTCATAAAATTTCTGAGAAAAAAAGTTAAATGGAGCAAACCTTCTGCAGTAATTAATGATGCTTGAAATCTCTGGGTGGTCTTTGAAATATTTTGCTACCAATATCACACAACAAAGAATCAGGCATTTTATGTGCAGAGAAATATCATGAAGACAATAGAAATTTTTCTTAACTAAAAACCACAGAGGCTAAGATCTCAACTATTCATTTTCTGATGAGTAACTGAGTAAGTGAATGAAAATCTGTCATGGAACCTCTTTTCTAGTTGAATCTCTTGAGTCTTCACAGCAGAAACACTCATGGTGGCAGAGTGAATTTTTGAGGAACAATATCATTGAATAATAATTTAAGCTTGAAGACTAGTGTATGAATAAAGTTGTTTTGTGTAGAAGCTTGTGTTTCATCAACAGAAAGAGATCAGGGCATTTAAAACAGCAGGCATTGTTCTACAATAAAAGCTTTCCCATGAAAGAAAGCTAATTCATAGTGTGTCTGCAATGTATTCCACAAGGGAAAAAATAATGCATTGATACCCTGATATCATCATTGTGCATCCTCCCATAGCAACTCTGTTCAATATATTAAAGTTCATTCAAAACAACAATTTCTAACAAATATTTTTCTTCAGTTTTACAATCAGAAAAAAAGCTCAAAAACCGGCTAAATAGTTGCATTTTTGGCAATAAATTGACTCATTTTTGCACCGTATTACCTCTCCACTAGGAAATACTTCAGTATAACCCCATACTGATCAAAAACAAAGCTGTAGTCTCTAAGCACATCTATTGCTCTTGAAAAGGTCTTATTTTCATCCAAGAACTGCATGCATAATAAAGAAATAGACTATGTGGAAATCTTGTCCTCCCCTGCCTTTATTTTTACGAGGAAGAGTGATTACTTGTTTCATAATGTACAGGACAAAGCTAGCCAATGTTGATCAGCTGAGACAGGTGTATGTGAAAACGATCTTTATATGAGATAAGAGACCTAAAAAACTACACTGCACTATTTCTGAATGTATACGATCATTGCCACCCACAAACTTCCCAATGTTATCGACAGGAAATACGTAACAGGAAATATGTAACACCGAGAAAAAAGCTCACAGAACACGGCACCCAGCAAAATCAGCATTCAAAACCGGTTTAACTAGTTCTGCCTGAAAATGGACGATGTTTTCCTCTAGGCCACTGCTCTTTTCTCAGCGTCGAATAAACGTTAGAAGCGTCGGATAAAATGTAATCAAATTTGAAAAAAAAGGTTTTTTGGTTACATTAATGATCTTGTTTTCTTCCATTAACAGATGCAAAGTGCATATTAAAGGACTTGGTAAAAGATACGTCTGAGATGACGATCAGTTTGAAAGGACCAAATCGCGACTCAAGCGCCATCGCTTGATACGTGACAGAAAATCTTTTGCTGTTATCAACTGATTATGTCAATTGGCTAACGCAAGGAGCTCTCGAGTGTTCGCCCTTCGTCAGAACGAAGAAAAACGTTACAGAAGAACCCAATCGAATTAACACCAAGCTTAAGACTGAAATACAAGTATAGAAAAACTGAAAGTTTTCCTCACCGTTGACCAGTTTCAAATCATGTTCACTAGTGTTCACAGTGGCGTTTGGTGCTTGGGCTTTCGCTTGATGTGCACCACGAACCAAGATGTCGGTCGAATTAACGAGAGGACGAATAATGCGAGACGAAGAAAAGCAAACCTTTCGCATGGTGGACAGCATTCTTTCTCGAGGTGTAGAACGGTTTGTAAAAGGAGGAATAATCCAGTAACGTGCTTTGACCACCGCGTGTTAAGTCAAGTTTTTGCCGCCGGCAAAGTAAAAGACTGACTAACCGGACGTCAACAATGGCCTGTTTACCGCCTTGTCATGTGATGTCCGCGTGTTATTGACTTGATGCGTTATGCTGTCACGCTTGTTTACAAAAAACGACCCCCCCCCGCTTAGGAGGTCAATTTCCACAAAACAATATAAATAATAATGAGCTTCACGAATGTTAATGGGGGTATGTTTATTCTTACCGGAAACTAATTTTCAGATCATGGCTTATCACGAGGTCTTATATCAATTTCAGTCAAGTAATTCTTTTTTTTTTTTTTTTTTTTTTTTAGAATTCCAGGTTGACCTTGCATGACTTCCATCCATTTCATTGTCTTGAGGGAACAATTGCTCGGGCGGTTTGCATCAGCTGATTTAAACGCTTTTGTTTTATTCATGAAAGGAGACTGCCTTTCGTGTCATGATATCATGAGGAATATTACACGCAAACGGTGGAAACGCTGAATAAATGCTCCTTAGTAAATGCGATCACGGCTAAGGTCGGCAGGATTTTCGTATTTTCAGTGGATAAAGTTGCGTGAAAGCCCACACATGTAGAAATCAATGGAGGAATAAAAGACGCTATTGAATTAAACAATAGCAAAATAATCAACGTTCTTTCTCTGGGTTGTCAAATTTCCACAATTATCACGTCACTCCAGGGAATTGTCTCCATGAAATTTGTGTTCCCTTACGTAATGGCCAGAACCTTTACGAGGTGGATGAAAGCCATGGAGACCATTCTTCATATGTAATTTTCAGTTGAATTTGTGTAGAACCCCTCTGACGCGGAATTTAAGGTCTTTCGCTAATAATTACGACGGAGCTTGCGTGACATGTAACAAAACACGAATCCTTTCCCTCGCAGCTTGATGTTTCTCCGGAAATTCGTGTCCAGTTTCCAGCAACCAGCTACTTGGAGTTTGAACTCTAATCCACATGTAATCTTGTCGCATGATTTGGATGGGAGAGAATGTCTTGACACTATTAAAATGTCAACGTCAAAAGCTTCTCAGAGTTGAATGTTTGAAGTAAATACACTACTGGTGCGGAGAAATCGATTCGATTAACATCTATTTCTATGCTTCTATATAGAACTAAGGTTTCAAAATGATTTTATATTGGAAGCGGAATATTGCCACCTGGTTTAATCGAAAGAGCTGCTTCGTTACTCACTGTCTCTCCGGTAATATTTGGGACAAAAGGAACGCAGGTTTCTGACAACTAGATCGTGGATAGAGAAAGATGTGTTTTCATCTAGTCACGAGCGTGGGACAAAGAAAAAATTCTGAGTCCCCATGAGGAATCGGACCTTTCGGATTCCGCGCTCCGATGCTTTACCAGTGAGCCATAGAGACTCTAGGGTAAGCAAGGCCCATTGCGAAGTTCAAATATGATTGCGGATTTTAGACAAATCGTGGAGGTTCGTCTGTCCCAATTTGGCTTCAGGCTTTCAATCGATCGCAGACTAATGCAACCGAGGCGAAGAGGACACAACGCTTCAGACTGCTTACTCGAGAAGAACTTTAACGTAGTGATGAGCGTTGTATTATAACAGTCACCGAGCGGTCAATAATGAAGCATGTGATCGTCACGCGGCGGTCATGCGTCTATGCCGAGGTGGGGGGAGGGGTAGTAGTCACTTTAGGTTCCAGATGTCGTGAAGTATGAATAGATAAATAACTGTCCTCGGCTTGCAGTTATGCTTATTTTCACGGTAGCACGTGTTACAAAGCTGCAAAAATCGTTATTGCAAGGGGTTCGCCTCAAAATATGTTCAATGTTGACCTACTGTTTTCTCGCGGGAAACTACATTGATTATCGACAGGAGCGCATCACTTATCGAATATTTCTGCATGATATCCTTTACAAAGAGAAAATCGATGACGTAGGTTATCTTCCATTTCTGACAAACAAGTCAATATAGAGACCACGTGATACTCGCTCGACTGAACACGGAGATCGACTTTGGAGTCGAGCAGCAAATTTCGAGCCGGGGTTTCTCTTCGACCGAAAGGAAAATATCGCCAAACATAAATAGAACAGATGTAGGAGCATTCACTAATATTGGAGTGGAAGCAGATAAGGAAAGAGCGTGAAGTTCAGGGAGAAGCGATAAAATTTGCTACTTCACACTTAAAGAGTATTTTTTAAATTTCTTCTCATTAAGTAAAAGCCTTTTGTATTCAGAAGAACAATATATGAATTTTTATTCCTACTCACTAACGCCACTAATTCTCTTAAATGATATTTACAACAAAGTATACGCGCCCAGCGTCAAACCTTCACGACTTCACATGAGCACTTCCCTTACCGATGGTCTCTGAAAAATATCTTATTTTCTGTGAATACAAGATGATTCCCAAGCAACATCAAACTCACTGGAACAGAAAAAAAAAAGAGATAAATTCCTCCTCAGACACCCAGTAAGAAAGCTTGCTTGGAAGGTGATCTCCGTTCTAAGCCATCGTCGTAGGACATCGCTACAGGATTGTTTAAGGTGGCATTGAATGTTCCCCTGAGCATAGAATGCATCTGTAATGGACTCAGCTGAAGAATGAAAAGGAAAGAAATTAACTCTGCTGCCAATAACTGCTTTTTGGGGAAGATGTATAACAAAGCTACGTTATATTAATACTGAAAATGATGTTCCTATATTTCGAATTATTTTGTAGAATTAAAAAATTGCCTTTAAAAAGGAGAGAAATAGAAACAAGATTCGTAAAGGCAAAACACAAAAGATTAAAATAAACCAAAAGGTACGTTTACTAAGCTTAACTTTTGAAGGCGCACGAATTTTAAGGCTTTCAAAAGCGTTTGTTTTATCATTGTCACTATTATTATAATAATTTTTTTTTTTAGGTTTTTCTTTGTACAATATCCGGCACATTAGGAAGTATTTGTCTCGTGAGTCCACCGTGAGGCTTGTTCACGCGTTCATCACAAGCAGGCTTGACTACTGTAATGGTTTATTGTACGGTGCTCCTGAGTATCTAATTAAGAAACTTCAAAGAGTCATGAATGCCAGTGCTCGATTGGTTTACTGTGCACCTAAGTATTGTCACGTTACTCCTTTGCTAAGAGAACTCCACTGGCTACCAGTGCGCTTGCGCGTAGATTTTAAGATTCTCCTTGTTACATTTAAGATTCTTCACGGTGTTGCGCCTAGCTATCTTAAGGATCTTGTCTCTGTCTTACCGGTCTCACGTTACCAACTACGCCGTAACAATAATGGTATATTGTTAGAAAGACCTCAGCTAAGAACGAAGAAGACCTTGGGAGATCGCGCGTTATCGATGGCTGCCCCCTTTTTATGGAACAGTCTTCCTCTGCCAATTAGACAGGAAACATCAATCGACTCTTTTAAACGCTCTGTTAAAACATATTTATTTAAAAAGGCTTTTAGTTAGATTATTTATTTATTTTTTTATTTTTTATTTTTTAATATTGTAATGTTAATATTGTAATATTGTAATTTTACCGAGTAATTTTACTGGTTTTAATTTAGTTTTTAATAATATTGTAATGCGCTTTTGAGTATTTTTATAGAAATAGCGCAATATAAGTATTAAATATTATTATTATTATTATTATTAATTTCCAAATCCATACGCCAAAATCAGACACATACCTCATAGCTCCCTGGGCCTGGATTTTCATTTCTTGATGATTTAAATCTTTGTTCCCTGGTCGTCATTAGACCTCCTCGGGCCGAGCCGTCTTTTAATTCGTATTGGCCCGGCCCTATAAAGATATGAGGATTAATATTAAAGAGCAGTAGTTCTCAATCTTCAAATGGAGGAGAAAAAGATGTTTTGGAAATATCCATACATTATCCAGCAGACAGGTAATTATAATACTCGAACTTTAAGAAGAAGTTGTCATCTTGATTTAACACCAAATTCTCGTAACTAATGTACTGGGGAATGTGTAGCAACTAGAGCGGAGGATTAATCAGATCTTGGGAGTTAAAGGGTCATGGAAAGTCTTAGAACACTAACCAGGATCTCCTTCTTCCGACATGACTTGACGCTGTCCATGGAATCGATTAGACGAGGATAAAAACGCTCCCTTTTTCTTAGTGTTCTTGTTCGTTCTCTGGGCGTTACTGTATAGAACACGACCTGTTGAAAGAAATACGCCTTTATGTTATTTCATGTATACCTATCTGTCACAAGGTTTAAAAAATTTCATTCAAAATAAATTTCTGAATTTTTCAGATCAGGCCATCGGTAAGCACTGAGAAAAAAAAAACAGTCTGTCTGCATCATAATTATTAACTATTGTTAAAGAAACAAATTTAAGAATCTTGGAGTGCAATCCCCCTATTATTTCGGCACTCAGTTTATTTTGTCCAAGTATTACCACAAAAAGAGGTGTTAAGTATCATCGTCTGAACAGAAATGGCCACAAAAGTACAACTTGAAAGAGGGGCCGTTTACGGAGTCACTGCCTTAGCACACGAATTTCAGTAACTCTGGTCAGATCAGTACACGCACCTTGTGTTGAGTCGTAGGAAATCCCGACTTCATAGGACCCTGGTGGTGGGTTATCCTAGGAGAGAAATAACACATGCAAGTTACGATCTGAAGATACAAGCCATAGTCATTCTGATCTGCGTCAAATTATCAAAACACAAATTAGTGCTAACAGCAGGAGCTCATTACAGCTAATTTGTGGCAACCAAATAAGAAACTTTAAAATTTAGTCTCTTAATTAAAAACGATGTGAGCAACAACCATAATTACCGTTTGTAGTTCACCTGCTCTTTGACTCGTCTCCGCTCCCTAAAAGGCTGAGGGGCTACACATTTAGCTTATTAGTCCCTCAAGTGCGTTCTCGTTTCTAAAGCATGAGACGACCAGGAATAACGCCCCCTTCCAACCCCCCAGAGAGCCTCCTGAGCCACGAGAAGACTCCATCACAAATGTCTGTATAGGGCTTCAAAGAAACTTACTTCAAAGAAAAGGATATGTGGTTTTATATGTTTATATGCGATCTACAAAAACACACAACAAATTAAGGGGTCAGAAACACTTACTAACACCACCCCTGGAGGGGTGTGAAGTCTACCAGTGGAAGATACGAAGGTGGATGAGGGTGGATCGTCTTTACTTTTAGCTTTGTCTTTGGTTAGGTAATGGGCAGGACCTTGAAAATACAGAGAGCAAACGTTGTAGGGAAAAGAAAAGGCAAAACATTGACTACAATCGAGTTGTACAAACATATTCGCGAACGAAACCTCAAATGTCTCTTAAAAACTATCTCTTCGGATTAAGTCAGATACATTGCTGTCACAAGCTTTTTTTACACGTATAAAATTTCCCAAAATATTTAGACATAACAAAGCAAAACATCTTTGTTCTGATCATACCTGGCATCTGTTCCTCCTTCCTTCTCATCATCGGTGCTATTCGTGCGGCTGTTGAGCCAAATGCACCTTTCCTGGAACTCTCAACACTGCAGAGAAAAATTTAAGAAAACGACTTGAAAAGAAAGGCAAAAGAGTTGAATATAAACCTTAAAAAATTCTCACCTGAGGCCAAAACAATTCGTCCCACTTACAACCCCTTCCACCAATTACCCAAGAATCCACGGTTTCTGTTAAGGGTGGAAAGCAAGAATGGATGGTGTTGAAGCTAACAAAGCATTATTGCAGTGTAACCCCATTCCATGTAAGTTTTAATAAAAAATTGCATACATTTAGCCAGCAGTGTAGTGCAGTAGGTAAAACTATGCTCAGTCTGCTACCGTAACCAACTGTTAGTTTGATAAAGGGGACTTTGACTATAAGTATGGAACCAAGTCTGCCACAACCTGTATCTCATATATCTTAAAATTAATTGTCAACCCCCTGCAAATGCAATTTGGAAATAACTTCTATTCAAGACAACTTTCAGCCATTCAAGCATGGAAATTCAGTTAATAAGCCAGTGATCTCTAACAATTTACAAATAGCAGAAAAAGATGCTCTTGTATCAAATGATACTTACTGGGCCTTTCTTATCAACTCTGATGTCATGTCTGGAATGCTGTATGATCCTGGTCCTATGATAGAGCATTTAAAATTACCCTGGATGAGTTATATGATTGATGTCATTATTTCCTCTAAATAGTGCCAACATAATGCAAACAGTGTATTCAATGAAATTTTGTGAAAATAAAAAAATAAAAAGTTGTAAACAAGTAATCAAGACCAAAAAAAATGAAAAGGCACCATAACATTAAAAAATAACTTAAAAATTTCTCTGGCTTTAACCAGAAGTGAAAATGTAATTATGCTGGCATTTCAATAGGGAGTGACAGTTGGCATCTAATGTTTAAAATAGTCCTTCATGTCACGGCAACCATATTTGATTTTGGTGACAGAGGGTGTCTCCAATTTTTGGCATAACAATGCTTTACAAAGTTCTGTTAGATTCAGAAGTTTTTGCATGCACTGCTAGCTAAAAAAGCTCTCAACTGAATATAAGACAAAGGAATGTTAATTAAGAGAAGCCACATTACTGATTTAGAACCATGGTTTGCATTTGAAAGCCTAGGGTAAAATAAGATGTATCTAACATGTTGGCATTGTCACTCACCAGGAGTCCTTTTCACATGATGTTCCCCATGAAATCGTACAGATGTTTGACCAAAAGGACTTCGTTTCAATCCTGTAGTCCTACAAATTATGAAAAATAAACATTAATGGAAAAATATGTCAAGTATATCATAAATATTCTCCTGATGATAACTACTTGTACCCTGAGAACCATCTATTTGGATTTGACTTTAAAATATGACAGGTAGTATTTTACAAGTTGCTCCAGGAAATAACCAGATTCCCAAGACACCAAAAATGGTCATGCAAAATCAAAAGAAAGAGTTTGGTCTATAAATTTTGAACCAATGCTGAAAATTCCAGAAGGTGATGGAGACTCAAATCAGAAAAAGGACTGACATTTTATATAACAAACTGTTACTTAATCATTATGGAAGACTTGTGCATACCTTTTAAGTATTTCTAGGGAATTGCGTGGATCATTGTATGTGCCAGGAGCAGGTGTGTCTTTTTTACTGTCTCCAAAGCGCTAAATAAGGCAAATGAAAAATGTAAAAGGAATAATACACTCATGTTCATTCTGAGTTAAGGTAGTTTGTGGCAAGTTTTCTTTAGTATAGAAATTTGGAAAGTAATAAGTAAGTAACAACTTTAATAGAGAGGATAACACATGACAGCTAGTATAACTGATAAACTAGTAGCCCTCTGTGCTAAAAATTCAACCCAGTAACCATAAAATAACTAAGAAGAGTAAAAAGTATGAATCTCAATCACAAAATATTTATCATCTACAGTTAAAAATAAAAAAGATACAATTATTAGTTCAGAACACATAGATATCTTTATAAAATAACTAAGAATAATACAAATTATGAATATTAATCACAAAAACATCTACCATCTACAGTTAAAAACATATTCAAAAATTAATCAAAAACACATAGATTATCTATTTACAACACTATGGTATGAAATGTTTTTTCATGGCTGAACTGAAGGTGCTAATGGTGTCCTTTTTATGTATTTCAAGAGGAATTTCATTCCACAGTAGGTGGTTTAAAAAAGGCAACAGCCTACCAGATTAGAAAACAAAGACAAAAAACAACAGAAAAACTGAGTAAAAAATTAGAAGTGGCATACTCTGGACTGAGTGCCAAATGGAGGATGAATGATTGGTTCATCCTGATTGACAGGTGGTGGTTTAGCTGAGAACTGGCTTCTAATTTCATATTTCCCTGGACCTGGAACAGCCTACAAGTAAAGAAAAACATACCAATAAGCTAGTAATATACTATAGTGTTCAAATTACCAGTAAGTAAACTTTCTTGGAAATCATTTGAAGTAGTATGAAATTATTTTTGGGGTGGAAGCAGTGATATTGTGGCTTTAACTTTTGCTTAGTTGGTAAATTTTAGTTCTAATTGACTTATATGAGTCCTCAAAAATCAAAGTTAAACAAAGAAAAGCTAACACTCAAAATGGTTTGAAAAATCTCAAACCATGTAGAATTTGACCCATAATGGTAAGTATGACCGAAAAAAAGGTGTACAACTGCAGCATTGTCACAGCCCCTGCATCTAAAATTTTCTAAATTTCACCTTGTAACTGGTAAGTGATTGAACTAATTACTCCACAAATACTACAAACTATAGATTGCAAGGCCCAGTTGTGTCATGGGCAGATAACACTAACTAATGGATAAATCACTATCCAGCCAATAAGTGACAGCAAAACATATAGAGTTATTCACCAGATAGAGTTTAATCCAGTGGATAGCATTATCCAACCTTTGGACAACCAGAGCAAGCACAAGCACACAGTCAAGTTTTCAGTGTTTACCAAGCATTTAACATTATTTTGTGCCTCTAAATGTACTATATTTCTTTAATACCAACAAGTGGCAGCTGCTGCATCATGACTCAGTACTAATTATTGATACGATAATTACAGAATTAATTATTAGAATTATATTTTAGTTATCATGATCATTAGTGACATATTTCTTTTGCAGCAAAACTTTTGAACATGAAAAGTTTACTAGGTCATAATTTCTTACCTTCTTTTCTTCCACAACCACTATAGATTCATGATATCGGGGTAACTAAAGAAAAAAATAAATGATTCTTTGTCATTTTATTGTTGGTGTGTAAATTATACATGTTGACCATATTATTACATATCCAAAGTAAAGCTGTAAAGCTTCCATCTACACTCACTATTTTATCAATAATATGCCAGTGTCAACTCTGACTTTTTTAATGATGTTTCTTTTATTCATAATTGAACCTTAAATACGGTATAATTTTTTGTCTAACAGTTAGCTTTATTGAAAATGTTACCTTTGATTCAAAAGGTTGCTTTCTGCTTTCCTCTATCACCTAGCAATTGAAAAGAAAACATTAATAGAAGTAAATATATCATGATTATGCGTGTAATCTTCAGCAACATACTTTACTCTCACAGAGACTCTTTCTCCACTCTGGAATGTTAATTGTTAACCCTTTGATTCCTAAGATTCACTTGCATCTAATTTCCCCTTACAACATCACTCCTGCATCAAGCATTGAGGTCACAAAAATAAAGGAAATTATCACCAACTAAAGAAGCTCATGATTGTTCCAGCACCTTGAGAAATATATACAGAACAGTAGGGAGAATATGCATATTCACATTTGGGTGTGAAGGGATAATAGTTAGCAGCCACCTGCCAGGGAAAACTGATCAATAGCTTGTGGGCAGGTGGTGTGCGTACTCTGATTACATTGCATCATGGTCATAAAATGAAAAGTGAGACATTTGCATCCTGTTGTGGTTGAGTGAACATATCTGGTGGCAGGGAGACAGCGTGAATAAACATGGAATGTAATGGGGATTCACTGCCTGTTGCCATTCCTTTGAACATTAAAAAGTGTTTGCAGGCCTGCACTACTCCTGTTATTCCTTCGTGAAAAATTACATTTACCTATGGTGAAAGGAAAAGGAATGGCCTAACTTTTACAGAATGTTCAGTCAAAATCTGCTGATTTCTGCTGCTTTCATCGCCATATTAAAAATGAAGTTACCACAATGCAACACAATTGCAGTGTGCACACCGCCTGGCTTGTGGGTAGTCATTGATAAAGTAGCAGTTCATCTCTGGGTGTCGGTAGAGACAACTGTCCTAGTTACTTCATGAGAGCTGAGCTCTGGCAAATGTGGAACACCAAACTAAAATGCAGACTTTCGACTCTTAAAGTTCATAATTAGTTTACATACAGTATTTCTTTCATAATTCTTTCCTTTTGGAGAAATCTACCCAAAGTATTCCAAACTATTCTCCACTATTTTTGATTTATTTCTCTTTACACACACTCACATAGCAAGAAAAATGCTACAACTACATTAAATTTATAAGTTTGACTACTCGTTTCATAACTTACCAAATCAATCGGTGCTCTAATTCCAGGGTCCTTAAATGGATCATACTGTCCAGGACCTGGTCCTCCAGTTCCTGAGAAATACATAAACAGTTTCATTACCAGTGTGATACAATTTAATTTCAAGCAAGAAAAGTGTAATAAAAAATTAAAGCTACCTTAAGATAGTAGCAGTGAGCATTAACCTTCTCAGGACTTCTCAGTAATCAGAGCATATGATTTGAGCACAGTTTCTCACATACTGTACATGTCCATCTTAACACCAGACCAACCTTTAAATTGCATTCTCTTTGATGTTCTGTTCCCAAAATGAACTCCCTTGTATCTTTGAACAGTGGCAGTTTCCCTCTAAATGAAAAGTTGAAATTGTAAATAAATGTAAAAAAAATCTAAAAAACATGACTTTATTAGCAATCATAACTCTATAGACTGCTCTATTGATCTCAGTTTGTGTCTCTTTTTTATGAGAATAATTTGAAAGCAAATATTACATTTTTTTAACTATCTCTGTGTGCATTGTATTGCAGCGAGTCATTTGATTCATTGTTAGTATTTTTTAATCATAGCCTCTGATTCTAATTTCTCAAAATTTAATGCTTACGTGATTAACACTATAATAAGCAGGTCCCATGGTGCTGTCACAAGTTGGCACATCCTGTGGCCGTAGAGTTCCATCTGCTCCTTCTTCATATCCGTATGCTTTACCAGGTGATGGAATGGAGGGTGGGTCAGCCTTCCTCTGAAATGTTATGCGACTTGTCTTGTATAGCTATGAAAATATACATTCAGATGAGTATAATTATTAAAATTATTTTCTGCTAATATTGCTGTTAATACATACTGTATAATTATGTATTTTTTGTCAAGTGAAGAGTCATCCTTGTCAAATTTTACACATTATTTTAGATGATGCAATTCCAAGAATGGTCTCATCTCATTACACTTTGAACTAGGCAACAGAATGGAATAGCCAGAAGCTTGATGTTTGAATTAAATATCACACAAATCAAGGGGTTCAGTTGTTCACCCATCAACAACATGAAATCAATAACAGCAACTTGCATCAAATCCAGGCAGGTAGTAATTATATTTGGTTTATGACAGAAAAAACATGAATGTTTCAGTATCAATTAAAAACTGTTTTTCAACATGACATTTTATAACAAAATCTCTGCCACTTACAGATCCATCTTTCATTCCTTCTTGAACTTGTATATCAGGAGGCAATGCCTTTTGAGGCTGATTCTCTCTCAACCAATCACTTCTTTTTTGTAAGTTATAAGCTCCTGGCCCAGGGGTATGAGATTGTTTATCACTGAATCTAGAAGCCTGTAATGATAGATGAGGTCTCAATTCATACGTTGCATGAGAATATATATGCAGTATTTCAGATAAATATGTGCACTTCAGAAGCCATCTCATCATGGTAAAATAAATTTATCATTTTTATTTTTTCTCTGAATTTCTAAGTGATGCTGAGCCAATTTATTGCAACTTCAAAAGTTGAAAAACCAATAGTTAGCACTGAACCATTTGCTGTACCCAATATCCACATGTGGAACCAGCAAACAACATGTTGTATTAAGAATTTAATAAAATAACTAAAAAAAATTGACCAACAGACCATCCAACTGGGTTGTAAAGATTTCAGTTCAGTAACAGAGCATGCAATATATATTCAAAAGAACATTCCAACAAACAACTTTTAGTTTAAACACATTCAGTTCTTTATTCAGATTTTGGCATGAATTTGCAGTGTGAACATTCCTAACATCACTCTAAAGTAGTTTTCTGGAGATATATATCATTATGGTGAAATATTAATCACATATAGGAAAAAATTGAAAAGATCGATGAAAACACAGTACTCACTCTGTTGGCCAGCGTGTGTCCTCCCCTCACTCTCTCTCCCATTATACCAGGATCATACTGGCCAGGTCCTGGTGCAGCCATGACATTATCACCAACATCAAGAAATGTTTCACGTGCTGTCATGGATAAGAATGGTGCGTATCCATCTGCAGATCACAAAAGTTGGGTAATTGGCCTTCAATTTTTCAAGTCAACGAAATTATTACCTACATTTTAAGATCCAATTTAGAACACAGGCCAGTCTTAAATGTCAAAATAAACAATGCAGTTAATGGTTTGAACCTGGAGATAACATTATTTTCATCGTGCAGTCTGATCGTCCGGGTAAGTGTAGTCCTAAGAAGGGCTATTGTCAGTGGTAGTGAATAACGTTTCAACAACCTGAGGAGTTTGTTTCAGTAGTTGTAGCAGATCGGTAAGTATTTTGTCAAAATAAGTCGTTGTTGTAGATGTAGCAACTGCTAAAACAAACGACAACGCAACTCCTACATACACATTACATATTGAGCATGCTTGAAACAGCCCAATTTACGGGTGAGTTCTCATGGGCAGCTAAGAAGTTACCTCTGATCTATTGGTATTACTGCTTCTTAGCTGTTAAGGGTGCTGTAACGTCCCTATGGTATTTTTCTTCCCGATTACTTTTAGGAAGTGTTGAAGGTAACAATGTTAGTCCACACGCACATACATATTGGTAAAGTAAGAAGATTACGAGTCGATTTATAGTGCTATATGTTATGGGTTTGTACTAACATCTTTCGGAATACACTTGCTTCTTTACTGAAAGGTGAGTTTTGAGTTTTACGCTGTACCAAGTACAAAATTCCAATTCACGTCACAGCTGGACTAAACATGCATAGTTTGTTCTGCTGTTTCCAAACCATACCGTGTTTTGTGCGTCCATGTTCCGCGGCTTCATACGATCCTGGCCCAACATTCTGACCTGTACTGTCTGTTGGTTTCGTAAGTGACCTTGGGGCTCGATCGTACATTTTCAGGAGGCAAAATATTGCTGTTACTACCACAATCTGTTCGCTGCCAATTTTCAGTTTCGTACATACATGGCGGGTCGTTGTTGTTATGGTAACACCTTTTCCTATTTGTGTGCGGTAGACTGGAGACTAACACAGTGCTTTGGAGTGTTTTGGAGTGTTTTGTTTTTTTACGGGGTGGCTGTGGGGAAATAGAGATTTAAGATGCTACGAAGCCATTTTGGATGAAAATTGTTCTCTGATATGTTTGAGTAAACCTTCCTTTCGTGCAAATGGTCTATGAGTCCTTCATACAATTGATCTCCATATAATAAGCCGTGATTTGCGGAATAAACTGGGTTAGACTGCGCGGGAAAGTAAGTGAGGCGAGGTTACAAAGCAAATGATCAGACACTCTGCAAGCATGTTTCGTCGACAAGGTCTCGTGCAGGTAAGATGGGGAATATTTGTACCTTTACCAAGTTATACTCTTTTCCTGGTTTTTGAGCGAATATTTTATGACAAATTTTTGTTGTCCTTTTCAGCTTAAACGAATCGCCACACGATGTGAAGGAGAAGTGCCTCGGAGAAGCGGAAAGTGTAAGTCAGCATGTTGCAAATGGTGTGCTCGTTATTGGAATCCTCACTTCATTTAAGATAGAATACAATAAATATCGTAGCCTTTAATCTCTGATATCAAATTATTTTGAAGCGTTTAAAGCAATCAGTTTGAACTCTCCTCTTCCCCCACCTCAGAGGGTTTAATTTTCTCCAATGAGAGGATTGGGTCACGTCATAAAAGGCGGCTATGGATTACGTTCAGCGGTTAATATTGTATCTCTGGCTTCACTTTGAACTTGCCTGATCACAGATCTTTGGACTGGTACACTTAAAATCACTATGAGGACTAGTTCCTGAAAACATTCATTGTGTAGAATGGAACTGAACATAACTAACTCTAATTCTTGAAGGGAAACTAACGGAAAGTAACATGCAGTCTAAGGCAACTGGTGGCAGAAGACTGAAAAAAAAAAGCTGAATAAATTGTTATGTTAGATGGAAGTTTAATTAACGAAATTCAAATTTGTGAAGGTTTACCTTTACTTTTGGTGGACCTCAAAGTGAATGAGGGGCCTTGATACTGGCAATATACCTTAGTACAAGTGTCAAAACTGCAAAATTTGTTGCTCCCTGATATATAAGACTGACTTGAATAACACGTGAAGCTTATCATAGTTATTGAAGAATGAAGCAACTGGGTATACAGGATATCCTTCTGACTTGAATGCTAATCGGTTCAGTTTGACTCTTCCACTTGAAGTATCTTCTCTGTGGCAGTTTTCTGGTATCCTGGCTTAGAAGGTGCAATATGAAAGGGCATGTCTTACCCATGATCACAACCCTGGCCAAAGGTCAAACCCAAACCTTCCAATGCAGGGTCCATAACAGCAGGCATCAGGCCACCACTATCAGGATATCCTTCAAAATGAAAAATTTATCTAAGCTGTTTCATTCATGCCCACAGGTCTCAACAGTGTACAGTTGATTGGTTATACAGGAGGTGATCCAGTGAAAGGGAGTGCAGACTACCAGCCAACTAAGTTTAGCTTGGCAACAACACAATATTATACATCAAGAGAAGGTAAATAATGATGATGTATCTTTGTCAGTCAACTCTTGACAAAACAAGGAATGTATTATCCTCCTGATATGTAAAAGTTTGTAGGGCAGAAGGCAAAGTTGTAGGTGTAAGGTTGAAGTGTTTCTTTCATTTGAAAAGTGCTGCCAGGAAAAGTCTTGATATGTTATACAAAATGAATGAAAATTGTATTATTAAGTATTTTTTTTAATCACAGAGATTCACATTTTTTATCTTTTTTTATTTCTAAAGATTATGTTTATGGTGACAAGGAAGTCCAATGCAACCTACTGTACCCCTTGTCTCTCTAATGGATGTACTCGGAAATTGCTTATAAATTAATATAATACCCATAATTGTGTCAATAACAAACCAAGTGGTTCTTTACAGCCCTTATTTGTGGCTAAATTGGCTTTTTTAAGCCCAAACTATCCAATTTCACCCGTCTGATTACAAACACTTTCAAATCAGACAGTTAAGCAGCCAACTAAAATTTTTGCATTTTAAGTCAACTGAGCCAACAAAACTTTACTACCTAGCCAGTCAAAATGAAGAAGAATTTTTAAGTTAAGCAGGTTGAGAGGTCAACATTGATAACAAACATACAGATGAACTGGTCCAATGACTATGATTCAGTATCAGTAAGAAGGATCCATATTCCTAAATTGAAGTTTTTGTTCCTGAGTTCCCCATATTTTGTCATTGGTACAGTTGGTAATTGAACTTGTCAAACAATTTAGGGGTAATCACACTTGCAAATTTCACACCAGTGTCATGCTATGCATTGGGCCAATTTGAAATCAAATGCCGAATTACTGGATTGTTGTCCACTCAGTCCTATTACCATTTCTAATAATGATGTAGAAAAAGCCTTGTCAACGCAGTCTGATTAAATCCCTCTGACCTACACCATCAAATTATCTGAGGTCACTACCACATGATTCCAGTGCTGAAATGTAATTTTTAAATGATGTTTATTGTCCTTTCAATAAGAACTACTGTTTTCATCTGACTCCCTTGCTTTGTAGAAAAACTGGAGAGTAGGACACAGTGGCACAACATTACAGTTTTCAGACCCTACTTACAAGATACAGTTAACAGCTATGTGAGAAAGGGGTAAGTTCTTCATAAAAAAAAACTATCGTGGATTTAGTTATAGATTCATGAAACCTTAGCTTTTGTTTCTAGCCCTGAATTGCCTACTAAAATGAAAGTTACTGGTAGCTTAGAAACATTGTTCAATTAAGGATCTCAGTGAAGATTTCAGAAAGTATTGGTGGTTATACCCTTTCAGTGTGATGTACAGAACTGGAGATCAGAGAATTCTCTGGGTATCATGTAGAATTCTCTTAACTGAATTTGAAGGCCTCAGCCAGTTTTTTTGATTCAGATTTGGAGAATTTTCCAATATTCCTCTTTGCTGTACATTTCTTATGGTTTTAGTTTAAAGGAATTGGTATTGTATCAACCATGAAACCCCTACTTGGTATTTTTATTTATTCTCAGCACTTGTTTCTGTTGTTTTACTTAATATTGTTCTATGTGTAAATTCATATTTTCTGTTTAACTCCCAGAACACGTCTGTTTGTTGAAGGACATATAGACTACAACAACTATGTTGACCAGGAAGGGATCAAGAGGTTTAGCACAAGTATCATTCCCAGTAAGAATTTATTGACAACTTGAAAACAGCTTTCAATTGTTTGCCTTAAATTAACATTTCACAAATTGGCTTGAAACAGCTCCAATGACAAACTATGGCATGCTACAGTATTTTGCCAATAGGTAACTCAAAGTAAAGGATCATTAGTATTGTATTTTTTTTAGCTTTTCCATTCCCTTTTTACATGAGAAATAAGACAAACTTGAACAACAAATTGCTTTCTACAGTAAATGGTTTGAACCTGAGCAGAATTCATCATCTGAGGGGAGTCTGACTATGACTTTCACTCAGGTTGTCAAAACATCAGTCATCACTACTGACAACAGTCCTTCTCAGGACTACACTCACCTGGACAATCAAACTACACTTTCACAAATGGCTTTTCAAAAGAAACTACATCAACTGGGAAAACATTTATGTGGAAAATTTCTACCTTTGGTTTTGTTAATTTTCTTTTTTTGATTTTGCAGATAATATCATCATTCTGTCTCAGCCTATGACAGTGGACGAGGATCCTGGTTATGAAAGCTATCAATAATAATCATCATTCAGTTGTGTAAAATTGCTGTATATGTTTGAAAACAGTTCTAAGTCTTGGGCAGGCAAACTGACTCAATCACAAAAAGCTTTTGGAGGCCACCTCTAATTTCATAGCTGTACTTATTTGTTTAGATATCTTTGTAATATTAAGGTTACTCTCTTTCTTTTTCACCTCTATGATCAGTTCACTTTGCCAACCAGAAAAACTTTCTGAGTGCAATCAACTGAAAACATAGGTATCAGATGAACTCATACCAGTGTAACGATGAGTCTTCTTAAATAGGATCTTCTGATTAATACAGTAAGCATAAAAAGACGAAATACCTATAGGGTTGTTATTCAAAGTATGAAAATTACTCCACACTGATTAGCAGATGCTTTTAAACCTTTTGTAATATTTCTTAATGGGAGAGTCTGGTTTGTTACATGTGGTTGAGGTTGCAGTAATAGTGTAACCTTTAAACCCTTACGTCTTATTTCTCCTCACAATATCACAACTGAATCACACACAACGTCATGAGGATAAAGAATATTATCACCAACTGAAGAAGCTCCTGATTGTTAAACAAATTCTTCTTGCCGATACCTCAGGCAATTTATGCAGAATGGTGTAGAGAATATGCATATTGATGTTAGGGTGTTAAAAGGAAATGTTTAGATTTTAGGTTTAATTTCTCTTTTACAAAGTGGTGATCAACTTCAAGATAACATGGTTTAAAAAATGAGACGCCTTTCATATATGGAAATCCTTAAAGTATACTTTAGGATTTTTGGCATATTTTGCATGATGGAGAAATTTGCCAGTATCTACCATTTACCACATTTTAAAACTGCTGTTAGAATGTTCAAACTGAAATAGATAGAGCAACTTTCCTCCCAAATAAATTAGACCTCACCCTAGGAATACAGGTCATAGAGTCACTTGGCCTTCATTTGATCATGATGGAAGGAGACTAAAATTTATGGACATAAACAAGTTTATGATCCCAGTTTAGGCAAACTATTCCAAACAATCTGTCAGTACAATAGATGTGTTAATATGTTTGTTTGGTATCCAGTCGTTTCGTATCCAAATTCGGTCGATTTATGCTCAGTTTGAGTCGGTCTGTGCGCCAACCGCCGGTTGACCCGTATCCGTCCCAATATACATTCGAGATATCTCGCGCGTGGGCGAATCAGCCAAGCTGGGTACGAAACGACAGGGAACCGATAGTTCCTATCCTGTTTTAGTTTCACCTTTTACACCTTAACATCGCGATGCACATTCTCTATACCGCTCTCCACTCATTCCCAAAGGTACTGAAAAGGAGAGTTTGTTCTACAATTAAGAGCTCTTAAAGTTGGTGATCATTTGCTTTATTCTCGTGACCTTAATGTTTGATTCAGGAGTGATGTTGTAAGGAGAAATAAGATGCTAATCACTCATTGGGGTCAAAAGGCCAATCATTGGTATGTAACTCAATCGTAATTATTAAAGCTAACTTATAACTATTTACAAGACGAATACGATTCCAAAAAGATTAATGAACTGAAACATGAATGGTTTCCGTGACTGATTAAAAAGGTCCCCGAAAGAATTCAGTCACGGAGAGAGCAGATAAAATTTGGCTCGAAGAGACGAATGTGTTACGATCCCCAAATTCTTAATATGAGCAGAACCACGCAACCGTTCACAGAATTTTGCCAGGGCTAGGATCAGTGACGGTGTGAACTTTTCAGAAGATAAGGCAGCCTTCTCCTCAAGAAGACCTATTATTCACTTTGATTGCTGAATCCTTAGAATATCGCGACGAGAGGTAGAAAGGAGGGGGTAGGGTAGGGATTTCAGGACCGCAGACCACCTCGGCTGGTACTCAATTTACCCAAGCAGAACACTACCCTGACTGAAATGAAAATTTTTTCACAGCTGTGGACTTTCAGCAATAAATGTTCACTAAAACGACGTGGACCCTTATCCTCTAACCCAATATAAGCAGTAACAATTCCTCCACCTTTTTAAGTGTTGTTAGGCAGTGTTTCCAATAAATCACGGCTGCCGCAGACCAGACTGAAGCATAGCCCCGGCATATCGTCATGGATAAGGGAATCGAAGAGCACGGCTACTAGTATAGGATGTATTTGCTAACAGCAAGGAGGTTGGAGGAGATTTCATCAGTAGCCAATACTTTATTCTGGAATGAATTTCTCGTGGCATTGGAGGATGATCTCTGGTCAGGTCTGTTAATCACTCCCCAGTAACACCCCTTTGGGCGTCGGTGTCCCTAATACTTACATATGCTGATTACAGGACCTTAGTAGACTTGCAACAGAGTTTACAGTTATCAGGAACTTCGACTAAGTTTCGTTTTAAGATGTCTTTAAACCAAAACCAAAACGATCACAACGGCAAACCAGAGAGTGGGATGGAACAACTCCAAGTGAAAAAAGGCAAACTTGTGAGAGATGCGGATAAAACGTAAATGAACAAATCTCAATTGGGTTGATTTTTTTTACTGAAGGGTACAACTCACGCATCCCAGAGTACTACTTTTTAAGCATCACTTGTGTCACTTTAAATAAATTTTCACCCTAATTTCTTGAACACAAATCTTTGTCGTTCTTTTTTTTAGAAGATAAGCTATTGCTATAGTTAGCTCAAATACCAAACGAATCAGTTCATTATGGATTCGAATTCGAACGTTAATGAAGTTCGTGGTCAGATATCGATTCAAATGTACACTTAAGAAAGCGAACATCTTAAGTTTTTTTTTTGTTGTCGTTCGTTTAGTACAATATAAATAAAATCAGTTGGGTTTTTATGTCGGACCACCATGAAAGGAGTTAAACAGCGACAAAGAATTTCTAAACATATTGTTTGTTTTCCAGCGCCCCAAAAGAATTACGTAACGCTCTTTGTTAACTTGACTTAGTAAAGTAATGTGTTGTGACATTTCACTAAGACTCGAACCACGATTGTGATCTCATGTGACATTGATCTTGCATTTCAGGTTTTGGGGAAGTTATGAATAATAATAACAATATTTCTGACGCTAAAAGTTTTTCCTTTGAATTAATGTCTGAGTCGTTTAACTGTGAACTCTGTGTAAAGAGCCTTTATGAACTCATGCTAGTGACTTGTAAATTTTGGTCGTCGTTTATGTTCATCAACTTATAATCACGCTTTGAACTGCTTCAATTAATTTTCCTGCGAAGACTTTGACATTGCGTATTTCAGATTTTTTGGGGGTAATTAGTCGTGTAGCAGAACAAAAATCAGACAGATGTTTCATTAAATATTAATAAGAATTTTGTGGATTCCGGCGTTACTTAAAGTAATGGACAGTCCATGTCTTTGTTCCAAGTTTTTTGCGAAAAATGTAAATATTAACACACAAAGGCAATTCGTGTCAGTTGGGCGATCAAGCGTGACTCCAGAACACTCACCGTTAACAATTAAAAATTTTAATATGTATTTAAAAATTTGACCGAGATGAACAGTTGACGCTCAGCATTAAACGTTCGTGGTCTGAGCCGCGAGTAAAGTTGCATAAAAGGGGGCAAAAGATTATAGAAAGAAATTGGAAGAAGTTCATGTCATCAAATTATTCAAGGAGAAAGTCGACCTTCTCAAGTAAGTGCATGAACTAATGTCTTCCTTACCAACTTTGTTTTGATTTGTTAGGATGGTTTTTACAATTATGCTCTTACGCAGTTTCGTGTGCAGAATTTTATTCTCTTTCGTTTAGAAACATGCTACTTTATTATGAAATACGCTTTCCTATTCTCAATTTTATTAAACTTTCAAAGTTTTTCCTGAGTTAATGAGTTTCATTCTGAAATATTTCTGCACACAATTTCGCTGGGAGTTCATACCTTGAACAAACATTGTTAACTCAAGTCGCTCGTGTACATTGAAGTGAACCAGTTTCTAACCGCTTAGGAAAAGATTTGAAATTTAGTGTTTCCGTTAAGCATTTGAACGCTTCAGTTAACGGCCACATGCATGGTAGAACAATCATGTACTAGGCTAGACATCCAGAGTTAATGGTCCGAAGAATCCATAATCTTATAACAATAGCGTGCATGGGTCGCCGAGCAGTCTATGAAAGACGAGCTAAATCGTTCTATTATACGGTATGATTTGAGGATGTTGCTCACTTTCTCGACTATTTTCAACCACAATGAGGTGATTATTCCACAGGAGTCTATTTTTTGTCGGGCAAAACTGGATCAGTTATTTGTATAATTGTTAATTTTGAACCTTCTATCATCGTCAAATACATGCTTCGGATAACAACCATTCACGCGCAAAAAACGGGGAATAGTTTTCATTGGCATTTCTCTATGATCTTTTAAATTCACCGAGTCCCTGTTTGGCGAAAATTACCGAACTAAACTATCAGAAGTAATATTCTCTTTATGGCATGTAGTCGATATTAAATATCTGGTAACATTTTCGAGCTCAAGTTAATGATAACGTATCTAATAAGGTGCCAATATTTGCAACCAAAAACGACATAATATTTCCTTTGCATTCAATTACATCTTCGATGCAAGTTAAATCAGATCAGCTAAACCTCGATTATACACGTAACTAGAAAGCTTTGGTTACAAATTTATCGACATCAGAAAAATCGCCGTTATGTTTTGTTCGCAAGAACTCGAAAGGAAACTCGAAACAAACAACCACATATCATTACTTTATATTAGCTTTTTTTATTCATTTAACAAACACAAAAAACCTGTGTAAAATTATAAACCAGTTCCGCATGCACGGACGTAAAATGGAACTGCACGGGTTGGAATTATTTCTAAGGATTAACATTGTTGCCGATCACAATCTTTTATTGGGAAACTTTCATCACATCACTGTGGTTTTCAGGAAAGGTCCTAACTTAGGTTGAAAGTAGTAAATTAGACAATGTTCAGTAAAATAAAAGATACCTAGAAATAAAAAATATTTATAAAAACTATATCAAGAATTGATAAAAAGCTGCAATTGAAACGCAAGAAGAATTGTTCTTGGTGCCTTTCCGCAATAGTCTTGATGTAATTGTCTCCTGTCGCGAAGTCATTGGTCAAGAATCATCTTTAATGTTCATTCTTTAGAAAAAGAGAATTTTAAAAAAGTTTTACAACATTGCCTAAATCTCAATCTCAGATTTCTCCCGCTTAGTTGTGCTCTTTTGTTATGTTTGACGGGGAGTATTTTGCAAGAGTTTCTCAAATCTACGATCAGCAGATTGCAAAGCCAAGGTCTTCGTAAAATATCCTGGGTTCTTATTCATCATTATGAAACTCAAAAATAGATGGTGCAGGAACACGGTAATTTTTTCTAGTAAAGATACAAACAAGCTGATAACCCAACAGTCTCTCGCAACCGTTTCACAAAGATTAAAATTGTTTGAAATGAGATTTCTCAAACTAGTCTTACACTGAACCGAAGGATTAAAAGATTTTCTATTAACGACAACCCTAGCTCTTAGAAAACAACTCTTTGTTGTGATCATTGTGCGACAGTCATTGTTTTTTTCCAAAGCCGAGCGGAAGCGACATTCCCCTATGTATCTATTTGATCGCGTAGGAACTGGATTTCAAGAGCAAGTTTTTCTTTCTCCATCATCAATTTATCCTTTTCCAAAGCCAGCTTTTCCTTCTCTAGTAAGAGTTTTTCCTTCTTGAGTTTTTCTATTTCATCTCTCACGTGCGAGCCGGGTGACTCATTCCCATATTCGGAATTTCTTTTCCTTTTGATCACATGCGCCAGCGGAGAGGAAAGCATACGTTTCTGTTGCGGGATAAGAATGCGATGTCTACCTCCTCCGCTTATAGAAGCGTTCGCTGCGATGACAGTATGTTGACTCGGAAACTTCCCGACTTCCTGAAAAGAGGAGACAATGTTCATGGGAACGGGAGCACAACCATGAATTCCGCTACTGTTTGGAAAAACCTGACATGGGGTCTTCTCCTGATCTTTCGAACTCGGAGTAAGTGAGTTGAAAGCCGAGAAACAGGCTGTTTCTCCGTTGGTATTTTCCTGGTGGGTGTTTTCTACGGTCTGCTCATTGTTTGAGGTTGGGGAAACTATTTCTCCGGTTTTTGCCACGACATGCACGATTCGTTGCTCTTCATTTTGCTCGGCAACCTCCCCCTCCTCTTGTTCTCCGTCCTCCAATAAAGCTTGCTCTAACTGATCGGTTGTGGCCAAACTGCGATCGATACTCATCCCTGCTCCCTCCCCGATTCTACAATTAGAGGCCGTTATGCGTAATATCTCTATAATCTTTTCACTCACTGGTGACAATTTCCTTGGCGTTACCTGTTCGCCACTTTCTGAATCTGCGGTAGATTCCAGGAGTTCTTTCTTTGCTGCGCGAACCATGTTTTTCCATTTTCTCTTTAAATCGTTAGCAGTACGTAGGACGATCGGATTCTTGCTGTTATAATCTCTGCAAATGCGCTTCCACACCTCGACCTTTTGTTTGTTGGTAGTCGCATCGTTCAACTTCGAGGTGAGTATTTCCGAGTTTCGCTCAAACTGAGAGATTAAGAACAAGCTTTCTCCTTCCGTGAAGTTAGGCTTTCGTTTGTTAGCGACGAGGACTACATCTAGACTCTCAGCGCTGCGTGTGTCGCCGGCGTAAGTCATCGCTGCGAAGGAACAACACTGCCTCGACTGAACCAAATTCACACAGATTTAAGTCACTGATTTGAATGAAATTAAAATTACAGCTTGTGCTTGGCTCTGAATGAAGATCGTGCTAAAATCAACGTGTGACATACATCACTCACTTACGGTGCCTATATCGAGGTGACCTTTGCTGATATTGGCGCTAAGTCAAAGACCTAAGTTAGCCCCGTTGTTCGAAGAGACACGCTTTAATTTAATACGGGTCTTAAAATAGAAATGGCAGACGAACAATGTGGCTTTACCGCACGCATTATGTTAATCCACCACGTCACTGGCTGATTATGTAAAGTTGATACTGACAATAGAATCTCCATATCAAGTTAACACAAGATGGCTTGAAAGCCAAAATAATCCTTAGATCTTTTTTACCTTCGAATATCTCATTTCGCTGTATTTTCGTGAACGTTTCATTCAGTTGTTTTTGTTATGGATGACATACGCTGCGGTTAGGTAACAATTTAGTGCCAGAGGTTGTTTTCGCAATTTAATGAAAAAAAAATGGTATTTTGACCTGCGGATGAAACAAAAAAATGATCCACGCAGGTGGGCTTTGACTAAAACAATTTGAAGAAAAGGAGACTGAAAAATATTAAGGTATTTTCGGGATATGAACTCGTGCCTCCCAGAAACCAGTTGGCATTACCGCAATCTGAGGTACGAAGTCACATGTTGAGAGCGAGGCGAATTTAAGTGAGTCATCCTTCCCCGGAAGCATTTTGATCTCAGTACTGCAAAGTTCCAGTCTCGTCGAAGTGTGAACATCTTTACTGCAATTTATTTGATTGCAGCTTACCAGCAAGGATTATTTCCGATCTTGTGGCAATTATTTGCAGTCTTTGAGACAACCTGTTTTGTCGTTGGCCGGTCAGCTTTACTTTGTCTGTGAGAAACCCTGTTCTCTTACTCTGTCCTTTTGGTAACCTGTTTTACTGTCTGTTTGGCTAGCCTGACTCGCTGTCATTTAGGAACTGCTTTGGACAGCGTCTGGCCGTCAGTATTGAAGCGACACCTACCAGTCGGATGTCTAAATGTTTCAGTAGCCGCTCACAGCTATACAATTTGGAAAAATGCTAGCCGGATCAACAACGCTTCCTTGAAATCACGTATCATTGGCACTAATTTGCACTTGAACTGTATTATATTTTGAATTAAGATTATGAATTCAAGTTAGGAAACAACAACGCATTTTTAATGTTCAAAGCCTAACAAGGGGTCAGTTAGCGATAAGCCGTATGACCTCAGTCAAACATCTTGTAGCGAACTCTTTTATCAACGAAAAACCATTAGGTTGCTACTCAAAACTAGACAGCGACGCGAGAAGCACTGAAAAAAAAAGGAAAAAAAAACAGACCAGACTGGCAGCAGTACAGTGGACAAAAATAGGTTCACGCGATCACCAGACCCAGAGTATTTCTAGAAACAATGCAGGAGGAGTAGCAGACTAGACAGGATCCTAAATTACGAACAACTTGCTTCAAGTCAGTAGCTCCCCATCACTTAAGTTCAAGGCCGAAAAAAGTACAAACAACTGGGCGACAGCGACATTTCAACACCCACTGAAGTAGGACGAATCTTACTCTGTTTTTTGGGCGACATCGGCAAATAAAAAGGTGTGACACGGCGGCGTGGCCACCCGACATAACAGGCCTCAATCAGCACTCATTTCACCGCGGGCGGTTCCTGGATTTTTTTCCCCATACATGAATTTCTGTGAATCGAACGGTGGGTGAACTGTTTTCGAAATTTTCATGATTGCCACTCTACAAACACTACTGTAAAGTCGAGCTGAAAATTGAAGAAGTGATAAATATCAGAAATTAAATTTGTTATTTCCGTAATTTTCGTGAGTTAAAAAAAACTGATCTCTAATATTCCTGATCTTACGATGAAATATTCATATTGTTACAGTATTGTTTAAATCGATGTTTTTATCTTCAGTATCATTTACTTTACCAAATGACCTTACGAATTTAAGAGAATGGCAGACGGACGGCGGCAATATCATTAAACACCAAAACTATTTTAAAATCTGCCGTTAGTCTCGGCATCTCCCATGAAGCTTCGATTACTTATGGGTATCGTCGTTCCTCTCGTCACGAAACCTTGCACTCTTTTAAAAAAAACTGGAATTCTGACAAAAAGAGAAAAAAAGTAAGACATCGGAGCTGATTCACATTTCTTCCTGACTGGTCTTAAAGTCATTTCACAAAACGCAAGTATGACGCCCTATTTTCCGTAGTTACAATTAAATCTTTATTTTTATAGGAAAAAGTCTCGACATCACTCTTTTCTGTCGTTAGTCTAAACAGACAAACACATCTGCAAGTCAACAGTAAATTTTTTCATATTTCCTTTCTTCTTCAATTGGAGGAGGAAGGAGGCGGGGAAGGGGAAGAGGGGCCGTTGTGCCGCTTAAATTTTCTTGGCGCTCTGATCTCATCCTCTATTAATTGCATATTTCATGTCGTTTAGAGGGCTCACTTCTCCATTTTTCAAATTTACAGGCCAGTGTGAAATTTTCCGAATTTCTAATTAACTCAAACTCTATAAGTGTGATCGACAGCACAATAGTCCAAAACTGGATCCAATTTAACCTTCACTCTGCTGACAAAGCATCAGTTATGTTGCTAATTGAATCTGGCTAACTAAATGATCCCTAACCATCCTACGAAAGACCTAGGTACCCACATGGGTATTCCTTTCGAAAATAAGGTGCCACAGAGGGAGAGGGCGCTTATTTAATGTTTCAGGCGCAAACCCGAGTTTCTGATCTTTCGTATCACCGTACTTTTTTGTTGTATCTTTGGATACAACATCTTTGTATCTTGTATCTGAATTCCTCTTCCTTTATTAAAAAACTCGTATATTCGCTCACATTTTCTCAACCCAAACTACGGCAACAGTTGTAGCTTCTACGCTCAAGATGCCCTACAGTAAGCGGAAATAACTCAGAACGGAATATTTAGTAGTTAGGGGAATTCACTTTCATGCCAAGTATTAAAGGATCTCATTTCAATTGAACTGACATTCCTGTCAGTTAATCCGTTGTACCATAAGCAAAATTTGCATGATTTATGATTACACTCCGTTGGCGACGGACGGAAATACGTGTTTCATCGAGTCAATTCACTGCTATCGCCGGGAGCCATAATCGGGAAATTATGGTAAACACTCATCTGATTGTTGAACTTAGAATAGTAGGTGTTGTTGAGTAGCAGCCCCTGCAGCAACTTGGAATTTGAATTGCAATTCAGTTCCAACAAACAGGCAAGCGGTTCGACTTTCGCCCTTATGAGAAAGCAGCAGATTAAAAGAACTATTACCACTTCAATTTTTCACGCTACAGTTTTACACAAAACTTGTTTCCGTGCATTTTTAGAGGAAATTTGTTCTTTGCGATCTTTGTGGATTTTGCTGTTAAATTCAAGCTGAATTTATTATAAAGATAACTGCTCCGTGTCAAAAATTCCGGCTTCAAGAAGACTCTCTGGTTTTCGCCCGTTAAGTCATATCTTTGGCCAAGTTTTCCTCAGTCTTTCAGATCTTGAGAGTGTTCACAGATTGTATTGAAATAGATCTATACAAGTTGAAACAAAAGGAGAAAGTAGCTAAAATAGTGTATTTTCCTTGCTTATGACTTAGGTATTGTGGTTCACAGGTCAGGTTTCGGCACGAATATTACGTCGAAGGAAAAAAAAACTTGTTCAGTAGATATGACAACAAGACACACCAAAACAACAGTTGGAATTTCCTTTGTTAAAATTCACCCACTATCGGCCTTTTTTCAGTAAGTCAGTTTCCAAGGTTGTGTTAAATGATGAATGAGTCGTCAATTCTCTACGTATTGCTTTCACCCTGAGATTGTTTCTCTCTCTAAGATCTCATGAGAAGAACCAGTTTCTTTGATTATGATTAAATGTTCCTTTTCCTGTTTTATCTCGTTTTTCAGCAATACAGGCCTTCGCAGGAAGGTAATAGAACATAAAGGATGACTTCTTTAAACGTCACGCTCTCCTTGCGTTACGCCCCATTTCTACGACATCCTTGTGAATGATAAGAAAATGCCCAGAATTTCAGATGTGCACCGTGACAGTTACACTGACTCGATCTTGAGTCTGAGTGAAGGACTGATTATCTTATTTGTGGCATCGAGTGTTCTTGTCCTTGGTGCCCTTTGTAAATATCTCGGGAAATTATGCCGTAAGCTTTGGAAAAAACCGCGATGGAAGAGGAAATCAAAAAAGAGACATTCAAAACGCGCAGAACAAAGGAAAGGAAGCGCGCCTGTCAAACGCTCCGGATCCTTTAGATCAGGAGAGGGCGTAGTTATGTCACCGCAGTTTACTATTCCATCGTCCCGCAGCTGTATGATACAGCAGCCATACCCAGATCTCTCACAAGGCAGGACTGGAAAGACTACTGCGGATAAACGCCTCTCGTAAGTAATAAATTCGGCTTTTTACTGCTAAGTCACTGGTTTACTAAAAGATAAATCATAAATTTACTAAGTAGCAGACTAGCTGTCTGATCGACTAGTTAACTAGCTGACCGCCTGAATAAGTGATTGACAGGTAGCTCGATTGCCTAACTGATTGACTGACTGACTAACCTGACTGACGAGTGGTGCGATTAACTGGCTGACTACTTGAATAATTTACTAGCTAACTGGTTGAATAACGTACTAACTGATTAATTGACACAAGAATGACCAACTGGCTGACTGGCTCACTAAATGAGTTACCGGCTGACTGACTGGTTGGTCACTCGACTAACCGATTGGATGACCAACGGGCTCACTGATTGGGTTGCAAGCTGACAGATCAATTAATTGACTGTCAACTGATCAACTTATTGCCTCAGTGACTGACTGAATGTTCAACTGACTGATTGACTCGTTCACCTGAATCAACCTCTCGTCCACGTTATTCCAATAAAGTGTGGTCAAAATAACACCTATTCTGTTCTTGTGTATAGGTTGGTATCTTTTTATCTCAAAGAAAAAGAAATTGGCAAACTGAATCCTCAATTGTACCAGAACTATGAGAGAACGGTGCGGATAGGCATGGACAAAGAACTTGGGCAACTAAATCTAATCCTCAAATACAAAGGGAAAACCAGAAACCTCTCTGTTACGCTTGTCAGTGGTAAAGACTTTCCACCGCGTGACTTCTCTGGTACTATCGACACTTGCGTGACAGTTTGTGTACTCCCACACCGTGAACGACGGAAGCGAACTGCAATTCATAGGCGATCTATGAACCCTCAGTACAACGAAAATTTTGTTTTCAATATTCAACTTGGTGAAGACACTCATGCACATAGCCTTCTTCTTATCACGTACTTTTACGATAGTTTTTCGCACGCCCATGTTTTAGGGCAGTGTTACGTGCCTCTCATATATTGTGACTTTTCAAGTGAAACCATTGTTTGGTGCTATCTAGACCATCCTCATGGTTCGGTGAGTGTTGTTATTCTGACGTACCAGTTTTTTTTTCTTTTTTTTTTAATGCCAGCTTAAATACTTTGTTTTATTTTGGGGTGGAAGTTTGTAACTCCAAGTTCACTTTTTACGCTTCCGTATTTGTCTGGCCTGTTTTGGAAAAACAGAGTTACATGCAGGTCGAGAACAATAATGATGTTTTTTCATTTTCTCCTTTGTTTGTCTCTATCTTCGAGTTCGTGCAAACATGGCCAAAGATCCTGTATCTCCTTGAACGACTTATTATCTGTTTGCATTCAGCCTAGATTACTGTTAAAAGTCAATTTTAATCACTAGTGTTAGCTATAAGCAAGATTTGTACAGATCCATATTCAACGGAATGGGAGCGTGAGCACCTTTTCCGAACAGCGATAGGTTACTTGCCCTCTTCATGAAAATAACAGGACAGAATAGTGGTTTTACCTTCATGTGTTTCCATGTTTCTTTTTTTTAGTACACCACCTTAGTGGGGGCATTACAGAGTCTTGTGACTTCAGAGTGTGGTGATCTGCTGCTGTCTTTGTGTTACGTCTCCAAGAGCCAGACTCTCACGGTTGCCATAATGAAGGGTATGAACCTAGCAGAAGGACGGCTGTCTTCTGTTGGTAAGTTTTCACCCTTTTATCATTCGGAATGAAATGCAACTCTGATGGTAATGTAAAAAAGTAGCACAAAAGAACGAAAATCGTATGGGACCAATCCTCTAAACCTTCCCCCCCCCCCCCCCCCCTCTCAGGTGTTCTGGATAATTATAAACGAAACGTTACTAAAATTGTTGTTAAACGATTTCAAAGTTATATACCTAGATGAAGTAAAGTGGGAGAACTATTTCTCATCCTTTTTTTAAGTTATTTTTTCGGTGTTACTGCACTCTGAAGATTATTTAGTAATAAAGATTGTTAGGGTGCAAGCTTGCATATACAAATGGTCTTCGGAGGTTTTTATTGTTTCAACGTCATTCAACACTGCTCTCTCTTTAAATTTTTTTCAGAGAAGTTATACACAAAAGCAACTCTCCTTCACGATAATCAAAAAATTGGTAAGAGGAAAACGAGTTTGCAGGAAATCGGTGATATTTACACGGTTTTTAACGAAGCTCTGTTGTTCCGTATCCCTGGAGAGAAGCTTATCAGTTGCACATTGAAAATCTCTGTCAATCATTACAACGTCATGGGTAAAAGTTCCAGCCTTGGCGAAGTCACCTTCAGCGCAGAGTCGACTGGACTCGAAGATGTGCATTGGTCAAGCGTGACCACAAAACGCGACAAACCGGTTGCGATGTGGCACACCCTTCGAGGATTTAAATTTATGGAGACTTCCAGAGAGGAAAGAGAGCCTCTCTCGCCGAATTAAACAACAGAGAAAAGATATTTAAGTAAGCTCGATTTTTTATCTCACTTCCAGTGGAAAAATTGTTTAATAAAAGCAGTTTAGAGTCTGCATATGGCTGAAAACTTTCAAGTAATGGGAATGATATTGTACCATTAAATCAAGAAACAACTACTTGTTCAGAGACTGATATAGATCTCATTGTGTAAAGCTTCGTAGGACAGAAAGAGAAGATTTCGCCAGATTATAGAGTCCTTATTTTATAGGCGAAAATAATTATTTCGAACGAGGAATCTACTTCAGGTGTTAAAGCAATTTTAACCTAGTATCATCGTTAAAAAATATGTTATAAAAAAGTTAGAAGAAAATACGAAGGGGCCGTGGATTAGAAGCTGTTTATGAAATGCAAAATTATGTTTTCAAAGGATCATGCTAGACTTTCATAGGAATCCCTTCTGTTACACAACTTCAACTCACGAATGTTTCAAAGGGCGATTCACCTAAATACATCAACCTAGCTCAGCACTGAAAAAGCTGATTTTGATATAATGCACTCTGACGTATTGCTTTGAGTCTAGTTGAGATAAAAAAAAAAATAGACTCGTTCTGTCAAAGGGAGGACTACAGTTTTGATGAGGAGGTAGTAGCTTTGTCTGAAAACAGAATTGAGCTTTCGCATGTGATGTACGCTGCATGTAGAATAAACAAAAAAACAGCTTCATGGAGTGTAAAATATTTACTTCAGCCTTCCCATTTTATACGGTCACGCCAGTTTGAATAGTTTTTCGAACAAACTTCTGTTTTTTCAAATGTTCCTTTGCTTTATTATGCGATCCACATGCCTAGCATTAGTCGTTTTATCGACACATTACACCCTACTACCTGCATGCACATTCACCATACTGTTCTATTTACACTTCCTACGGTGCTGACAAGGAGAATTTGTTTAAAAGTCGAGGGCTTACCTGATGTCTTATTCAGGGGTGGTGTCGTAAAGAGAAAGTAGAAGCTTATCACTCCTTGAGTTGATGGGGGAGGATTATGAATGAGTGCGTTACACTTTTGATACCTATAACAAAGCGGGTTTTCCCCTGCACGTGACAAACTTTCCGGTGACTCACGCACGACGGTGCCTGGAAACGAATTTTTGACGTGAAAAAATTCTAATATGGCGCGCGAGAAAGCGAAACGTGCACCATTCCGGAAGTTAGATTTAATTAAAACTATTGAATACGACAATTCAAACAGGTCATTTACGATTTTCATCGGAGATATAACAGTGTTTATTTCATTTATCTCTCGTTACAAGAGGGACAGAGGTTAGTATAATTATCGTAAGTCATGTGATGAATTTCCTCTATCACTCCTCACTTCTGTAGCTGTGGTTGGGCCCAGGCATAGTGTAGTTCAAAGGCTGTGTTGTACGATATCGTAAAAACCTGACGTTACTGCATTGCCAATTCCTCATCGTAGTATCTCAAATTATTCCTCAACGCCATGAGTTTTATTCCACATAATATGCTGTATGTATGGTATCCTAAGAGATCCCACATGATCAACTAATCACAAGATACCCACACAATATCACATGGCCTCTTGCGGTATCAGAGGATCGTAAAAATTCACTGCTGACTATAAATCATATATATCGCCATTTGGGGATTTGAAAAGGAAACACTGTAGTGGATCGGAAGGTTACTCAACCATTTACAGAGGTAAACAACGACTTTTTTTGTGGGAGGAGTTAGCTTAAGGCCTAGTGGACATACTCTACTAATGAGTCACAAATACTGAATTCATCTCTTGTCTTTAAGAGAGAAAGTGAGAGAATCTCATGGTAGATGATTGTGATATAATTTAAATTTCATTTTCTGTTACAGTGCTAGGCAAGTCGTTTGCCTTCGTTCAGTCAGACTCCAAAGCATGCTATTCAATTTCCTTTTAAGATAAGGATGAGTTTTAGAATTTGACCTATTAGACTAAAAATCTGAAGATTTCATACTAGATACAAATTGCTCTGATGTAGGCACAAATTAGAGTTTTACTTAAAACTACCCTTTTGTGAAGGAGAAGTCAAATCTGGTTAATTTTGTTGCAACTCAGTGAGGGTCATTTGGTGCAGCAACATATTAGTAATGAGATTTAACTTTGGGGTCATAATTGTCTTTCTGCAATTTCTTTTGATTCCATGGACATTTGTACCTCAGCATTGCAGAGACAGAATCAACCAAAATGAACTTATTTAAGAAAATGGCTGAGAAAGGGGGTCCTGTGCATGTTTCACACCTGTCAAAAAGTAGTAATAATGCATCACCAAAAATTGGGTAAACAAGTTTAAAGTTCACATATTGTGAAAAGCAAAAAAAAACAGTTCACTGGGGTTTTAATTTCATATTTTCACTGGTCATGAAAATTAAAACACTTGATCCTACAACAGGCAATAACCCCTTTCCCCCATTCTAAAAATGATCTACTTTGTCCAACATAAAGAACACGCTGTGAAAGAAAAAATCTGCTAAGGGGGATCAGGGGAATCCAACCAATTATCAATTTACATCCTTTGGAAAATCTTTTACAATTGGTTGGTAACTCTTCCCATCTGTCAGTTATTAAAACAGTTACTAAAACAGTTACTGACAGTAATACACAATTTGCTTGAGATTTTAATCAGTTGGGATGAAGCTGGGAGTAAAGCCACACAGAATGTCCTTAAGTGGATTGATATACTTATGTATTCTCTTGGTCATGTCATCTGATTGTCCAGGTGAGAGTAGTCCTGAAAAGGAAGGTTATTGGAAGCGTTCACTGATGTTTCAACAACCTGACTCTGATGACAACTTTGGACCCATGCCACTCTCACCTGGACAATTAGACTACATTGTATGTACTAACTATTACATGTGGGGTCACACCAGTTCCTACATTATCTTTTCTTTACACACATTTTCTATCTTTTTTTCCTGCAATTGACACTGCTTTTCTTTCACATTTATCTTTTTTTACAGGGTTAAGTGACTAAACTGCTGTAAGTGAAGAAAATGGTGAGGTATTGGCCTGTTATAGAGCTTCTTTCATTTCTGAACTTTTTTGGAACAACTCTGTTGGACATTATCACTCAAAAGTACATCTATGGCAGTTCAGTGAAAGATCATGCAGATTTTGAGAGACCCAATTGTTGTAAAACATTGAATAATGCTACCTGTGGTGGTTTAGAAAACCCTGGCCTCATTTCAGCTGATAATGATCATTGGTTACTTTATATAAATTTAGTGTCATTTTTGGTAGCAATGCCATCAACAATAATTCTTGGAATCTGGAGTGAGACTGAAGGACGCAGAAATGTGTTGGTTGCTACCTTGATAGGCATTGCCTTACGTGCAGCTTTGTTTACCATCATTATAAAGTTTCAAGCACCGTTGTACTTTTTTGTGATTGCTAGTCTGATGACAAGTGTGGTGGGATACAACACTAGCTTCATGGCATCATGTATGGCATATACTGCCGATATTACAAGTAATGAACAAAGAACTTTGAAAATTATGTGCTTAGATTGTGCAGCAGGGATTGGAATTGGCTTGGCTTATTTTATTAGTGGGTTCTATTTGGAAAGTCAATCTTTCTATGATATCCTCTGGCTTATCATGGCTATTATGGTATTTAACATTTTATGCGTGATCTTCCTACTGGAAACAAATGTCTTTACCCACGAACTTGCTCGAATCTGCAGATGCAGTGATTTTGTGGGCATTTGGAAAATTTTCAGTCATGATCCAGGAAATGGTCGAAGATGGCGCTTAGTTACATATAGTGCTGCACTATTTGTTGGTGGAGTGGTTTTTTATGGGACAAATGATCTGATTCTTTTTCATGCCCAAACATATCTTTGTTTTACTCTGATCCTGTTGGGTTTCTTATCTGGTGCTCTAGCTCTGCGATACATTGTAAGTCTGGTCTTTGTCAAGTTGTTTCAGACCATCTTAAAAATGGCCAATAACCTGATCATTGAATCTGGTTTACTGTCCCTTTTTGCTGGTCTTATTGTGGCAGTATTTAGCAGGACAACACGTTTTTTATTTATTGGTAAGTGTTATAGCACTATCTATTGAATTATAAATGCATTCTGATTGGTTCTTACTTAACCTTTTAACTCCCAAGATCTGATTGTGAATTCTCCCCTCTAGCTGCTACATATTTCCTTGTCTATTGGTTATGAGAACTTGGTGCTATATCAAGATAACAGCTTCTACATGATCAGTTTGAATATTCTCATTACCTGTTTGTTGAATAATGCATGAATGTTATAGGGAGAAGTTTTATGTTGATCACTTCTGGAAGTTAAAAGATTAATATCATTAATATGATAATAAATAAATTTAGTTATAATAATGTTAATATGATAATAATATGATACACACTCAACTGCACCTTGTGTGTCACTTTTTTGTTCTTACCACAAATTGATGCACAGCTGTGATCTATTACTATTACTATTTGTGAGATACATAATGGTATCAATTGTGGCTAGTCTTACCTTCAAGAAAATTCTGAGTTTCTATTATGGATTCAAATGCCTGGTATTGAAGAAATGTCCAATTGTTGTGTTGAATACATTACAATCCTCTTCTTGCTTTGCTTTATGTTTAAAAGATGTTGGTTGTAACTGGTTAAAAAAATGTCATTTTTCCTTCAGTTCCTACTACATTTGATTTTTTTATCAAAAAAATTGTAATTTGAATTTATTTATATGCATTCTCCAAATAATGATTTAAAAAGCACAATCATCAAAGTCTTAAAGTGGATTCTGGTCAGTCTTGTGCTTGATATGGTCATGACTGTACATCAGTCTATAAATATTTGTATTCACAACCTTTGGAAATAATATTCTAAAGAAAATCAAATATGAGACAAGCTATTATTTCTAAGATATAGCTCAGCGCTCCAAGCTGGGACACATAACAAGCTGTAGTGTTTTATGACTGGGTGTTTATAAACCTATAAATTTAAAGTGGGATAAAAAATTGTACAAATGCTATGTAAAACTGTTCAAAATATTGTTACGACAGCTGGAATCTTATTTCTGGGGACCATTTTAACAATTTAAGGTTGCCAATGGCAAGTTGGGCAGAAGCCCAATGTATGTATACTAGGTATGTAGTATGTGGTATAGTAGCCCAATGTATGTATTAGGTATGTCTCAGAAAGACATACCTAATTGATAATAGGGCTCACTTATGATTCAGTAGTTTCTACTGGTATACTTATTAATAAACTTTTCACTTTTTTTTATCAGTTCCAGCATTTCAGTTTTTAGGTGGCATGCCATTATCAGTGATGAAAGCCAGTTTGTCTAGGCTGGTAGAACCTCAGGAACAGGGTAAGATGGAATAGAACATTTTTTGAACATGCCACATTTTTTTTTCTTAAAATGCAAAAAAAAAACATGTGACAAACACTTGGTATGCAATACAATATATATAGTATTAACATATAATAACAACTTCAACATAATAATACTTTTCACCAGTTATAATGTGTTACTTTAACCAAAGTAATGTGGCGCATGTTACTCCTTACTACATCTATTTTGAATTCTTACAGTGTTATATTTATAAATTGATATCCTGGTATATTTATTATTTAATTACTCAGTTACTCATTTCTCTACTGTTCAATATCACTACTCACTTCAATTTTTATGAATATATAATTAGTTCTCTTTTCTGATGGTTAGAGCTTTGGTTAAAAGTTTTGAAGATTATTCTCTTGTAGAGACTGAAAAGTGAACATGTACCCTTCCCTCTCTGGTAAGGGATGTAAAGACAGAACTAGAGAGAGTGGTGAAAAATACCCCACTTTTGCTGCCCAATTTAATCAAAATTAAAGCCAGTAGTGTTGATCTAGTTAAAATCTTTAGGCTGTAATAAAACTTATTCTCTGTCCACCATTTGTAAACTTTAGTTAGAGAAAGGGACTTTCCCTCTTCAATAACCACAGCCACAATTTGCTATAACTTTTATTTCTAAAGAAACAACTCATGTTTTTATAGGAACATTGTTTGCGGTTGCCTCATGTTTGGAGGCCTCAGCAGCCTTTCTTGGAGTTATTCTATTCAGTGAAGTTTATGATGACACAAGCAAGATATTAACTGGACTACCCTTTGTGATAGGAGCCTTGTTACTGATTGTTCCAGCTGGTCTTGTTGGGTTTGTAACACTTACCTATTTCCTCAGTTTACCTCTTGTCATTAGAAATATGATTAATTGATGAACTGATCTGTTGATTATTTTATTTGATGAAACAATGCATCATGTTCAGTAATAGGCTGCAGATTATGTCAATATGTGAGAAGATCAAAAAGTGATGTCTTATGTGCTTTTTTTGTGATGATGACACAAAGAGTAGTTAATGGTGACATCATCTATGTGTCTGTTCTTCAATAGACTGAGAGTAAGGACCATTTAAAAGGTGTTCATTTTTCTGCCTATTTTGTCTCATTCAGATGGACACATGGGTAGATAGATGGTCAGATGAGTGAATTAATATTAGATAAAAATATGGTCATAATGATATGGAAAAGAGAAATGTGCAAAATTGTACATTTTTAAGATCTAGCAATATTCATGTTCAGTTCAATAAAGTTAGAATAGTTAAAAAAAAACTTGCAAAAATTCATAACTTCAAACAAAAAAGCATACAATAGCATTTTAAAACAAAAACAACAGTACTTCTTGTTAACTAAATTTGAAAGATTTAAATGCGGTTCAGTTTTCTACCTACACACATTTAAGGCTAAGTGGTCCAAAGATTAGCAGCCATGTGAAAGTTTTGAGCTAAAAAAATGGAATGAGCCTTTAAGTGATGACAGAATTGACGAAGAATGTGAGAGTAACAGGAGAGTTCTTTGGAGTTGTTCTATCAGTTCCTTGGTTCTAGGTGAACAAGACAGCTTACTCATTTGTGTAATCCCTCTTTTGTCCATAGATTTTTGCACAAAAATGAAGATCCTACTTCAAGATATTTGTTTTTCCCAGAGGAATCAGAGTGTGACTTTGGTCACCAGTGTACAATCAGTGTCCGGTCAAAATCTGCTCCAAAAACTGTCAGTGTGCCCGTGGTTTCTAATGAAGACTTTGTTGTTGTGCATCATCAAAATGAATGCCAGACCAGCAATGTGGCTACTAATGGTCGCCTAATGCCTGTATAAATTTGTGCAACTGATAAACTATTTGCACTCTGCCAAACTAACAATTTTTCTAATGGCATTGTTCATTGCTTATCCAATAACTACAGCCATGAACAAGTGGTGTGAGAAATTTTTGTCTTAGCTTTGCAGATGGTGAAAAGATCATCTGCTTCATAGACTGTCACGTTAAACCTGATTTGAGTTGTCATTATAAATGTTATTATCTCCATTATTATTACTATTATTATCATCACTAGTATTCATATAGACCAGTCAGTATTATATCATTAGTAAATATTTTATAAATACAGCATTTCGTTCCCTTGATGTGATATATTCTTTCTTTCAAGAACATGTTGTGAGTAATTATGAGATAGAAATTAACTTAAATTAAATTAAGTTATATTGTGTTCTGGGTGGCATTAGAAAGAGGCTTTGGAATAAAGTTATTTTTAGTGCTTAAATCTAAAATTTACAATAATTTCTTGAAATAATTGAACAAATGCTGAATAAAGAAAATACCAGGTATAGTATTATGTTACATTGAAAATTTAAATTATGCTTGTTACAAATGATTGAGTTTGTATCTAAATGTTCAAATCTTATTGGTGCTTAAGGGCCTCCAAACTGTCCAATTAGACCTTCCAATTAGAAACATTTGCAATTAAAAAGACTAAATCCAATATCTCAGTAGCCAATGAAATGCAACCGCAGCCTATCAAAACCAAGGAAAATTTCTCAAAGGAGCAGGTTGATAGATCCACACCGACAACAAACATGGGCAAAATTACCTGGTTCAACAATAAAATTTTAATTTGGATGTTTTCCTTAGATAAAGCAAAACTTTGAATTAAAGAAAGCTTTAGAATGATAGGAAATAGTTGTCGAGATTGAAAATACGACGAATCAAATGGGAAAGCAAGTTGTCGTGAGAGAGATACCACCAAAAAGACGAAACAAATATCTTCTGCTTTTATTCTACCACGCCCCAGCGTATTTTTCTCTGGCTTCTTGAACCTTAGCTGAATGTGTAATTTTGTGAGGTTCTATTTGCTTTCGCTCAACTGGCTTGGGCCGAAGTTTTGGAAAATATGAAAAGGTAAAAGATCTTGTAAAGGAATTGTCCAGAACTACTTTGTTGTAACTATCCCATAGCATTCGATTACGTTCCCGCTGAATCTTAGCTTCCTCGACTCTCCTTTGTCTATCCCTGGCTTCTTTTTCTTTCCGTTCTGCTTCCATTTTTCTTATTTCTTCGAGGCGTTTCCTCTTCTCCTCTCGCTTTTGATTCCACCTCTCAGCAATTTTCCTCCTCCTTGTGTTTTCCCGTTCTTCTTGCAACTGAATGTCCATCTCTCTTTCCTTTTCTTCGGTAAAAGTCAACGCGCGCTTGACATTCGCAGCGTGTTCGTTCAAATTCCAAAATGCCAACTCTGTTATCAAATGTTTAACTTTAATTTTTTCAATTTCTAAACCACGCTTCTCTAAAATATTGTCACTTCTGGAAACAACCCGTACGCGTTTTCGTTGAGCAACACCCTTCATCTTCGCCTCTTTATGAGAAAGATCTTTCTTCTTTGAATTTATCGAAGTGTTATTTATTTTTCCCCTTTCTTGTTGCTTTTTAATTGTACCTTTATTGCACTGTGGATTTATTTCGTGAAGTCGTCGATTTTCACGTGTCTGTCTCAAAGTTTTCCTTGCATCCTTGACGATTTCTCGAAAATTGTTTCTCAAAGCGCGTTTCTTTTCTTTAATTTCTTTTTCGGTCTCTTGCGGTTTATCAGTCATACTTACTAACTCATTTTCACCGACTGATAAATCACTCAGCATGTATGGACTCGAACAGAATTTGGAATCTTCTTCACAGTCAGTGTGATCACCGAGAATGGCGAAAGGAGTTTCCACAGATGCTATGCTTGAATTGAAAAGCATCGTCGATAAACTATCCACAATAACATTTCCGCTGTTACAAATGGAACCGTCAGCACTTTTGCAACCCTCTGTACTTTTTGATTCCTCTTCTGATTCAACAAATTCGTCCTCTCGTCGGTTCACGCGCTTGAACTCACTGTCCGTGTAGTTGTGAGTACTAGAGTAGGAAGTCGAGGTTTCAGTTTCAGTTCCGGATTCAAACAATATTGATTGCCGTGATGTTCTATCGAGATTACAAGTAGCATCGCCGCAAATTGTTGGCTCGTTAAGCAACATTTCCGGTAACGTAAGAGAAGCAAGTGAACTGTTACGACTAAGGTCGATGTTTAAACTTTCCAGTCGTGATCTAGAGTGAGTCATACTTTCCGTATCTCCGTCATAATATTCTGTTAAAGCTGAAAGTTTTCTGCTAGAAGATGTCGATGCTGAACTGGACATATCGACTAAAGCCGGCTGGCGACTCAACTCCGAAGAGGTAAACTGCGACCAGTTTCCCACTGATTTGTTTTTATACTGAGCTTGAACATTTCCTAACGGCCACAGATGTTGGCATCAAAAGCAAAATTACAAAATTACAACTTTATCGCAGCCGGATCACAGGTGTAATTTCGCTGTGACAAAGGAACAGTTTCATTTTAAGAATAGGAAGGACTCACGTGTGTTGTTGAGGTTTTGTGAAAGAAGTTTGTAGGCTCCATAGCCTTGCTTGTGCTTTCGTTCAATATTTTTTTTTTCTTATCCTCAAACCTTTACTGGAAGTAGTGTAGGATAAATTGATTGCTTTTATCGGTGCTGTGAACGTAACAAAGTACCCCTTTGTAATGTGAAACTTCTCTTTTGCTCAGATTCTTTATTCACTTTATAGAAGACCTGTCGATCAGTCGATGATCGCGCAAAGCTGTTCATAATTGATCAGCAAAAGCAAAACAAAACAAGATAATAAAAAGCAACCTTCTTATTTTATCCGTTTGTTATGTTTACGAGACCTGCGGTTTTTTTGGGTTTTTCTTGACAACTGCTGAGAAAATGTCGATAACTACTTAGATATCCACTATATACGAACATGTTTGATTATGATTTGAAAACAAACTTTTAGAATGAATCAACATTTTTTTTTGTTTTTATTTTTTTTCCTCAGAGACTGAATCAGAATTTTCAGTTGAAGAACGTTATCGTAAAAATCTTATCACTTTAGGCATTGCTTGATTGCTGGACAGGCTTTATCTATATTAACGCTTACAGAATGAAGACTCCGCAACTTGGGTTATAATTTGCGCACAGTTATGCCTTTTAATTTATTAATGAAACCGAGGACTATAAAAAAGAAAAGACAATTCAGTTGAATTATCTGTAACCCTTAGAGAAGATAAAGGAAACAAGAAATGGATAAAAAACCTCACTGGATAAATGAATGAAATGGATGAAAAACCTCGCCTGATTGGTTCTATCTTGGATATCACTTAACCATGTGAGTGATAATGTAACACAGTCAGACTATGATAGCACAACCTGTCTCATTTATCTCATTAGGTATTGATAAAGGATTGTAAGATTCAACGGAACGCTCACAACAGAAAACAATTTGGCTGTTTTTGAAGGAAAGAACTCAGTAATAACCCCCTTCCCCATTCCCCCATTTTCCTTTTCCTGAAAATAATTGGTCAGGTATCAACATTCAGTTTGTATCATCATATCATCAAAATAGAACAATTTTTTGCCATCACTTTTAAAAATGCTTTCTGCAATCTTTGGGCCAGATTATGATTTTGAATTAAAAAATGATAACGTAAAAAAAAATTTAAGCTTTCAACTTTTAGTCATTTTCACTCAATTATCATCACAGTTTTCTAGACACTTTCTATCTCATCCAAGCTCAATTTCATAATTGATAGCACTACGCATTTCTTTATCGGCTGACCCATGGCGGTTGAATGTTAAATGAATGCAGCAGCTGCTGGCAACTGATTTTCTTTAGGGAAAACATCCCAGTGTGAAAACTGAGAAGCGAGGCCCTCTATTATTGCGCCTCGCCATGAGCAAGACGGCTGCGCAGCCCTGCACAGTCGGACTGTCCTTCCCAGTCTCCCCGCCGAAAATACTTATTGCTGAGAGAGAAGTCGCTCGTATGAGGTTTATGTCTTAAACTACGTAACTAAAACATTCCTTCCAGAAAATCGCTTCCAGAATGAATCAGATGGAACATAACTACAAGATCAAAGACTACAAGCGTTATGAAGCTCCAGGGCCGTTCATTCGAACCGGCTATCGCCTGAACTATCCGCAAAACTACCCAAACTCACAAGAAACGCGGAGAATGGAGGAACGATTCCAAACAATACAATGGCCTCGAAACAAGACGCTCGTCGGTTTGACCGACCAAGGAGATAGAATGAAGTTCACAAGAGATCAACAGATAAGCGTATTGACAAATCAAAGCGAAATGATTGCTGATGTGCAACATCAAAGACAGGTTCTTCTCGATACAGTCAAACGAAACATTCATGTTGCTAGGGACGAATTTGCTCGGGATGTTTACGTTGGCAGACCCGGTGTTCGCGATATGTTACGAGGCACTCAGCCGCTCTACAAGGTGATCAACAATGGGACACTCTATGGTTAAGGATTTATTTGTGAATTTTATGCTTTATTCATAATTTTTGACATCTTATGGCATTTTTTCTTTTATATTTAAGTATTGCATCGAACAATGCGAATTTTTAAGAATTTTTACAGTTTGTCTATTATTTGTTTCGGTGAGGTACATGGGGTAGACTCGCTCTGTTGTTTAAAACGCCTTTTTGATATACGATGAAAATGTAGAAAGCTAGTTTAGATATCAACTTTTAAGCTTGAATTAAAATTCTGAATATTTGAACTCGTTATTTCCATGAAATATTATTGACTGAAAATATTGTGTGGATAATGATACTTTATTACAATTATGGTGGCATTTTGTATTTTTTCTTCCACAAAATCAGCCGTTAGATTTTTATGTGTTAAAGATATAGTTTTATTTTGCCTCAGTTTCCATTTCAGTGAGAAGGTTTTTCCCACTTACCAAGGAATTATTTTGTATTTTTAATCTACCACATACATGCAATAATGGTTGGTGTGGTGAACATTTAAGCAAGATTTTTCACTTTATAATTATCTTCAATATGGTGTTGCCCATAATGTACTTAAGTTGCAAACCAGTAGTGGCCAAATCATCCCTCCAAGGGATGACTCACCTGAAGCAAGCATTCCATTTACGTATGAAATATAGCCATTTATCACATGTCTCTCTGCCAGACTACAGAGTAAGGCAGAACTCAATGAGATCTCCTGCCTGTAAATGGGAAACTTAAAGTAAGAAAGGGAAAATTGAGTTAAAATCCGCCATACTCTGCAGAAAGGTCTCTGAATGATAGCAATCTTTGCAATTAACACTATTTAAAAAGAAGTGAAAATAAGACCTGAAAAAAACTCAGGCCTGTACGGGATTTGAACCAATGACCTCTGCAATACCCATGCAGTGCTCTACCAGACAGGTCTCTGTTGATTAATTATCATGGGCAACACATCATATTTATCATGAAACATATTCTTTGTAGTTAATGTTGGTCATTAATCTTTTTACTGGTAGATCACTGATGGGTATAGTGCATTCAGTGTTTTGCCATAACAAATAGCTGCTTTGTGGGAAATGAACCATGGCCTTCCCTCACTCAAGAAGAGAGCACTTCTCCTTTGGAAGGAACCAAAAGCACAATCTAAAAAGTAGTTGAATCAAACATAATAAAAATTCAGAGGATTTTTAAAATCTGACCCTGCAAATGCTAGAATTATGTATGACCTCCAGTTATCTATGGTGTAATGCATTTAGCACCTGGTATTTATTTATAAACTTCTTTGAGACAGGGAATGTTGGCTTATAATTATTTTTTGGGTGTGTGTTAGAAACTCCCACTTCTTTTCACTTCTCTGCAGCCTCCTGCACCCTTGACTCCTGTTTAAACCTACCCTTAAAGTAAAGGATATATGGGTGATTGCTGTTAAGGATTTCTCTCCCAATTTCTGCTGTCATCAAGTTGTAACTTCTTGCCCCTTCATCTCTACTCAGCTTTTTACCATATCTGTATGCCATTTGTGATTTATTACTGAACAGAGCAACGCAACATGGAATCTGTTAAGTGGAGGATATGGATTTAAATTCCCAAACCTCATCTATGATTATAGACCCAGCATGCCATTTTGAAAATGTTTTTTTTGTATCACTTTGAAACTAAGTTATTTTTGAAAACATGAAAGGAGACTATCTTTTAAATCTTTTTTTTTTTTTTACATCGATTCTTAACATGTCGATCACAGCACTTGTCATGTTCCATCCCTGAGCAAGGTGCTTGGTGACCATTAACCCGAGCCATCGTTTAAACGCGTCAGCGGTCTCCTGCTCCCGATTTCCAAGATGGCTGATTGTTCAAGTCCTCAGCATACTGCAGCTACTCCATAAAGCACAGTTTTAAATATTCACCAATACTACTGAAAATATGATTGGCACTTGATTTTCATTGTCAATGCTAGGGTAAAATCTCCTTAAAATGAACACAGGAGTATCAATCAGGCACTTTGGACAACAACATTCTCCCTGACGCGTATCAAAATGTAAGTTTATGTAATATACCGTGTAATTAATACAGCCGTTAAATATGCACCACGTGCTTAGGTAGTAAGTTTGTATTCCTCTTTTGTTGCTTCCTGACTGCTGATACTCGAACTTAACTTCAAGGGAGGGTGGGGTCAGGATTGATCCAGAGACAAAAGATGGATCATCAGTAAAAATGAAATGATGTTATGGGTGTGTTGTGGTGGTTTACTGAAACGCATTCCTGAGTCTGAAAGTTAGCGACGAGGCAGTCAACTTGAGCATTTTCCCCAATCCCTTTGAGTTATACAGTTGTTTTTTGTTGATGTGCCTGCACGTTCTCTTTACCAACAAACATTATGTTATTTAATCTTTAATGAATAGAAATAAGGCTAGAAAGTGTTGTAGCCATAATACTCCTCTGACTATTGTCCTATGTGCTTACAGCTGATTTTCAGTCGATAGCGTTATGGAGCGTCATGCAGTACCTATATTTTGATCATTTTAATTACTCCTGTTGATATGATTTATTAAAAATACTGCTGTTGCGAAAATTTACCCTTTTCGACATGCAACTAATCAAATTACTAAGCTGTAGGATGATTTTACTCCTGGCTGTCGCTACAATACAATGCAAATGTAATACACAGATTTTTTTTTACACATTCGGTGAAGTTGTTAACGTTTTCTGTACTTTCTTTCTCTTCTATATCATTACATAAAACTATCTATTTTTTTTAATGACTTATAAACATGCATGAATTATCATTTAAAGCCATTTTCAATAGACTGTCGAAAGTCATCGGTCTAGAATGCTGTGGTTTCTCTTTACTTTGGTCCAAAAAACTCGCGTTACCCTCTCAACAAATTAGATACAAGCCTATTACCGATCACGACTTGGTCACCCTCATTTTCCCGCGCTTTGGGAAGTTTGCTTGGTTTTAGTTGGAGTTATCATTGATTCCTAAGGGAATTTTCGTTTCTTCTGAGAGTCATTGTGATAACATTGGTTTTCGTTTTACGACTCGCAATCGAAAAGTACTCTGAGGTATGAGTGTAACGGTATCTTCGTAATATCAATAAGGAAGAACTCTGTTCTTCCCACAAGCGATTGACCACCAAATCTGTCTGTACATTAAAGCCTGAACTCATAGCCTAATACGACTAAATGAGCTACTTATTTTAGAAGAAAAACAGCTGGCGAAACGACGAGGCTATGGAATGCATATCCCACTCGCTTGTCTTATGTTGCCTGTTAAGCTGAGAAAAAAATGAATTTAATTCATTTCTTCAAGGAAGGAAAGTATGAAAAGCTAAATGGTCTTGATACGCTCGTGTTAAACATTGATTCTTTGAACATCTTTTTCATAGCCATATCACGTGCCATTTTCTTTAATTTGGCCATCTCCCGTTCTCTCCGTTCCTTTTCCTCTCTTTCTTTCTCCAGCCTTTCCTTTTCTAATCGTTCCAATTCTTTTCGTTCCATTTCGGCCATGCATTCTTTCCGAACTTTCTGTATTTCGCTTTCCACGAGCATAGAGACTTTCTTCTTAGCCTTCATTTGATCAGCTTGTAACTGGTTACGGAACTCCATTTCCGAGTCTTCCTTTCCTTGGAGGGCGTGCGTGAGATCAATGGCCGCTTGGGTTAATCCCAAAGAGTGAAGTTCCACAATAATCTTCTGTACTTCCTCAGCTCTCTCCAATCTTTTCACCTCATGCTGCAGAAGGTTCGCCACTTTTGCTTTACCGTTTACGGTTGTCAACACAGCAGCGAGACTATGTTTCCTTCTAGCACGCGCTCGATCTAGTTCGGCTTGAATCTTCCGGAGAGAAGCGAGTTCTTCAGAATGCGCCTTGCTTCTATCGCCATACTCAACTTCTTTACCTTTCTCTTCTTTTTTTCGTTGTGCTCGCTCTTGCATTATTCTAGCCTGCTGCTTACCTGCTCTTTCTTCCAGCCTGTCGATAGAAACTTTCTCAGCTTCAATCCGTGTTGCAATAAGTTGTGACCTCGTATCTTCAATTACGACTTTAAATTTTCTTCTCGTTTCATTTCTTTTTGCGGCAGCTTCGTATCGTAGCCTCGTCAGTTCTTTTTTCAACGTTTGTTTAGCCCTTTGGCGAATTTCCTTTTCAGCAGTCGCAGAAAGTTTTATCAGATGATATTCGTCATCAACGTTTTGTTTGCGCTCATCTTCGCCATCTTTTCTCCCGTTTCGTTCTTCGTCCTCGTCTTCTTCTTGAAGCGCCATCTCGTCAAGGTCACTGTCGTCGTCCATCTCAGGGGTGATTGAGCTAGCGCTTGTGATGAGAGAATGAGTTTCTGATCCCGTAAGACTTGGATTTCTCTTTGTCCCTTCAATTTTTGGTAAAACAATGCGAACATTGTTGTTGAATCCTGTAACCGCATCGTCTTTGAATCTCTTTTTGTTGTGTGGTTCCATTTATACGACAAAAATGTCGCTTCGAGTTTTTGTCAACTATTGTGTTGTATTACCTCAGCGCAAAACAACTAGGGAATTAAAAAATGATACAATCCGTTTCTTTGATGGCCAAAAGAAATCTTTTTAAGATGGGTACATCTAGTAAAGCTTCAATAGTACTTACTTGTTTATCAAGTTTTTTCGTGTGGTCGCATTTCTTTCTCTAGAACAGTCCGTTTCCTAGATAAAGCAACTTCCACTTAAGATAACATCATGGCTCTGAAGTAACCTATCAGAGACTTCTTTCATCTGGTATTAGCACGTCACAGCGATATCGACAAAACTGCAAGGCCCATTGTTAGAAGATTTGGAAATTATTAAAGCGAATGACTAATTTCTTGCCGCGTGTTTTTATTGTTATTGTTTCGTGTTTGGATTAATAATTCATAAATTCTGTACGAAGAATTTATTAATTTATAAGTTCACTTTATATGATAAAATCTTAAAAATGATTATCAATGTTACCAGAAGCTTACAACCCTCTGATGTTACCTAACTATTGGGCATCACCTGTACTTCTTACCCATCTTAATAAGTTAGAAGAAATAGGGGGGAAATTATTTTACACGTGAAATCTAAACTTTTCCAGCAGGAGGCATAAGTTTTTAGCTAGGGTTTAGAGCTCACGCATAACATCATAGTACTGCGAGCTACTTTGATGGCAGAAGCATCGGATGAGGATTTCAGTGATGTTTTTTACTGCCCGAGTTCGAGTCATCAGTAATGATAGATTGCAAAGATTGCGGCTATAGTCAAATACTATAGTCACGTGTCACTCTAGGTAGCAGTAGTAGAGCCATATCTACAGATCAGAATGATGATGGTGATGAAGACGAGGAGAAGAAGTTTATTAGAATGGCACCCATCAAAACCTGTCAGTGTGGCGTTTGCGTCGAATTTCTTGAGTTGTGCTGACATGTTTGCTTTCCAATAGGCGTTTCTGGATATTTGCCCCCTGAATTCGCGTTCAGAACGTTCGGCATGCACAGGTGAACTGTAAATGAATGGATATCACGATTTTACAACTGAGTAAAATTGTCACCTTGCGATCTCATTGTGTTGTTGTTAGCTTTGTCACCTTTTTTGTGACAACACTTTCGGCTGTAGGTTGTTGAATATCTTTGCGCGAAAGTTTTTTACTTTAAACTGGCCTTAAAATAGAGTGTTAGGTGATAATATATCGAGTATTTTCTTTCGACGTCAAAAAATTACCTTCAACATGATTGATAAGATTAAAAGAAAAAGAAAATAAAATATAAAGGAGGTGCTGTACAGAAACAGGGATAGAGTAGACTGGTCTGGATGTGTTTCAAATGACCAACGTGATGCGGCGTGCCTTTACTTTTTTACCTCTTCCTTGCTTCTGCATCTTTGTTTCAACAACTCCATTTTATCACGACTCTTGTGTTTCCATCATGATCAGGGTCTCGCGTGTTTAATTATAAAAAAGTTGACTTTTTTCTCTCTAAACTAGAGAGAGAGAAACGGCATGAATAATATCGTTCAGTATTTAAACTAACCTCTATTTCATTTTTATCGAAATGTTTGGTCGTGTTTTGTGAAAAACTATTTTTAAATGAAACGCGGTTTTTATCATCGTTTTGATAATAAGTTATCAATATGATCTCGAGGTATCTAGGTGGTTTAAATACTCTGACACTTTTTTTTGTCATGATTCACAACACACAACACACAATCTGCTCTCAGCGTTTTGTAAAGTCTGTCACGCAGCGCTGGAGGCGGGACTGCTGCGTTGCGTGACAGCTTTTGTACCGGTTGTTACCATAGTGAACTCCTTCGTGTGGTAAAGAAGATTCTGTTACTCGAAGTTTTTCCATTGATGTTTACCGATCAACGAATCATTCCGTAATTTATTCATTATCAGACGGCTCATGGTAACTCATGTAGTTACTATTTTCGTATTGGAGGGGGAAAAAAAGAGAAAGTGTGCGATCTTGAAATTCGTGAGGTCAGTTTAGTTTGATCAAAACTTCGCCTGAGCGCTTGATTATGAGCTTTTCTTGCCAGTGCCGCCATCACTCGCCTACGTCTTTCTCGCTCTTCTCTCGCCACTCTTTCTTGTTCCAGTCTCTCCACCTCAGCGATCCTTTTTTTGCGTAACTTCTCCACCTCCTCTTCCTTTTTCTTTAAAGCCTCAACGCGTGCTTTATTTCTTTCTTCCTTGAGCTGACGGCGTAGTGTAATGTCAGCTTTTTCTTTCGACTGAATTGACCCACGTAAAGAATCAGCCTGCTCATTTAACCCAAGATCAACCAGGTCTTGAATCAGGTTCTGGATTTCGTCGATCCTTTCAAGTTTACGCATCTCTGTTTGCATCATCTGCTTTATTTTTCCTGCTTTCTTTGCCTTCAGGATAGAGATTAGTCCAGTCGAACTCTTTCGTCTTGCCCGAGCTCTATCTAAATCTGATTGGATTTTTCTCAAGGCAGCCATTTCCTCGACTTGTTGCCTGACCCATTCATCACCACCTCCAAAGTTGTGCTCTGGAATTTCATTCCCCTCGTTTTTGTTCTTTTTGTTCAAGATTTGCCATTTCCTCAAAGATCTCTTCTTCATTATCTCGCTCTGCTTTTCTTCTGCTCTTTCTTCCAACTTGTTAACAGCCTCTTTCTCTGCGTGCACTCGAGCTTCTATCAGCATGTCGCGAGCATTGTCAATAACCTTGGTGAATTTCTTTTTTATTTGTAACTCTTTTAACCTGGCATTGTGCCAAATCTTTTTGAAATCTTCTCTTAGATTTTCTTCGACTCGATCCTCAATTTCTTGCATGTCTTTTTTAGAAAGCATATAATTGTCTGCCCGTTTATTGGAAGACAGTTTTGCATCGCTGCGAAATTCATCCAAGTCGTCGAACGAAAATTCCGAAGTCGAAACACTTTTTTCGTCTTCATGACTGTTGCTGTTAGAAACAGGGGACAAACTATCCGAGTCGCCGTAAGCAGAATCAATACTTGGCAGCCCCAAGCTGCTGGTTTTCCTTGTATTTCCTCGATAAGTCTCCTGGATTGGATCCAATCTTTCGAAAGGATTTCCTCTTGCATCTGACTTAAAAATATCGACCAGAAACGGTTTATCACGTGGAAACGACATCGAGTTCTTTCAATTGATAGTGCTTGCTGATCGTCAGTTCTCACCCGGCTTTCGACACGAAATCAATAGAAAGAAATTTGTTCCCTAATTACATGCGGTTACTATGTTATATGTTATAGGGACCTCGCACGGCGCTCTCATTCTTTGAAGTATAACCACACGAAACTGAGAGACGTGCTTGATGTTCTGCGATGATAAACACTACCTTCAGTGCTATCATTGCCTTTGGCTTATAACTATTTTTGGCCTTGTTTTTCGTGTCTGAGTAATCAAGGACTTGATAGGAAACTCGCGATTGGAATCGTATCCCAGAGTCCGAGTTCCAGAAAAGTAAGTATATCGACGGATATTTTTAAAAACTTTTATTTCATTAGTGTCTTCGTCTAAAATATCTTATCAATGTTTTCAGCCGTATTTACTTTAAGAGCACAAAGAACCTCATAACTTAATAATAAAGCGGTTGACGATTCGCTTGTTTGAAGTATTTTTACAGCGACCAAACGAAAAACAATAAGATCAATAAAATTCTACAAATAGAGAGAATCTACGCTGTCAAAGTTAATAATAGAACCTAGACTAGTATGTGTCATTTCCTTTTTATGAATCCGTTTCTGCCGTTCAAGTTGTTTTGTAAGTCAAAATGATTTAGAACTGATTTAACTTTTTTTCTTTCCGCTTTCTTTTCTTTCGGAGGTAAGTAAGAAAAAGCGAAAGCAAGTCGTGTAGATGGTAACAAACATGGTGGGAAAAAAGGGAACCCACAACGGCACTTGTAGCACGAAGTGATCTACAACCGTGACTTTGTAGTCAGGATGGTGACTCTACCTCGCTTGAAGATTTGCGTCGTAAGAGATCACCTAAGGATGAAGTCAGTGAAAATCCTTCAATGGTGCTCTTAAATTGTTTATTTTTCTTTGTATTTTCTTCACTTATTTTCCTAACCCTTTCGTTTTGAGCTCTGTATACAAAAATGTTCATTCTTATATGACTTTCGTGAGTAGGAATGCATTGTTCACTTTTTACCTAGGCTCTTGCTCAATTATTCAAAGCGCAGATGCTTGTATTTAGTCCGCAAAAATTAGGGTACAGTGACATAAAACTAACTGAAGTGCAATGTACAGTTTTATACTCCTTGTACTCGACTATTGGGTTATCAATGTAATTGCCGAACTTGCTGAAAAAGTTCCTGTTTTCAGCGGTTATCGCGGGAAACAAGATCATTCTTTCCGTTCCTGCACTTGTCGTTGGACACAGGTTTTCCAGCGCTATGATAGGCCTATTTTTACTCGCACTGCTACTGACTTACGTGTTTCCCGCAGCACTACCAGGAGTTTTAATAAAACCCGGTTATCAGCAGTCTAGCACCCCCCTAAAAGACTTCATACCGCCATCTGTTTAGCCTGTGAGCTTGCCCTCGTATTTAGGATGCGCTGTGCGACTCCTTTTCTAGGCACAACTGCCTATTACACCATCGGCAGCTGCCCGTGGAAAAAGTTAATGAAACCCCTGTACTACTGTGTAGTTTTCCTTTCTCTTCAGTGTTGTCTTCCTATTTTCCCGCTCAGTTCCTTGAGCGCCATTCTAGATATCATTGCTAAAATCAATGCTTGCTCTGATTGGACCCGGTTGTACTGACAGGTTTTTTTTTTTTTGTTTTTTTGTTTTTTTTCCAACAAACCAACTGGTTCAAGCTGGTTAACTTAACTTTCGGCTCTGCTCAGAATGTGAGGAGCAGATGGCTCGATTTTTGCCCTTCTTCTTCGTTGACATACAAGAACATGTCGAATTTTGGCGGGAAAGACTTCTGTCGCTACTGTCACTGTCCTCACTGCTTGACTGCTCATAGTCAGGACAAGCAGAGCCTGATTCGGGTATATACAAAGGGAAATAGGAGAATTTAAAAGCCCGTGATATCTTTGCGGATAGTATAGCCTTTTGCTTTTCATTCAAAAACGCAGTGTTTTTCTCTCGTCGTCGTAGAGCCTCAGCCCGTCTTTTCTCTCTTTCACGCAGTCTATTCTCTCTCATCTCCTCCTCCAACCTCTCCAGCTCCTCCATTCTCTGAAAGAAAGTCTCTCGTCTGTTTTTCTCGATATTTCTCGCCTTTTGACGGTTTTTCTCGTCTCTTTCTTCTTGAAGTTCCCGCTTGATTGCTTTGTTCAGCTCTCTTTCTGTCATAACTTTAGATTCCAGAAGGTCAGTCAAGTTCTCAGCCTCTGTTTGTTTGTTCAGTTTGTAGAGTTTTCGTATGGTTTTTTTGACAGCTTTAGTCGAATTTGCCAGCTTCGAGGTATCGCTCTTGCGCTGTTTTTGGATACCTTTCGGTGGTAACCCATGACCTTTGAAAGTATCAACAGGCTTTACATCTCTATCAGAAAACCTGACATCTTTCTGTTCCTGAGTCGACTGTTCACTCATCTCTAGGCTAGACACTCCATGGTTCTCTTTAGTTTCTGTTGCCAACAAGTCGTCTTGCTTCTTGTTTGCATCTTGACAAGTTTGGTTTTCAGCGGAAGATCGACGGAATTCGGCGGATTCACTTATGGAGGACTCACTATTTGGTTTCAACAGTCGCTTTCCAGTAAACTCTCGTGATTTTATCTCTTAATCTTTCCGCTGAACGGAACGTTTTTGTCTTTCAGTTCCTTGTCTATGAGTTGCTGAATCTTTATCGCGCCTTTTTTTCCCACTTCGCGATGTAGTGGTTTCTTGTTTTTGTACGATTTCTGCTTGATGAATGGTTTCTTTAACAGCTGTTAGTTGTTTCTGTAACTCGTTCTCAAGCACACGAATGCGATCTTGCAGAAGCTTTGAAACCTTTAAGGATCTTTCGCGAAAATCCAAGTTCCTTGTTTTGTCAGTTTTCTCAAGCTGTCTTAAGTCTGAAAACGACACCAAATATTTAGATCCTTGGACGTCGGGTAGTTCTAAACCGTCTCCACTTTTTCTCGTTTGTTTACCAAGTTCAGGAAACTCTGAGAAGCTTTTACTCGGTTCCTGTTGGTTTGGAAGATGAAGTTCGGCGTTTATTCGAGGCAGAGCCGAGTCAAAGCTGCTGGCTCTTATGTAGACATAACTTCCGCTGTGCTCACTGTCTAAAGGGAGCATACTGCCCACAGGAATCTCAACGGGCTGAGTTTTAGACGCGGAATGAACTGAAAACTCCATGATGGATGACTCAAGGATGCTCTATCAACTACACCGGAGATGTTTGTTTTCAGTCCACTCGTTATGAAATTATTCCTTTGTTGGCATTTTACAGCTCTTTAGCGCCGCGAGTCCACCACTCAGATCTCTAATTCTCATCCACTCAGGTGTAAATTATACTGTTTGTAAAATAGGTGTTGACACCAGCGACAAAAGTGAAAAATTTTTGCGGTAATTTTTACTCTTTAAATTCTCTTTTTCGTCTTAATTCGTTTCCGCACACTGTGTCAAAGACTTAAGATTTAGTGTTAACGAGGTGGAACGTTTGTTTTTGTCCTTAATTATAGGGCGTGTTCGAAGGTACTACAGCAACTAACTCTGTTTGTTTCATAGACCCAACGTTCGGAATGGTTCGCGCTCAATTCATTAAGACGCTAGTCATTCATATCGGGTCGAGTTGTATACTTTTGTCGGTGCTTGCCCATTTTAGATCCCAGAATTCTCGTGACTTAAGTCAACTGGTAGGAAAGACCCATAAAGGTAAATGAAAACGTGTAACTGTAGGGAAGAAAACGGCGCCTGTCGGTAATGATGTGAGCTCTCTAAAATCGATGATGACGAGTTTCAATGTTCCTCTTGTTAAGCTGGGTTAAAAATATATTTTCAATTCTGCGCCATCTTTGTCACAATTCCTCCGCTTTTAGATTTTTAACTGTGTTTATTTTAAGGCTGTAAATCGCAGCATGTCTTGAGACATTTGACATCAAATAAACTTTTACATGAAGGTAATGTGGTCGACACAGATCATAAGGTATATTACTTGTCAAGCTTTTGCTGATGAGACACAACTGAAACAGGGAATGTTAGGAATTCGAAAGTAGTTCCAAACCGGAAACGGAAATTTTAAGTTTTCCTTCCTGTGAACTGGCAAACGTTTAGTCAAGCTGTCAACTTTTACAAGTCAGAAACATCAGCCGGACGAGAACAAGATGAACTTCTCTTAACATCTATTTCCAACTTATTTCTCAGACCAAGGACGCCGAAACTGGCAAGCTCGTCAGCTGCTTAGATTTAAGAGTTCTAGGAAAGATGTGAGCGACAGTTGACTGCTCTAGGAAATAGGATCAATGATTGAAGGTAAACCATGTTCTTGACTCTTAATGAGATAACGTTAAAGTGATCGATTTTTTCAGTTTGGCGGTGAAGAATCCACCAAGCGTCCTTTTCACCTTTAAGGTAGATACCGTAGTGTGGCAATTATGGCGTTCCAACGCCGCCAGAATTCAATTGATCATTTTTTAATTCAAACATACAAACATCAACTTGTGCTTTGCAATTTTAAAAAATAACCTGAAAAGTCTCGTTGTCCGGCTCACTGCCAGTGGTTTTGATCAGTTTACACTTTTGATTTACTCTGAACTCTCCAACCGTCACAATTGGTTAGACTCAGGGTCATTAGCTTACAATTCCGTTCCTTAATGCCTCAGTTTGCGTTTGCGCCGTAAGAAACGCTTTCTTTGTATCATTCAAAGTTGATTGTTTGCTCTACAATATTTCATGTTCGAATTTACTCCAAATACACTAAGTTTGCCCTAGAGTTTTGCTTAAGCATTGTTTTTAAAACAACAACAGCAACATTCTTTACCTATGTCCCCTTCAGATTTTACAAAATGTGGGAAAAATCAAGATAAACGAAAGGAATAATGTTAATAAATACATCGACCATATAATACCTATTTGCAAGAGGGATAAGTACCGCCACCAAGTTAGAAGAAGCGAATACTTGTCGTGCTAAGTGAAAGTCAGTATTGTGTTTGTAGACGTAAATTTCCTTTGATCGCATTGAGGATTATAACATAAAAGAAAGCACGTTTTTACACCACTGTCAACCTGAATATTTATCATGCCTCAAAAATACCTCTATTTGACGCATATTTTCAGTTTAAGCACCTTCTTGATTTAGAGAATGAAAAGGCATTATGTCGGGAAACTCTATGTAATCCCTATGCAAAAGTTACGTAGATCATTTTGCATTGTCAAATTTGCTAAATTATTTTTTTTCGCAGCTTTGTTTCCTTAACTACAAGTATATTTTTGGTTTCCATTGTTCACGAAGAAAGTTTGAGAAGAGTTCTCGAAATTTCAGTGTATTGCCCGACCGAATAAACAGTTGTGACCCACCACTGTTCACGTTTATTCAATCCTTTGGTTTGCTAAATTTTTGTCCTTGCCCTTTGCATTATAAAAGGTTGTTCCTTCCCCAACTTTTATCAAGTTTGTGAAGAAGAAGTTGCAAGATTTTCTTTCGTACAGGTTTGTTCCATTAGAACCAATTTTTTTGTGAGCCATTCAACCGAGCAGGTAGTTGTTGTTTGAGATAATGTATTTGAAACCACAATCAGAGCACATGTTTATTCATATCGCGACGGTTCTGAAAGGATTCGAAAAATGTATTGTTCTCTTCACCTCATGCACGACAAAGCGGGATTTAGACCTGTCGGAGTGATGAATACAAATCTATGAGGAGGAATTACACCTCGGCCTTTCCTTTGCTTCTGCTCCTCAGCGTTTTCTGAATAGTGTGTGGCATGTTTACACACGCTTTACCCTTAGGTTAGAACATGAAACAGATGATCGAGCTTTTATTTGGCCCGCATTAAACGGCTATAGCGAACTTCGACGAATGAGGAACAAAACCTCCCAAGATTTGCATTTACGTGAGGAGACTCGATGACTGAAGCCGACGATAGCGAAAAAATTCGCCAAATATTGGATTATTACGTGAATGATGAAGGTTCCAATGGACAAGATACTGTTTCAGGTTAGTATACCTGTGATAAAGCCACACATGCAAATAAATTTGTTTAAGTTAGAGGAACTTCAAACTCTTAAACGTACGTCACACGATTAAGTCTCTTTTAAGTGTAATCGTGAAGTATTCTCAGTGGTATAATTTTATCCCTAGTGGTTCGGTTGAAAAATTTTTTCTTTTTCGACTTTCGTTTCGAGTTTGTCGCTATTCAATGTTTTCGCTTACCTTTTGAAGTATCTATCCGGTTTGAAACCCAAAGAAGATAACTTATTTAAAGCACAGTGAATTAATAAGTCGCCGACAAATGATGTGATCGATTAAACTTTATCACTTTAAAAACTTTCTTTTATTTATATCATGGGGTAATTGTTGGATTTACCGCTCAGAGCAGAAAGTACCTCACTTGGTTAAACTTCAAAAGTTATCGTGAGCGGTATCTTATCAACAGGTCGACTGCTAAGTGTTGGTCGACTGCTAAGTGTTGAAACTTCGAATCGATTAAGATAGCAAATGGCACGTCCGAAATTTAACCAAACCATCAATACTGTCTAACTCGATTCTGCAAGACTTCGATCCTTTTCAACATAGATTATGGTAAGAGTTGTTCAATAAACTAGGAACATAACATTATGAACCTTTTGGTTTGCACGTTAAGTTAATTATTCATTTAAGCAGGTCTCCATAATGCATACGTAATTTTGTTGTTTGTGATGAACAATCCCCCGTTAGGATTCGCTCCATCGGCTTAATTAAAACATCACTCCTGCATGCTATGGTTTATGTCTGAAGTGGTTCGAAAAGGTTGGAGGTCAGTAGAAATAATGTGACTTCGGCTAAAATTTTAAGAATGATTCCATCAGGGGAATAACTTTTAGATTTCTTTGAGATATTTCAAAGATGATGCATTTCTTTGTGCTTTGTTTCGAAAGGACAAAGGACAAAAGCTTTTGAAGGGTGGCCAGATGTATAAGTGGGAATAACAGGGTAATTTAGAATTATCAACTGAGTTAATAACAAATTGGCCACCGTAAAGAATTTAAAAAGCAGACGTTTCGAGCGTTAGCTCTTCGTCAATCGCTCTGTCATTAAAGCAGCCGACTGCGAGATCGAAAAGTCGAAGTTCGAATTCTTTTGGCGTTACGTGATTTTATTGCTTTGTCTCACGTCTGAGAAGGGTTTAACGCTCCTCCTTGTTTACTGACCACTCCTGGAAATCAGCGCAAAGCATAGTTCTCACGTCCATGTAGAACGATGTTCGAAAAGGTCACCAGCACTAAAAGTCACATGCGGTGAAATTAACAATAGATCAATGTCCTGCTGCTCAACTTGGAGGAAAATAAAAGAAATGAATTCCTCCAAGAATCACAAATCCCTTATTATTTTGTTCCCCAGTTTGACTTCATTTGCATAGATCTGAAATGTTTTTATGAACAATCTCGTACTTCTTGCCCAAATTGCACTCGGGATATAACTTTTTGAAAGCTTGGCCCCACCAAGATAATGAGAAACAGCTCTGTGGTAAAATTTCCGCTCAGCCCCATACTTCATTATGCATTCAGTTCTTGGATAGAGTAAACAATAACAAAAACCATACATTGCCATTGGGAAAACAGATTTGTTTTAAAATAGTATGGGTTGTGCGGAAATTTCACCTAGCTCTGTTATATTTTCCTAAGAACATCAATTTCTGTGATGGACCTAAAGTAAAGTAGTAACGTGGAAATAAGCCTCGTTTTTCGATGAATTGTGCGGTTTTCGTCTTGACCCGAAGGAATTAAGGAAAAGTTGTCATTGTAGAATCCTTTTTGAAGTTGTCCTGCGCGCGCTCTTCTCTAGTTTGTAACCGCGCCATATCTTTAGGTTCAAACATAAAGGTCAGTGGTCATAAGGAATACTTATCGACTGAATTTGATCAAGCCGGACGGGAAATTATGCGGCTTTTGGTCATAACTCACTCTTGGTCAGTACGTCATGACCTCGAACTAAATGTTTTTTCTTTCGGTGCTCATACTCAGTCACTCGGTACATAATGTGGACATTTTTCACAAAATTTTCCCACGTATGTTGGGTTTTTTATACTTTGGCCCTCCGCCTCTTCATAAATTTCTTCCCAAACACGGAGGTCGAAACAAAGTATTAATGTCATGTTCAGAAATGTAATTTGTTTCAGAACAAATTTTGTTGAATAGTATAAATTTAGAATAGTCGTCAAAAATCGAACCTGAACTGTTACGAAAAAACCAAGCCATTTTTAACTCATGCAAACGAGTTTTTGTGGGGACTCTAATGTGCAAATGAGCCATTCCCTCACCCTGTTTATACTGTGGTAACTAGCCGGCGTCATGAACTCGCTCGAGCACGAAACCATTTTGGTGTTGCAACCTAGTATAAAAGGATAGAGGCTTTGTTACAGTTTATACCACACATCGTTGCTTTAAACATCACTTTCCAAATGAACAAAAATTTCTCGAGTTCAGACACAAAAAACTACTGTGAATCGCTTCGATTGTTCATGATCTGATGTACAACAAGAACTGTGATTAAACTCGATTATCTCATGAAAATATTAGCGGCCGGACAATCAGAAGCGAACAGAAATAATCTTGTGCTTTGTGGCAAAAGAAAACCTGTGGAATTCATTGCTGCATATCTCAAATTTCAATCAATCAAGAAAAATTGCGGTCACATGAAATGCATTCTGAAGTATTTTTTTTCCGAGACAGAAAACTTAAAGCTTTGTTATCAGATGCAAGAAGGAGAAAAACCTGTAAACAAAGATCATTGCGTTGCAATGCCAATAGAGACCTTAAGCAAACCACGACGGCGACGGCAACGAGGACATGGAAAAACAAAAGATATGATGGGTAGAACAATAGCTCAGCACGTGCGTTTGTACATTTCTGAGCCGTCCTATGCAAAACAACAACGTCAAATCACCACAATTTGCGTCGTCTGCGAACCGAAACCGCGACGGCAAATTATTTTAATTTCTATTTGGAACTCAACGCTTTTTTGATACGTTATGCTGAAGTTGAGGTGTGGCGCTGTATGAGACGGTAAACACATGCAGCCATTTTTGAAATTCTAATTATAGGTAGAAATTTCATTTTTTAATAGAAGTCTTCCTTGGCGTTGCCGTCCTAACTGCTTAAGGTCCCTAATATTTATTGAGCGACTGTGAGGCGAAACGTGACATAAAAATAGAATAGAGGAATTTGGCTGGCGCAGGCAAAGAAAGATTTGGATTGCAGCGCCTAAATTTGACGCTGCGCAAAACGGGAATTCGATAAACGCAAGATACTATTTTGTGCTGTTTTGTTGATTTTTTATGCATTTATTATTCTGAGGAGTTGAATGGTAAATATAATTGTGGAACTCCGTGGTTTTTTCAGAAGCTTGGCTTTTGAGATGAGAGAAACCTTGCATTCCTGTAAGGCCAATAATTACAAGATCACAGCCATGTTTCATCTCTGGACTAAGTACTTTAACTGAAGCACGAGTTGGCCAGAGGTACTCTTTGATTTAGAATTGAAGCGATTTTTCCATGTTAAAGTTTTTTCAGTATACTGAATAGTGGAGATTATTATTGGTTTGTCGGGGTTCACGAATGCTTCTTCAGCCATAGTCGTAGGTGTATTTGCTTCGGAATTGTCAGTTCACCACGTACTGTAATTATCTTGTACTTGATCTCTTTTCTTCGAATTCGTAGACGAATTATTTGTCAATGCATATCAGTATCTTGACAATTTTAGTGAAATGCAGTTCTTTTTTATGTATGTATTTGGCCAAACCAGGAAATAATAGTCCCGCGAATATGCTCCTTCCAACTTGAGAAGTTATAAGTTCCCGCCAAGATAAGTAACAATGCCTCTTAATGTAAATAAGGAATGAATATGAACAATCGAACTTTTGTTTTAAAAGACAAGAAGACAGAAATGTTACATCATAAAGGGCGTGCAATTTAGCCAGTCATTTCAGAGAAAAAAAGAGGCGAAATTTTAGACTGTTAGATGTTGATATGTTTTGGTATCTAAAGACAGATGAATAAATTTTAGTACCGGTTTGTCACGGTTCACAAAAGTCCGTTAAAATGATTTTTTGTGCGAGTACATAGCATTTGTAACGGCTGAATCGTAGGGACTACCTGTATTGTTCAACTTTATTTTGTTCCTACACAATAGTCAAAATTCCCTCTGCTGACTGTTTGTTCTACACCACGCTTTGCATAGTTTTGATAGTTTTAGCCAGAATTGTAAATGCCTGTGAAATTTAGATTTCTGAACGTCTTCGCTTCAAACGTGCCGGAATGTAATGTTCCTGATGTCAATGATCGAACGATCATCAATTAACTCAGTTCCAAATGAAAATTCCGCTCACGTTCATAATGACGAAGCCTCGGTATCTTGTATTCAACTGCAGCAGAAATTGACTGTCTTCGAGAATGGTAGCTTGAGTGATAAACTTAGTTCTTTCTGATTTGCAATTATGAAGAGGCAACCAAACAACTGTTTTATTTTGCAGGGGAGAGAGTCAAGATCAGGATTGCTATTGGATTCGCTGCCACCTGTGCTGTGCTTTTATTAGCAATATTTATAATATTGTTGTATAAGGTTCTATGGTTCCGATCCAAGACCGGAACTAAGACCGACGTCGCCAGAAAACCGTCGTCAAATAGTGTACCAGTGCGACGTGCGTCAAGCCCGGACGACCAAGACTTTAAAAAAGGTCGCCGACAACGTCGGCATCAACCTCTGATGAGATCCGACAGCTCTGTGTCCGAAATCGACTTCGATTCGTGGTTGCATAAAAACAACAACCGAATGTCTGCTAATGAATCAGACAGCAGCGAAGAAAGTCTTAAACTTGGAAAGTTGGAGTTTAACATAAACTACGATACTGATAAGGAATGTTTACGAGTGTTGGTGTTAGCGGCGTACGGTTTGCCGACTATTCACAGTACGAGCTACGTGGAATTGTACTTGCTACCCGACAGAGTTGAAAAGCACCAGACTAAAGTACACTACTCTAATAGCAATCCTTTTTTCAATGAAGAATTCGTGTTTGATATCGCGTTTTCGGAACTTGCTGAGCGCACCTTACAGTGCTGTGTGTTTAGTTACGATGGATTTTCGCGACATCAATCCCTAGGGGAAGTTTTTTATTCGTTTGGCGAGAATGATCATTTGAGTGAGTACGGAGGAGTAGCATTATGCAAAGAGATCATGAGAGATGCGTCTCTGTTAAAGGTGAGATGTTCATTTTGTTAGCTCATTTTTATGGCCAGTCTTGAAGCTAATATCTAAAGCAAACAAACTGAATTGAGGCGCCTACGTACTGACAGCCCCACCCTACTGATAATAATAGGACCAATTTTCTGTGTGGATGTTGGCTTCATTAGTCTAATTCATAATAACACCTCCATGGAAAAAACCCGGTAGCGATGTGTTTTTTTTTTTATCGTGTTATCACTGAGTTGGGACGAAAAGTGTCCGAGTTGTGGTTTGTTTGTGGTTCGCACCATAATACGAGCAGAAATTTTCGAGAACTGAAGTTTCTGTAACTCCATTAACTATGCTTTTTTCTTCGCAGTATCGAACTTTTCTTCTTTTTCATTGAAAATAAGTCTGTTCAAGTGTTGCTCATTCTCGTTACGCTGATTTTATTCTTCTTTCCATACCAAGGAGGATAGTCCATCCCGTGCAGGGGAGGTGCTAGTGTCACTTTGTTACCTTCCCACCACCAACAGACTCACATTTGTTGTCCTAAAAGCGAGGCTTTCGAAAACTTCATTTCCAAATGATTTGCCAAGTGAGTACAATTTGTATTTCAGTTGGAAAAAGATTAGTGTTTGATTTAAAAGAGTAGTCTTCTCTGCTGTTCGAGCACGTTAGAATTTGAATTGAAAACTGACTATATTTATTGAAGTGCAGGGCTGTCACAAAAATGCAATTATTCACACAGGACAACGCACCGTGCGCGATTGCATTCATGGAGCTTAAACTCGTTTCTACAGTTTCCCTTCAGCTCGGGAGCGAGGTGGTTCAGACTCCAGTAAGACAGAACGCGAAGGAAACCTTGGTAAAGTTTCCGTACAGCCCCATACAATTGTAAAACAAATCTGTTTTCCCAATGGAAACGTATTGTTTTTGTCACTGTTTTCTCTATTCAAGAACTGAATGTATAATGTAGTATCGGGCTGTGCGGAAATTTTACCGAAACCTTTTTTCTTCTATTAGAGGAAAGTCTTTGGCTATTTTAGCATATAATTGAAAATAAAATGGTATTCTCCGTGCAAAGTAAATGGATTGTTAAAAGGTAGAGACAGTAATTTAAATTTTAAATAGTGTCTTGTCAGATCTATACAGGTATTAATTCTTCGCCACAGGTCTTTTGTTCGACGGAATTCATGCGTGCTTCGCTGGTTCAAACAAATTTAACGATTTCGTTCTCTGTTCGAGCTGTTTGTTAACCTGCTTGCAATTATCTTCCAAAGTCAGGGAACTGCCTTTGTATGCAGAATTAAGTACTAATGGAACTCCGCTCAGCTGGAGTGTTCAATTTGTGAAGTGACTTTTTTTTTTATTTTTTGTAACCCCTAAAGCTTTCCCCAAAGCCAATAAGCCTCTGTTTACAAGAAATTTATTCGAGTTTCAAATCATTACCACGAATTTACACCTGCAAATTAAGTAAAGAAAAAAAAACCAGCTGTGGACTTGCAAAATAGGCTTTGAGCTTAACTGTTTCCGTGCAAGATTCTCCATTTATACAGGTCTTCATTATGTCCTGTCTTCATCAATATACAACACCTTCAGGGAAAATAATAGCAAACAAAATCCACATCACGTAGACATCTCAAATTTTATTTTTCTAGTCTACTGATTTCTTTATGAGCTGAATATTTGCATTAAAGAATAATTAGTCTCTTTTTATTTGGCATTTGTGGATGCTGTGGCCATAAAAGAATCTATAATTTTACACTTCAAATAGCAGCCACTTTCAGGAACCGTTCTGAACCGTGTAGAACTTTCAGTATTATAATCTTTAAATTAATGTAATTGATCTCTTTACACCGTATTACGTATTGAAATCTCCATATCTTAAAAATAACTTCTGCGGTTTCTCCTCACTGTCGGTCATGTTAATATTTTGTTGTGTTCTATGAAAATTAAGTAATATCCGAAATAATTATTTTATTGGCCGGTCGTACTGGATTCTTTTTCCTTAAATTTCTTAAATAAGGATTTCAAAAAGATTCTCTCTCTGCATCAAATGTTTCGCTTTTCAGCACAACATGAACTGGAACTGAAAATTGCTTTCAGTTCATTTGTTAGTTGCGGCAGTAGATTCGGTGTTCTCCGTTGGCCCTAATTTCTGTCGAACACTGTCCCTTATAAACTGCAATGCGTCTGTGCTTTGTGTCATGAATTTGTCTAACAAAGTCAAATTGCCACGACTGCTTGATTTCGAAGGCAAATGTGACACGTTTCGCTTTCTGTAATTTTGTGAATGTGTTAAATCTGAAGTAGATTGGGTTCGCCTGCCCGTAAAAGGCGATGTTCGCTTTGCCAACCCTTCGGTGGTTTCAACTCGAATGTCCCACTGACTTGCTGCTGTTGAAGTTGGAAACCGGCTTGATCTCAAACGATTCGTTTGCTGCCTTGAGTGTTCTCCGTTAACTCTCGAGCTACTCCTCGAAAAGAGTTTAAAGTCAAGTTGTGCCACCTCCGGCAGCCGTGAATATTCCGACAACAATTGCGCATCGTCGTCATCATGTGATGGCTTTCCATTCAAAACGCGTTCGGAGCGCAAAGCTATCAACAAGGCTTGTTTTTGAGCCTGAGACTGGCGAAGCTGTGACTTGACCAGCTTAATCTCCGATTGTAGTTCACTTTGCCTGGTTCTCATATCGGTCACTGTGCCTTCCAACGTTTCAATGAATGCTCGGCTCTCCTCAAGACTGTCATAAGGTCCGGGCGGATCGTCGAAGCAGAAGAACTCCGCCGCCGGTTGCGAGGTAATAACTTCCTGCCTTATTAACACATTATCGATGTACTCTTGCAAACCTTGTTTTCTCATTTCTATGAAAGAAGGGTCAAAATTATCGCCCCAATATTTTTTAGGCGGAAGGGTAGCGTGAAAATCCGTGAATAACTTTCTTAATGCTTCGTCCATACGGACAAAATCGGAATATCTTCGGAAAACATGCCAATTTCGCTCGCCTCCAAGTTGAACAAAGATCTGATAAACTGTGAATCTTTTTCTCGCTTCCACCACTTCATAACCAACAATCGGCGCGTGAATATCAATTTCCTCGATCGGTTGGAAAGACTCAAATGTATTTCCGTTGTCCTCTGAATCGTTGGATGTTTTTTCAGCCATATGCGCTGTACAGATATTTAACACTCCATATGCGCTGTACAGAGATTTAACACTCCATCTGTACTTTGAACCAAATACAAATTTCAAAACCTTAATATTTCGGTTTCCATCGGTATCTAAAAAACTTACTGTACTTCGTGTGTTGCGTTACCTTTGAATAAACACCTCTTTAAATTACGAAAGGAAAATAATCGGATGTGTTTTCATTCTGAATTCAGAATATTTACGCATCGACAGCCCAATTTCCAATTCAAATTAGATTTGGATGTGCTTGGATACGCCTCGCGAAACGGAAAACAATACGCACTCGTGGTAGTTGTTATGTCAAGCCGTTCATAATGTTTTCATAGTTTTCGATAGAAAACTAGAAAATTCTGAATGAATGACAAAAGCAGATTTCACAATTTCTCCGTTAGCAGAATTTTACAATATATTCTTTATTACAAGAACAAATCGTCTTAGTGCAAAGTGTATGGATTTTATTATCAGTATTATATTTAATTTATTGGCCAAATCCCATGCAAAAGCTCTTGGCGACATTTGCTTTTAAAGTAAAACTTTTTTTTACAAATTTTTTAGCGTAAGGGCTAAATACAGAGAAACAACAATAAAAATGGTCTCGACAATTTTTAAAAATGTTATTTGCCAAATAACGATCTGCTTCTGACGATGCCAAAAGAATAACCACTCTAAATATTGTTTAACCTTAACATAAATCGCCCTTTGTCAATATTTACTCGGAATTTAAATTGCTATGGACACAATATGAGCCAAAGGCCAATACAGTGCACTGCAATGCGCCAAGAAGAACAAGAAATAAAAACTTTTACAAAAATATGTAGCTGCTTAAAGACTTTTAAAGAGTTTGCTGAAGCTGCTCAAGTGAACCTTTTTTATGTTCGCTAATTCTGACAAATTAAAATAATCAGTCGAGGAACAGATTTTTAGATGTAAACGACAACAAACCAAGCAAGTTGATTCTCGAGCGTTGTGAATGACACTTCTATCAGTTGGAGCAAACTTGAATCGGGTCGGCCTATGATTTTCAAGTATAATTTTCCAATGGCATTGATGAGAGAGCGTTCTCCAAAACGAAAATAATCACCAGAAACATCCAGTTATAACAAAGGCCAGTTTCACAAGGGCCAATGAGAACTGCATGAAGCTGAAGCGCGGGAAAAACGCGAGTGACCAGGTCGTACTTGATGTTAGTTTTAAATGTGATTGGTTGAGAATGTGACACGAGTATTCTAGACCAATCAGAGAGAACAATGAAGCAAAAGTCAACCAATATCAACAACTTTCGACAGTCATTTAGAAATGCTATAAAGATGTTAGATTACAGCTGCTGACTGCGCACCAAGTCTCTTGCTTAGTTAGAGAGAGAGAAAAGACTAACGGATTCTTTTATTGCCGTCCTGCAATACTATGAGTCAGGTTGAGATGTTAGCACATCGTCAAGTGTCTCAAGGGAGCTATGGCATTTTCAGCTAACATTTTCAGCTAACGATTAATATTAACTTTTTTTAACGACTAACGGTAAAAATTTGACAATTTTAACGCCAAACGGCTAAATTCTTTTGGCTGTTTTACGTCTAACGGTTAACCCCATCGAGAGCCTCTTTGTACGCTGGCCATTTTCATATGATGACATATGAAATATTTGTTTCCATCCTTTATCTTCTTTTTTTTTCTTTAGATCCATTTGTCAAAGTTTCATTGATGTTGAGCGGTCGACAATTAAAGAAAACAAAGACCTCTGTGGCCAAAAACACCTTAGCTCCGGTGTACAACGAGGCATTTGTATTCGACGTCCCAATCGATCGCCTGAGTGATGTTAGCTTGCTAGTGCGCATGCTCGACACTAACACAGAGGACGGAAGGCGACCGCAAACCAAAACCATTGGCAAGGCGATCGTGGGACCGGATGCACAGACAAGTATTGGCTTACATCATTGGAACTGTATGATGACAACTCCGAGGAAACCCATCGCTCAGTGGCATCCACTGGTTAAGACTTGAGATGGATGACTTTTAACGGATCGGTGATGTAGCTCTCGAGGTCGACACTGAACGGAGGGATCCATTCTAAGATATTCCTATATCTCAATTAATTCGGTTGAATTTCGTCAGAGATATAACAACACCTATAGCAAAGATATTTAACCTTATCAATTTCAAGGTTCATCCGTCGTAGACATACAAGATTCCATATTTTTACAGTAATGTTTTGTTCACACAGTAACGATACGATAAAGGGTTTAAAATATAAATGAAATTATATTAAGTTCAGGGGATTTTTTTTTTAATCAATCCAAGTACTATTCAACTGCACTACGTAGAGAGCAAATAACGTGCGGATCGGGTACAAATATCACACGATATTTGAACAGTTGGTTACTTTGTACTGTTAAAAAAAAAACTCGTTTAACTAGTCGGCTGCGCGTGCTTCGCTTCTCTGTCTGCTTTGCCTTTTCTTGACATGTAAGAATTGCATGTCGAATAAAGCATTACCTTTTTAAATCGAGTATTAAAATAAGAAGTTTTATATTCATTAGACGAACACCAAGGTTTTCGTAAACTTGAAGTAGTAACTTGTTCAAAAAGCCATGGTAAAAAAACAATATTGCTGAGCTTCTGCCGAGGAAGGTGAAACAGAAAGTGGATTATTAACGTAATATTTATTTGCTTTATATGAACCGCTTCACGCTAAAAATTAACCCTTTCATTCCCAATTGTGACCAATAAGTGATTTTTCCCCTCAAAATCAAAAAGGTGATGACAAGAAAGAATGTGTTCAAACACCAAACTCTCTGAGTTAAAATTATGAGAAATCTATGGCAAAGAGTGTAGAGATTGAGATTGGTTTACGAATTACTGCAACAATTATGAGAAGTGTGACATGATTAGGAATCGGTCAAGTATGTAGTGAAGTCTACGGTTATGGTTTTATTTCACCCGTCTGGTATTTTTTTGTATGGAAATTTTATTTTGGGTTTAAGATATTTTGATGTTCAATCACTCTCTTTTTGTACAACTTTGTATTACAAAGAAATTACATTTTTTCATCAATAAAAATGATTTAAATAAAAGTTCATAATAATATCTTTGCTATGTTTTTACAACAAAACGAAAAGGTTGTGTAGGTCCTGTTCGCGTAACTTAATCGAAGATTCTTCCGTTTGCGGAGAGAATCAGCTCGCTATCGACCTCCTCCCCGGCAGTTTTCTCTGAAAGCTTTATAGCTAAAATATGACTTTGTATTTGGCTCTGTGCCCATAGGTTATTTATCAACAATTCTTTTTTGCATCCGCCTTTTCCAAGTCAAAACCATAAAATTCCTTCACGTTCTGCTTCCATTACGATGTCTTCCTGTTATTAAAGCCACTTGGTAAGATTCAGCCGTTAGGGAAACCTTGCATTCATCTTCCGGTCTTCAAATAAAATTTTCCAGACTTCTGTACTTGCAAGCCGGAAAAAGAGTTTTTGTTTCAGTCCAGTTGTAACGCTAACCACATAAAGTTCTGTCCCAGTATTCTTCGATTAATCTCCTGCAGAGCAGCAGGAAGCCTTGACAAAAGTTCCGGTGGTACACTGCTTTTGCCATCATTCCGCTTAGTTGCGGACTGCCCTGTTTGCAATCGAGATGTTCCCCTCTTCACTCGTCTTTTCTTATTTGTTTTCCTTGCTGCTAATGGCTTTCTTTTCACGGGAGGTTTGAATCCTGGTTGTTCTGACACTGATCCTGCCATGATATTCTGCGAAAAGACGATTAAAGTTAATTTACATTTTTGAAAAGCGTGACCTGCGGTTTAGGGAAATGGATTTGAAGTCGAGAGGTCAGTCTGGCGCTCATATGAATTTGTTCCTCGGCAGCGAACTCTTCAAGTCCACTGCACTTTTCAAATAACACAACGGCGCTCCTCCTAGCGATTGTAAAATGTTCAACAAGTTATTTACACCACACAATTACTAAATCTATGTATTTACTGTACTTTGTCCTCGATTAGCATAAAAGACACAAAATACATCACCTATCGATCATCCATCTAACTCTCGTTCATTCGTTTGGCTCACAAGACTTTAAAACCGTAAAATCTAAATCTTTCAGCTGTAAATTACCTGTGGTTGGTTTTTTCAGTCCTTTGTTTCTTGGAAACAGTTAGCGATACACAATGTTAGATGCTTATGTTCGAACAAGCGCCAAAGTTTACTCTGTAAGCTGCAATGCTGTCTGACACCAAATGAACCCGCAACAACTTGCCTTTAACTTATTTGCCAGTTGCGAGAGATTTTATGCCCACATTGCTGGAGCGGTGTTTGGTTGTTTACTAATTCCGTAATAATATTCCATAGAAGGAAGAAGGAAGTAGAAACGTGACCTCCTAACAGAGCTCACCTCACGTCTCCGGTGACTGTCACGTCTTCCGAGATTCGAGATTTCGAGAAAATAGACCCGGAAAATAAACAATACTGTAGTTTACATAATTCCTCATGTCGCATATTTAGAAATAATACCTTTCTTCCAAGCTGGAGTTTTGCTTGCTCTTTGATCTCACGTTCTTCTCTCTTCCTGCTTTTGCTCTCCAGACGAGAGTAAAGTTCTGCTCGATATTCTGAACAAATTGATGGAGAGAAATAAGAATTTTCCAGAGTTCTGCTCGATATTCTGAACAAATTTATTAAGAGAAATAAGAATTTTCCAGATTATTAAACAAAAACGAAACCTCCCTGAGCTTTTGATTTATCCGATGGCTATTCGTAAGTCCTATCTCGCACTTTATAAGAATGTTATTCAGTTGTACCTGAAAAACGTTTGCCTCCGATAAAGCGATGCGCATCTTCTAGTACGTGGCCACACACACATGATCTTGATGTTTCTGTAATCTGAGGAATAAAGACTTGTTCGTGAGAATAGATCGAGTAGACTGCTTCGCTAAAACAGTCGTATCCCTGCGTCAGATACTCGGTCGAACGTAAAATCACCATAACCGTGATCATCAATAGATTACATGCAATAATCCTATCCTTATTCAAAATTTGACTTAAACGCATTGATCGCTTTTTAGCGGAAGTTTGAAAGAATTTCTCTGAAATTATTTGATCTATTCCGACCTCTACAGTTAACTGGAATAACACTTCCAGAATCGGTGATGGCTTAAGCGAGACATCTTGTCGGCTTCCGCATAGTTCTTGGGAGCTTCTGACCCGGTATCATTTTAACAGGCAATATCCGTACGGAAATCAATGTTATTATTTTGCGGCTTGTACCTAGTTGGTAGTGTTACTGTTTAGTACGCACCTTGGGCAAAGAAAATATATATCGATTAAAGGATTTAAGCGAATTATAAGACTGCTTTGGAAAATTTCGTAAGCCTGACGTTAAATCTTGCGAAATTTCCAGTTTGTTTATTTAATCGACCAAATAAATGAATTAATGTTCACATCACCGACTTCCACACTAATTCAAAAGCAACGACCAAAAATTCGATTTTGCAAAACCAGAATCACGGCGAGAATGTGACGGGACTTACCAAACTATTACAAGCGAGGCACTGTTGAAGAACCATAATGAATCAAGTTTTCACGCCTTCTCCTCCGTCGCTCTTTATTCACTGCTTGGAAACGTGCAAGTCGTAAATATTTTTGTTATCCTATTATATTTAACCTTATGCAAAGCCGCGTGAAAACTGGGTAACCATTCATGACGTCAGTGTCACAAATAGCATTACTTTGACTGACCTGTGATGACACATCATGACGCGTGACTAATTATCTGGAAGCAAACATGGATCGGCGGTTGAGACCAGTTTAGCCCGACGTGGGTTTTTACCCCTGTCACTGTGGCCCACTATTAAATAAGGCTGGTGTTAAAATAGCAAAGCTAAGACGAACTCTAAAACGGAACTGTGGCCTTGTTGTGGTTAAAGTGCTTATAACGCGAAATTTTTTTGTTTTGCATTTCTGGTTGATAGCGGTAATTAAAATTAGAAATAATCGACCTCAGCGCCTAGCGAGTTCTCGTTGACCATTTTTTTGTGCATTGAAATAAGATTTGGCGCCCAAAAAGTGTCGCCATTAAGCGTGCGGCTAAAATGATCATGCAACATAGCTGTGACGATGAAAACTATGAGGACACGTCGGCAACTATGGTGGAGGAAGGAGGAATCTACTGAGAAGAAAGGATGAACGTATTGCGTGGCCGGAGCGCCAAATGATGTTAGCTACAAGAATAAAACACACATATCGGGTATTTTTATATACTACTTTCCAAAAGAATGTAGCTGTATGGCCAAAATGGACGCGTTTCGATCATCGACATCGAGGAGATCTTACTCTTCAATGTCGTCTGCCTTATGCTCCGTACCGGCTTCGAAGACAGCTGTTAGGAACACATACCAATAGTCAAATCAGGGGGGGAAGATAACCAATGGATTCAGCTAAAAAGAATGCTGATTAAGGGGCCTGTTCCCACACCGTACTCGATTGTTGAACATTCTTTTCGGCTGACATTTCGCAAGCGAGGAATGGTGCATGAGCACCTTATAGCTGTTTATTTCACTCGCTCAAGATGTACTCATACTCCTTGTCTTTCCACGTGACTACATTTGCGCTTTTCTTATCGTATGAAAATCCTACCAATTGTAGTTTCCATCGTATTTTAATAACAGAAATACTTTATTTATAGATAGAGTAGATAACAGCACTACAACGAAATAAATAAAGAAACACAAATGTTATTGGATGGTTGCGAATCCAAGTGCTGTGTGAAAGTTGATGCAAACGAAATATTCATACTGATGTCCGGTTATTTGCCATTGAGCGAAATGGGTCATATGGCAATGCTGCACTTAAACTAATTATTTTTTCTCCATTAAAATCCCTATTTGAGATTGTGTTTTGAATCAGATGACTATAAACTCACTCGTTTTCCGTTTGACCGGATCGACGACGATCTCCTCTGCCTTGGCAATCTATGAGGAAAGGAGCAACTTGCAGTGAAATTGACCGATGACTTCTCGGCGAAAAATTATCGTGCCTCGTGATACAGCTGATTCTTTCGTTCGCCGCATTTAGTGCGATGGAATAAGATGTTATGGCAACGGAAACGAACACAGCTACTCAATCTTAAAGATATTTCGTCATAGAAAACAAAACACAAATGCGACAAACTAAACATTCAGTAACGGGAGTTTTTTGTTCTAATCTTGACCTGAACACCGCAGGCGATAAACCGTGTTTGTCAGTCTTCGTCGAAATCTTCGTTTGATGCACGCGGTTCTCCTTCGTAGGGCTGAACCGTACTCGCAGCTTCCATTTCTTCTCTACAACTTGAGTACGATGTATCGCAACTCTCGGTAGAGCTTGCTGAAGGTAAGTATACAACGCTATCGGACATTATTTCAAAAGTATTTCAATGCTGACTAATACAAAATTACAACAGACGTAAGCGATCGCCTAAGCGATCCGTTCATACAGGTTTGCATTTCGCTCCTGGGGTAATAGGTTTAGTACAAGGAATCTAGGCTTGCAAAACACTTGGTAGCTAGATGGTCCCTGATTTTCATTATTGTTTTTGTCATTGTTTCCTAAGATCTTAAAATTTTCAAACAAGATATCATTTAATTTAATGACTTGTTCTTTTTCCCATATTTATGCTGTCGGTGCTACAGAACTTACAGCCTGTTCCAAACACTTAACGCCATCATAGCTGGGTAATTTTTGTAACTTCTTTTAGGCATAGCTTTTTGATGACGTCACCATTATCTCATCATCTCAATTAGGTCGGTTCAATCGCTCTGACGAAGGGCTAACGCTCGAAACGTCAGCTTTTTTACCCTTTACGGTGGCTAATTTACGTTTTTAACCCAGTTGTTAACACTAAATTACCTGCTAGGTCGGTGAAAGCCGGTTAGGCAACACACCAACCACTTACAAAATGCAAAAGAAAAATTGCATGCTACAGTAAGTACAAAACAGAATAAAAAAATTAACTGTACAACTTGGCACGTTTTTTCTAAGCTTATGAACTAAGGTAATTCTTAAATTCGGCAAGCGACCCAATATCGGCGATGACATCAAGTTTTCCCTACTCTGCCGTTGTTTTAACCGCCAACAGATTTAGCTCAGTGAACACTTAAAAATGATCGCTCAAAATAAACACAACAGTATTACATCCAATCTGTAGGAGGTAGTCGGGTCTCGCCTACTGATTTTTTTTAGCCAAACAATACAAAATTTACGACTGGTGAATCTGGCTCTGACGTAAACATGCAGAAACATGTTTAAATCCGTAACGCTGCATAGCAACGCAGGGGAGTTAATGCTTTGATAGATGCACAAAAAATAGGCTTTGACAAACAAAATATTGGACTAACATGCGTTTCTTAGAGATGACGAATGGACGAGAATTTCACGGCTTCTTTTCATGGAACAAATCTCCGAGAAATGTCTCTCAGAATTCGTATTATCCAGTGTATAATAATGAACTTGTTACTTTATAAATAGTAATCAAGTGCGCCGATGACGTTTTGAAATTGACTTGGCGAATATTCCATAAGGGTCTCGTTTCCTGGGTGAGTAACTAGTAACTATGAAATGTTTCATCTTACTTCGCGATGCTCGCTTCGATGTTAGTCAAAATTTTTGAAGCGGAGAGGCGAAATGTAAAATCTGCGAGGCGACTCAAGTATTCTCAAAGCTAAATCTCTTATGCAAATTATTATGCCGCGTCTTGATAAACTGGGCATCGTAAGTACATGTCGCGAAAGACAATAGCATTGTGAGCGATGTTCAAAGTATACCTAAGCATTTCAAAGTAGATGTCAGCGCCTGAAAGGAAGAACCAACTTTAGTTGGACCACAGACATTATTTTAAAAGAATTCTTAAACGGATTGTTTTGATGTTTCAACTGCAAGATTGTCCTTTTATAGCTTTTTTTCTCCATCAAACGTCTGTAGTATTTTTATATTAGTTCACATCTGATAAACTTAGTTCAGCACCCAATATCGTTCTATTTTGAGAAAAAAGGAGCCGCTCAGGAAGGAGACAGAACTTGAAGGCGGAAAAAGTGGAGAGTAACTTGGTTTAGAAAGAGAGAGAAGGAATAACGATAGAAAGATGTTTTGGTAGTGAAAAGAATTAGAAGAGATCTCCGATTACTTATTGCTCCTCAATCAATCAATCAATCAATCAATCAATCAATCATTTTATTTAGTGATGCAGGTTACAAAAGTGGCAGCCAGCCATGAGGCTGATGTGGACCTACAATTAACTAATAAAATGTGAAATAATAAAAAAAATAATTTGTGAAATCAACCTATGGTATTTGAATTCAGTTCAAGTCAATAAAATGAGGTTCATTGACAAATAAAAGTTACAAACTAATCTAGAAATTTACGTACAGTATAATAATACTTAAGATATATATATCTCAATCTAGTGTTGCTTTTCTCGTATATTTATTACGCTGTTTTTCCAATAAATAACTTGTAAAGATGACCAAGTTTGCGTAAAAGAGTTAGTTGTGGTTATGGTCTTGCGAAATTGCGAAATAGTTGGAATCCAGTCAGATTTTAACAATAACACATTTCATTTTCCACTTTCTCTGGGGAATAACCCAGCACGAAACCATAAGCAATTATGGTGATATTGATACCAACTCGTCATTTACGAAAAACAAAACCAGAATAAAAAAACAACACACACATACTAAATTCACGAAGTCAATTCAGCTTCAATTTTATCGGAAACCAATGTGGATAGAGAATGAAAAGATCGGCTATAAAAGAGTGAACAGAAATATAAGTTGACTCTTTCACTCCCCAAATCTACGGATCTATTCTCGTTTTTGTCTGTAAGACAGTTCTGATAATTTTACTTTCGAGAAAAGATTACGAGTGCTGCATCAAACGGTATCCTGCTTAACTGATACTTCGCTTTCTCGTCATTACTTTTTGCATAACAATGTTTTGATATGGGCCTCTGTTGAATGATATTAGTTTTACTGATAAAACACTTCAAAATTCTATTTGATTACTTTATCACATTTTCCGAAAATGTGATGAAGGCATATCACTTCCAGAGAGTCTCTGGAAGTGATATACCTTTAAAGAAATCCTTGAGTTATTGGGCACATATTGGTTTTAGGTATTCACCTATACGAAGCCATTTTTGGATGAAATACAATATTATAAAAATGGAAATTTACAAATTCTAAAATAGCCCTGAAAAGATAAGAGAAGTCTTTAACCAAAATAGCTTCACGTTTTGTTACAGAGAGGAATTTCTGATGTTCCCTTTCCTGTTAATAACTTTGCCCAATAACGTGAATCGTGTCATACAGTTTTGGACTTCCTGTTTTCAAAGCGCTTTTATTTTCGTATCCTTGCCACGCGTTCCAAACGGCAGGTTTCGGGAGGTCTTCTTGCATCACTGAAGACTGTTTTCCTTCGCGTGAATTTTAGTTCGCTTTCGTGCCAGTGCCTCAAACAGTTTGGACTCTTCAACTGCACAATGCTATCCATACCATGTTTTGTCCCAGAAGTCTTCGATTTATTTCTTTGAGAGCAACAGGAAATCTTGACAACAGTTCTTTTGGAACTTCCGTGCTCTTGACCGGATGTTGTTTCACTATCGATGATGATGTCCTTCCAATTTTCCCTTTCGCTGAATTTCTTTTTCTTATTGTTCGTCGCCTTGCAGGTTTAAAGTGGGATTTTTTCGTTGTTACAGCCTTTTGTTCCTGTAGAAAGAAATTTCAAAAAGCGGCCTTGCAACTAAAACCGGGAATTTCTTTATCCTTTAAAATTGACGAATCATTAATTAAACGCAATATACTCCGTCACAACGTCAATAAATTACCCAGAAAACAGGTGATAAAAGCAGCCAAACTTGTCAGTCAGAAAGTTTAACCTTTTTATTATTATTTCAAACTCTTTAAACTAATTCAAAGCAAGCGATATGTACACTGAGCAACTAAAGAGGAGAATTTCAAACTATGTCTTGGAAGTAGGACTGACTTGCTAATCCAGTTCCGTTATTAGTTCCCGTCGTTCAAAATTCACGAGTGACTGTAGCTCACCGAGAGCCTATCGTTTTGATATATCGCCTCAGAGTCATTTTGCTGCAACCTATCATCGGGGAATTTCATTTACGTTTACGCTGGTGACTTCTCAGTCTCGAAAAAAATAATTTTTTTATAAAAGCCAATCAGAATTTTTGTCAATCAGTTACCTTGTGTTTCATTGATGGTTCCTGTTGATATGCCTTCGCCTTTTTGCTTTCCCTGGCTTCTCTTTTCTGTCTCTTAAATTCCAGTCGAGAATACAACATGGCTCGGTATTCTAGTAAAACCAAAATATGAGAAAGAAAACCAGAGAAATCGAATTATTATTAAAAGAGACGACCTAAGGGCATCCAAGACATTTTAAATAAACTGCCTTATGGCGGTGTCACAAACACGGGATATTTTTTCATAAATGATCCGCAATCACTGTCAGAGAAATTTTAGAATCTTTTTGAACACAAGATAGTCAAGATTTTGGTTACCAACTGAAGACCTGGAACAAGTTAAATTTTTTCGCAGGCTTAACCACACATCCAAGTCATTTCGGAAAAGAAAAATCTGGAATAGGGAATACATTGTTTTAATACCTGAATATCGTTTTCCTCCAATGTGACGAGACGTGTCCTCAAAGACGTGACCACACACGCATGATTTTGATGATCCAGTTATCTACCGATCAAGTCAGTTGTAGCTCAAGTAAGTTCTAATTAATAAGTTGTGTATATATTATATCACTTTTTAAAATCGCTTAATGCGATCTTTTCAAGCTCAAACTCAATACACGTAAGACTCCGATCACACGCTTCAACTGAATACAGGCCTTCAAAGAATTGCGGCCCTTTGCAGACCAAAAATTAAAAGTGCGATATATATTATAAGTAATGAAAATTGGTGAAAAGCATCAATCACATCGACTTTTAGCAAGAAATGTGCACGTAAAACGTGAATTGGAGCCACTTTAAATATGTAAGTTGCTGTAACCCTAAGGGGTTAGTCGGCCCTTAAGATTCTAACTTCATTTTTTAAATTGTCTAGCTCTGTCGAGTAGAAAATATTAGTACCCAAGAAAATCAGAATCAAGGCACATTGATATTTTAGGGCAAAAAATGATGATTTAAAACACGGTGTTTGATATTTCTTCAATTTGAGAGATGGAAAAACCTCTGAAACTAATCCTCAATAAGGAAGGATCATAAAACGTTTTCTTTCGCAATAGCTACATGGAGGAAGTCACGATCAGAAGATTTCCCATCAAAATACGCAAGGGATCGTAATATTATAATCTCTTGTGTTACGTTATTTTACTGATGTATATATAACTATCCTTGAGAGATCTAAAAAAATGCTAAATACACCTAAATAAGTTAGTTTCATTGGTAAGACATAACAAAGCCAGCACTGATTTAAGGGGAACTAGAGATAACTGTACGAAGATAATTGTGATTCCTAAGAAGCAGAGTATATGATGCATTATTGTTTAAGACATTACGTGGATCCTCGATATTGACACCCATCAGTAAAAATTTACTGCTCCTATCTTATTTTTCCCCGTGACATGTCTTCTTCAGAATCAATTCATCATAACAACCTCACTCTAGCTCCTTTTTTTATTTCATTAATTTTTGTACTTTTGTTTTTCAAATATGACGTTTTCTTGGCGAATAGAGTTTGATCGCAGTCTGGGAAGGTTCAAAGTATTTCTCTAGTAAACAGCTGTTAAGAACATTTCATAAAAAAAATATTCAAAAACACACTCATCTTAATGATGTCTGACATTGGACTCACTTGAAGCTAGCTGTGGCAAGCAATTCCTTCAAGAAATTATTTTCAACGAAGCAACGAAACTGTACTGTAGAAAACTAAAGCAGAATTTTTTTTTTCTTGTTGGCTAACTCCGAGACAAAAAGTAAACGTCATCATTTCGCGCTTGTTTTCAATGATTCTGGAATCGGTTTACCCAGTTAAAATGTTCAAGATCGAAAAACAGAGAGAAAGAGGTTTCACACTATATAGCTATATTTAGCATAGTGATGAAAAACATCGATCATTCACTACTAATCTCGTCACTTACCAATAAATTACAAGCAAGACACCGTTGAAGAACCATGTCTTTAAGGCTGACTAGTACGTTTTCTTATTGTATCAGCTTCCTATAGCTCTCACTTCCCAGTAAAGACGTCAGAGCTGTTTAGCGTTTCATTTATAGGTGCTGAGTGTTCACTGCGTGACGTCAATTCTAAAAAAGGTATCTTGTTCGTTTACCGCTTGGTGACGTAATAATTACAGATATTTTGGGAGTTTGATGAACCTTGCATAAGACAAACAATAACCAGATAACTTATCTAGATGTTTCTTGATTTGTGTTTTTTTTTTTTTCGAATTTTCTAACAGCGAAATTGTTGCATATGTAGAGCATTGTGCCTTTTCGTCTTGTATCATCATAGCTGAGATTATCCTCCCTTACAATTAAACAATCTTATAAAAAGAAGACCGCCGTAATTGTAACCGCGGACTTCCGCTGAATTCTGTAGCAAGCAACGAACATGAATTTACTCCATCTCTCTGGTAATTCCCTTCAGGGTCATGAACTCATGTTTAGATAAACGGTAGTTATCATAACTAATGAAAATGCCTGTAATTTTTTTTTTTTAATTCACTCGCGCTCGTTTCAGGGTGGTTGACATTTTACCCAGAAGCGGTGGACCTCAAACGCACACAGATAACATTTTGATAATTTATACAGTATTTAAAAAAATATTCGGAGCGAACAGAATATGTCAAAACAACGAATCGAGAAATGCTCGTTAAGTAGATTTCTGAAGGCAATACGACGAAACTTGCTCAATCGGCAGTTTAAGGCGGCAAGCGAAAGAGAAATGAACGGGGAAACCTATGGTTACTTGGAAAAAGATTGTCAATAAAATGTGATTAAGGTTTCGAAATCTATTCGAACAAAGAGTTCGAGCTTTTCAGAAAACAAAACACAGCAAAGAAATCTCAATGGCCGGTGATGCTAACTAGTCCCTATTTATTTTATTTACAAGCTACAGAGAATTCGCTCTTTCACAGTTAGTCGCATTTAAGGTTTATGGTTTTTCAAGAGGAATCAATAACTGTTTGACCATTTTAGCATTGAATTTATTCTCTGGCGCTTTCAACGACAGCTTGGGTAAACACCAGTTCTGTTACAGGAATCAGTGTAAAGGGAAAGCAAGATGTTTTAAAATGAATATTTATAGACCATATACGACTCAAGATAAAGGGAAAGCAAACAACTTGTATGTATTTTAATATTAAATCGAGCGAATCACAGCCCTCAGTTGAACCTTATCAGTCGCTCAGCCGGACCTTCGTGGCTTATTATCTTATTCAGCGACACTAATAATATAATGGACAGGAAGATTTTGTGATTATTTTGGAGCAAACAAAGTTATTTTGGGATTCACACGAAAATGTTTCCCACTGGAACGGTGTGTTGCCACACAGCTGAAAATTTTGTGTAAAAAGAATATTCTCTGACAAGATACCATATAATTCTTGACAAATTGGAAATGAACCCCAGCCTAAGTGAGTTTCTTGATAGGCGTTTTATCACGTTCTGTGGTTTCTTCTAATTTTATCAAACAAAAACTTATTTGTCTCTCGGTTTCCAAGGCCATAATGCAAGCCCTTATTATAACAGTGGAAGTATTGCGTCCGTAAATTGTGGCATTAAGAAATATAGAGGTTCAAAATGATTAATATCTGGTTTTTTTTTTGTTATGCTTTAAGACACTTCAACACCTCCCAGTTTTTTACAGACTGACTTTTAATAAAAGAATATTTTCAATTACACAGCGACAATTTGGTCGAGCGGCGGAGCTTCCCGTCATCATTACTTAATGGAATCCGGGGCTATAGCAGTTCCACTGTATTCTGAAACCTCTCGCAACTCCGGAGACGTTATTCACGCCCTGTGGGAATAGGCCTTGGTATATCAGAAAGCAAAGGTGTGGCTTGTATGCTACACAATCCCTTTACTATAATTGGAACTGAATTCGCCCACCAACAAGATCTCTAATATAACCATAATAACCATGAAGAAACAAATGATTCCTTTGCTCTAAAGTTGATTTTCGACCTTGTCTGTGATAAGAGCTGTTCGTTTCCACATAGATTCTGTTCTACTACGAATGATGAAGCCGGATTACTTCGTATAGCCGCTCAGAAATCCCAGTAAAGATGAAAAAGTGGGGTGAAAGTGATATCAAAGCTAGGATATTAGAACAAATATCGTGATCATATTAGGGTTTATCATGTTCCCGAACTTTCCACATCTCTGTTTATTCTCACCAAAGGCGGCCTTACCCTGAGCTCAGTTGTTTACGGAAATATTAACTATGCCGTAACAAAACGGACATGACGTTAAATGGAGCTACGTCACAATAAATGCCAACTGAATTCTAGAACCATCCAACATACTGGAGTAAAAGGGAAAAACGAGGTTAATTTTGAATACCACTTCCACTAAACTAAGTTTTACTTCGCAAAGGACATATTACGAAACTGTGTATTTTCACTCTTGTTTTAGAGTTGTGACTGATTAGTATCACAGATGTTTGACTATGTTTGATATTTGTGGTTGCGAGCTTCAAGAATAGGTGTGGTTCTGAAGCCTTGAGGCCTTCAATGAACACAAAGCTACAGTTTCTAGAACGATTAATTAAAGTTGGACCCCTCAGTCTGCGGATGAAACTGTTTCGCCTCAGTTCCTCCTTTCATTATCTCCTAGTTCTCTACTTACATACTTAAGATAAATGCAATTTCGCGCATACTTAAGATTAACGCAATTTGGCAAAAATTCCGTTCTTTACAGTATGTCCTTTACAGGTTTTTCTTACACCAGAGTGAGAGCTGTTAGCCAGTCCGTGAAGGTTACCTTGACCCATCACAAATAACTGCTTCATTGGTGTCGTGCATGATGTCGTTGGCCTCAAGACCGAAATAATGCTGCGCTTGTCATGCAGCTATGAAGTTAATCTGAATTCACACAATCTGCACTCTTAATCATCATATCGCAAATAATTTTCATCCGGAACAAATTTTTCCACGCAATTCAACAGAGTGATTCGTTTCTTCCGCGAAAATTGCGAAAGAGGTTGACTCTCATTTCCTTCGTCTGGTTCTTTTTATCCTTTACAATTTTTTGTGTGTATTTATTTAGTTTTTTATTTCACACCTGCACATCTAAAGTTTCATAATTACTCACTTGTTTTAATTTTTCTCGTATTAATAATACTGTAATTAATTTGTGATTATCTTACAGCACTGCAGCTATTTCTCGCCCTAAGTTTATTTAAAAAATAAAAAAATTATAGTATATTACTAAACATATTTTGGGAAATTTTTCGATACTGTTTCTAGATGTTTCGGCCGGGTCTACCATTCCAAACGTGTATAGAAAGTACAGGGTCAAAATTTGAAAGAAGAGAAGTTATTCAAACCATGTTTTCTCTTTTACAAAGCTGAAACTGTTAATTAAATTCAACTCTAGTCTGATTGAGTTGGTAATATGGTCTATCATTTAATAACCTTTGGTTTAATTTAGATCAAGAGACTATAACTATAATCTCCTGTATAGACTCTGACTCCTCTGGTGCAATGAGCACTCTTCCATGCAATTATGGATCAATGTCAGTGTATGAGCATTGTGTGGACGAGAATTACTTAAACCTCAAGGCAAGTCACTGACAATGACGGTTTCAATTCACGCTTGCTTGCAGCGCATAAATATTCTTAGAAGGATCTAGGCCTTCATATCTGAAGATGGTTAACCTCATAGTAAAATTGAGAGATAAGTAGATCCAATTAAGTATATTCTTATTAGTGACCTGGGTCGGGGAAGGTACGTCTTACGGGTATTCGTGTTTAAAAGCGTCTTAACATATGCCGCTAAAGAGCGCTATGCTCGGCAAATTACTACTAATGAGTTAGTACCTCTTCAAAGGTTAAATAATAAGAATTCTATGTGACAGAAAAGAGAGAAATTGAGAATCAAAGTTTTAGCAAATAGTTTGTGGAAAAAGCCGAAAGCTGACGGTTTCGTTAAATTTGAAAAGAGATCTCTCCAGCAAAAACTTCTTAAGACATCCCCTAACGTAATTAACCATTATCTTTTCTTTTAAATAAAAATCCCTTATTTTTGATTAGTTGGGTAGACGCATGCTACCGTGGCAACAAAATATCTGCTAATGTGTAATGTGCAATAACATTACACAACTCACAGATCGTTCATGCACGTGAGGCTCTGCGAGGAGAGAAAACTTAAGTTCAAACGTGACATAAGATATAATGAGTATTTGATGCAGAAGCAAACACGTCTCTTGTCTCTTGGATTTCATGAATATCAACCACTCGCGTCTAACAGAGCTATCCGCAATTAGATTTCCATTTACATGCAATAAAAAGATCGTACTAATTCCGTGCGTTGTTTTTCAATTCAGTGACGTCACACGTTGTGTTACCATCCGCTCCACGCAAGGACGAAGTCAGGTCAAAACATTCACGAATTGAAATACCCACTGAGCGACTCGGGTCCGCTACAATCGCGAAAGTAAGCAGTGGTTTCGACTGCAAGCGAGTTGAAGATAACCTTGCTATGTCTGTTCAACAATGTTTAGCCTGTAATGCTGTGGTGAGTAGACTGTGTCTTAAAGATCGTTCATATTATTTATTTCGAACGTTATCCTCTGTCGACCGATTTTGAATACACATGTGCTTCAACTTGTCTGGCGAAAATTAATAACTTCACATCGCCTTAGATTCGTGCTTTTCGAAAGCATCAGACACAGCATGTAATTCTTTATTGACATCGTATAGTTTTACAAGAAAACGAAGAGCTGAATTCATAAGAAAGCACTTTACACCACGCCAAACCAAAATTTTCGCTGGCAGTTAAGATATTGATTTTGCCATGCCAGTAACACGTAGCAATTCTTGTATATCAGACGACGTAATTTATGCCGCTTTTAGCCTCAGCACTTCGAAACTAAAGAGGAATAAAAACGTGTTTGACCATAAAAGTATAGGAGACTGAAACCAGCAGCTGTTGTACGCTGTCTCTGACAAGAGACGAATTTAGTCTGAGAGTGCATCAGATCAGTTATGGCGGTTTTGGCGTCAGCTGTGAAGGAAGAAAATACCTCTTGCAAAATTCCCTCTGACAGCAAATAATCTAACCTGTAAATCAACTAATGTCACGTTCGTGTATTCTTAATTACATGGGTAAAAAATCGAAGCATTCTTGTCACGTTAAAATAGGCTTGCGTAACTTGAAAGCTTTTGTGAGATCTCGAGTCAGAGTTAAGATTCAATTTTTGCTTTCCACAACAAGTTAAACCTCATACATTCTTCTAAGACTCTAATTTGTTCAAAATCCTGGTTCACTGTTATCTCCTTAAGCCACCAAATAAAGTCATCCCCTCTCTCTATTTATTTATATATTTTTATTCACTATATTTTTTACCTTGGAAGACTTGACTTTCGAAAGTAATTATCAGCGCGTGGTTTGAACGTATGTTGTCAAGTGTCTCCAACGCTGAATATTTCGTTCGGCTACTTAAACAAATTATTTGGTTTTCTCATGATAAGTAGCTATAACCTTTCTTTCCCGTCCTTGAAAATCAATTATGAAATGCTGCCCGAAAAAGTAATTGTCATAGACTTATGCCCCAGAGAAAAAGGTGATTCTTAATCATTGCTGAAAAGTCAATAAGAGTTAGCTGACATATTTGAACCCGGGAAATGGCCCTTAAAACTGATTTTGACTGAATCGGAGCCAAAAAGAAGATGATACGATCCTCTTAACTAGAGGATACAGTCATAGCGGTAGAATTCCCAGCATGCAAGTGTAAGTAAACGATAGACAAGTTAACTGATGAATATTAAGAGCCCTCCTCTCTTTTCTTTTTTTGCGCTCTCGTCGCAGTAACAGTTCATACTCCACTTTTCCACTATTCTCTCAAATAAATTGTGATCTTGGTTCTTCTCAGAATCGAAGTTGATGCCCTTTTAAAGTACCACTCACGTGCAACTGATGTAATATAACCGCCTTGCCGCCGGCAGGCAAGCATTGCCTTACTGAGATATCACGTCTACTTACGGTATACTGATTACCTTTTTAAGCCTTGTTGTAAGTTATATGAAACTTGATTCAACAGCAAAAGTAGTTGTACCAAATTAGAATGAAATATTTAATTTTGATAGTATTTATTAATTTTCTCGAGAGACTAAAATCAGATGAGTTAAGCTCCAAATATCAACATTGTGAACCGACGTGAGCGTATCAAAAGGATTCGTTTAGATCAGTCTGGCTACTCCTTGCGAGAACAAAGGCTCCTTTTCTACTGGGGAAAATTGGCCCATCTACGCTTATATCATGTCGATCGCGCATATTGGCTCGTCAACTTAAGACTCCTTTTCTAAACCACTTTCTGACCTCTTCATTAAATGGCTTAGTATTTTTCTCAAACACCTATGGAGCATTAAGTCTCGACAATCAGTGCCATTTACCTTTAGCGGCTTCCTCAAGCTGTCGTCTGCGGCTCGCGTCAAGTCAGGCGGCATCCTTCAGTTTAGACCTGAGATCGTGCCTCTTAGTTTATTGGATACCCGCGGGCGTTCTCTTAATGGGAATTCAAAAAGCCAAGCGTTTTTTTTAAAACATTGAGAGCGTCAACTAGTAAGGCACAACTTGAATCATTCTAAAAGAAGTAGAAATTCGGTGTCTCTATCTTCGCGGAATCGTCTTTGTTTAACCATCATTTTGAAATTTCAACCCTTTTTGCTGACAATGAATATTCTTGATAACATCTAACCTATGTAAAACAGTCCGTCTTCCTAACAAAGGGGGAGGGGGGGCTCTACGTACGATTTTTTTAGCCGACGAAGCAGTTATAAGAGACATGAACACCAAATAAATTGGAAGAGAGGACGAAAAGTTTCAGTGCTTCTCACACTTCCCACTCATTCGTCCTATACTTTGACAAGTCTCTAGAGCTCTCCAAAAAAGGATTTGAGCAGGGATTTATTGACCGACTGACTCACTGACTGACCGACCGACTGACTCACTGACTGACTGACTGGCTGACTGGTCTGACTGGCTGACTGGTTGACTGGCTGACTGACTTCTGGCTGACTGGCAGACTGACCTACTGACTAAACGTCTGACTGACCGACCGTGGGACATCCTGACTGCCCGATTAGGTGATCGACTGATTGTCCCTCTTTAGAAAGGATGCATGGTTAATCCGATCTTTGGATAAGAATAAACGATTGATGCACCCCGAAAACGCACACAAAATACCGCTTTTGCGAAACGTTAGGAAAGCCGTAACAATTACTTTGTGTCCTAAATTCTCAATGCTTTGCTTAATTTTATAACACTCAGGTCCCCAAGTCCAGTAAGTCATGCCAGTGTGGCCACGTCTTTGAGGATGTCAAACAAATCGCGGGAAAACGGTTTTCAGGTAAATGTTAGATGTTGAGCAGGATAAAACAAATCGTGAAACAGTTGTTAGCGGATTCGTGTTTGTTTTCTGCAGAGTATCGGGCAGAGTTGTACTGGCGACTAGAGAGCAAGCGA